>NC_080387.1:61206766-61528993 GCF_028751815.1 Salvia miltiorrhiza
GATTTGGTCTTTGTTATTTATCTAAGGGAGTGGCCTCCATTGAACTCTCCCCTATATATATATATATATATATATATATAGGGAGAGGTTCAGGAAAGAACCATAAATAAAAGAAGACCGGAGAACCATTTTCAGCCATTCGATCATCAAGATCTACGGTGGATGCATCATCTTGTTGGATGAATGCAGATCCTGGGTTCGAATCCTGAAGGGAGCATTTTTTTTTATTTTTTTGAGTGCATTAATTTTAACAGCGGATGCATTAATTTTTACAGTGAATGCATTAGATTTGATGGTTCTCCCGTTCTCACAAATAATGTAGTTCTCTCTAGAACCACACCCTATATATATATATATATATATATATATATATATATATATATATATATATAATCACTTCTTAATGTAGTACCATAGGACCCAATCTTGACCACACATTTGAGACATGTGGCGCATCAAGATTGTTACACGTGGCAAAGAGCTTCCAAAGCATTTCAAGGCAAACTCTGCAGAAGGGTAAAATCGGAATATATTTTTTGGAACTAAAAAAAATAGATTTTCTCAAAATAAACATATTTTACATGCATATAATATTACATAAAAATGCATAAAGCTTGACATAAAAAATGCATAACTTTGAACAGAAAAATGCATTTCATTTTTACAAATTTGGTATTTTCGCCACCCCATCCCGCAACCCTCCCCGCCACCACCCCCTACCCTACCATCTCCCCGAAAATAGACATGTTTCACATGCATATAAAATCACACAAAAATGCATTAAATTATACAAAAAATGCATTTCATTGGTGTAGGGTGGGGTGGCGAAAATACTAGAATTTGTAAAATGAAATGCATTTTTGTGTGAAACTTTATGCATTTTTATGTGAAACTTTATGCATCTAAAATATGTTTGTTTTGAGAAAATATATTTTTAATTTTAAAAAATATATTCCAATTTTACCATCTGCAGATTTTGCCTTGGAATGCTTTGAAAGCTCATTGCTACGTGTCACAATTTTGATGCGTCACATATCACAAATGTGTGATCAAGATTGGGTACTACGGTACTACGTTAAGCAATGGTACTATGGAAACCCAACCCTATATATATATAATACTAGCTATTAATTTCAAGTACTGTTTCTTTTAATGTAAATTGATATAAATAAATAATTTTTTTTAGAGATGATCATAATAATTTCTCATTTTTGCTTTTGATGATTCAAACCTCCAATCTTGTGGAGTAATGATTGAAGAAAACACATATAATATAAGAATTAAAAATAATTCTGGGCATGCTTAGTTTATATTGTTGAAAACTGAAAATCTTGAATATATATACTCGAGGATTCTACCTATACAATACAAATGATTCAATTTGTTTGACTAAAATAATTAGAAGAAAAAAAATATCCCTTTGACTGCGAAATGGAAGGTTTCTTTAAACATAAACAAGATTTGGTGACCTAAATATATCATAGAGATTATTTAGGCTTAAAAGACTAATTTACTTTTTCAGTTAGTTAAATTTAAGCTGTTAGAGTCAAAGTACAGGGGCATTAATTATGGTGTCCTTTTCGTCGTAGTGGTAAAAATAAATTTATCATTTTCACAAAATTAATTTGTAAATAACTTTTCATATTTCAGCATTAACATATTGGTCTTTCATTTTCTATAATATGTTTGAATTTTGCCGTAATGAACAAATTGCCTATTATTAACCAAAAAGTAGACATAAAATAACAAGTTCGTATTTACTTTAGGTAAACTCTACTTTATGGTAGATAATTTTATTTTCCTATAACTATTTTAAATCACGTATTAGCCATTGACATTTGACACCTCAATTATCCCTTTCTCTCTAAGCAAAAGCATCGACTATATAGGTATTTAAGAGTAGGTGAAAAAATTTAGATGGTTGTTTTGCCTTTTGAGTAAGACCTAATTAAATTTCAAATTAAATAATTACGCACTTAAATAATCAAATATAGGTACATTTACCTACTCCAAAAATTATTCCGACCTCATTTAGTGTTTTATTCAACAAAAAAGTCTACGTGGAAAGAGAGAGAGAGAGATTACATATGGTGGGGCAACTAGCAGCATAAACAAGGTAAGAATCATATTAGATTCAGATCTTATTTCTCAATTTTTTTGTTTTATTTTTTTACTTTATCAGCATTATTTTTTAAATGTATTAAACATTATGAATATGACCCTTGGCTCTCAAAAAAAAAAAAAAAAACCCTCTAATTTAGGTGCATTCATTTGTTCACTCCAATGATCAATTAATTAAGTCCATTCTTTATGGAGTACTATAAATTATGAATGGAGTATATAAATAAGAGAACTTATTATCAAATTTATATGCAAAGTAATGAAGCATGACAAGAAAAAAATTAGTTAATTGGTGGAACATCTCAAACGCGCTTGCGCTATTTTCAGTGTGAGTCAATATGAATATTGAATATTTATCGAGCTTAAAATTTTCAGTTCTAGCCCCATTTTTTTCGACCAATTCAAATAAACTCATTGATTTCAAGGTGAATTGACATGTTCGATATAATATTTAATAATTATTTATCACAAAGATGCATTCATTGTAATTTTGACGATCGAATGGTTGAAAATGATTATTCATTCTCACAATAATTAAGGATACTCATTTGAACTATTTCACACACACACACACACACACACACACACATATATATATATATATATATATATATTATAGTGTGATTTTAGTGATAACTACAATTTTCGTAAGAATGTGAGAACCAATAAAATTATTGCAACTGCTAAATTTATTGCACTCGAAAAAAAATAAAAATTCGCTCTCTTCAAGATTTGAACTCATGTACTGCATTCATCCACCGTAGGTTTAATAATCGAAGGGTTTAAAATTGTTCTCCATTCTTATTTTATTTAGTGGTTCTTACTTGAGGTTCAATGAAGAAGGCCCAAATGTAAGAGAGAAGAGAGAAAAAATCTGAAGCCTTGATTTTTGTCTAATCAACGGAGGAGATTAAATATTTTGTTTACTATCATAAAGCCTACAAATTATACGTAAGGGATAATAGAGTAAATTTAATTATATTGTAACTGTCTTCACCCAATAAACAAGGAATCTCACGGTTTTATTTAATGTTATTGCCTATTTGAATTTATTTAATATTCTTTATAGATTGTTGTTACTTAAATTAACACTAAACAACTAATAGCATTATTATAATATTTTCATTAGCATTATTTTTCATGGTCCGGTCAAAGTAATTGAATTGTTTGTTTTCTTTCTTGTTTTAATTTTCATTATCATTTTTTAAATACGTTTCTTAGAATTATGTAATGAATATCATTTGATTTTTTATTGAACACGATTGTATATTGTTTCGAACACAATTGATAAGTCTATGAACATAACATTTCCCTGTATTGGAATATCACAATTTGGATGAATTTATCATATATTTTAATGAACTTACAACCAAATTATTATGCATTAACGATACAAATTCAAATCCCTCCCTTTAACTCAATTTTTTTTTTTTATATCCATCTTTACATTCATCTTAAATACATTGAACTTAAGTTCATGGGATTGTATGGACCGAGTATTCATTATAAACACTTTTTGTTCTCCATGTTCATCAAACTTGTGATATAAGTTCAATGGATTGTATGGACCGAGTATTCATTATAAACACCTTTTGTTTTCCATGTTCATCAAACTTGTGATATAAGTTCAATAATTTCTGTATTCAAATCAACAGCCAAATTTGCAACAAAGATATTTATATATTTCAGTCCACTAATAAAAAACATGAATACAACCACATAAAAAATACAAAGAATATCATAACACATAACATGATATCCGATGGCTATTCAAAGGTAATTACAAATGTTATCGCCATCTTCAAGAGGAATAGAGAAAATTGTGGGATTTGATTAGATTTCCTTAATCGGATGAAATAAAAATTACATAGATAGCCCTGACGAATCTGAATTAGTATTCCAGACATATAATTATTTAATGAAATGATCTTTGTGATCGAAATCTGATCCGTCAAATTCTATTAATTTAATGGACTAGATTACTTCTTAATTTACAATCTTAGAGACCTTTTCTGTAGAGTTGAACCCTATATATATATATATATATATATATATATATATATATATGTAGGAAGAGGTTCTAATAAAAACCTATGTTAAAATGAGAACTAAGAACCTAATCTTGACCTTTTAAATATTAGATCTAATGGTTAGGATTTAGTCAACAAAAGAAACTGTGCATGTATTATATTTTACTGTGCAATTAAAAAATATGCAATTTATGCAATTGAAACCAACAATGCAAAATACTCAAGCAAATCGAAATTGTGCATCTATGCAATTGAAACTGTGCATCTATGCAATCGAAATTGTGCATCTGTAGTTTAATCTCAGCCCTCTATTTTATTTAAATCAATGGTTTTAAATTGGTTCCTAGTTTTCATCTTAAGAGGGGTTTTTATATTAACCCTACCCTATGTATGTATATATATATATATATATATATATATATATATATATAGAGAGAGAGAGAGAGAGAGTAAAGATCCAACAAGAACAACTAAATGTATTGACAAATGAGAATGAATAAGGAATGTCAAGTATTCAAATCCTATAGTTGATATTAATTTATTCAAATTTATTGTGTAAAGGAAAATAATAAATAAGTCGGTACAAATCTACGACTAAGCCACTTGTATTAATGCATGAATAACCTTTCAAACCTTGGTTTGAATCCTGAAGGGGGTGAAAATATCATCATATTAACTGAATATGTTATTAATGTATTTTTTTTATCAGAAAAAGGATTTTATAAAAGACCGAAAAAAAATGGCACCAGAAATGCCATTAGAGTTACAGAGCATGAAGGTCAAAAATCTGCGACATCCAAGATGAGAAGCTAACATCAGCGTTACTCAACTTAAAGATCTTAATCCAACACCAAAACATAACCTTAATCTCACGGATTAGAGCTTGAACATCCCACGTCTTTCCGTCGAACCGACTTTCGTTACGGTTCTTCCACATTAACCAAGTAATGCACATCCACAGTGCGCGAAGTGTCTTCCTGTGCTTCTTCTTCCCCAGATTTGTGAAGGCCTCGAGGTGCTCAGTTATGTCATTCGGTCTTGGTCCGTTGATACCAAGCCACTGTTGGATTCCCGACCACACAGCGTCCGCCTTCGGACATTCGATGAAGAGATGTTTGCAAGTCTCGCTTCTGTGACAGCAAGCGTTGCACCAAGATTCTTCAACGCCAATCTGAATATTCCTTCTTCTCAAATTGTCGCAGGTTGGCAACCTATTCCTAACAAGCCTCCATGTCGTGACTTTTGCCTTATGAGTTGCCGGAGTATTCCACACTTCCTTGAGGATCTCTGATGTGGGATTGGAGTTGATGTTTCGTGTCTTTGCGGCTTTGACAATATCGTATGCAGATTTTGTAGAGAAATCACCGCCCTTTGTGGCCTTCCATCTCCAAGCATCCTTCTTACCTGCAATTGGTGAGGAAGGAGTAATAGCATCAAGAAGATCGTTAGCAGCCTTTTTCTCTCTCTCGAGGAGAGCCCGTCTCCACTTTAACTTCCAAACCCATGAACCCTCTGTCCACTCCCCTTGCTCGCAGACAAAGGCCTCATTTTTCTCACTCAGTCTGTACAGTCTAGGGAAGATCTCCTTTAGAGGTCTTGATCCAATCCACCGGTGTTCCCAGAATTTGGTATTATTGACTTATTCGTATTACAAGCAGGTTATTCATATATTTATATTGACTTATTCGTTATTCTCATTTTTTTCAAAAATAATCATTCTCAAAATAAACTAACCATATAAATCATATTATTAATGGTTCCAAATTCCAATGAGATGCCTCATACATGGTGAGATCTTACATTGATTTATAGGTGTTTATTTAATGTATTCTATGACTGATATTTATTTGGAAGAGAAATTTTTTTATCTGGGTTCGAATTCTGGAGGAAACGAAAACTTTACTAATTTTTTAATATCGTTATTCAACACTATAACTATCTTATTCATCATTATTTACTGGATTATTCATTAGTCTCATATCTCATGACAAAAAACAATCTCACTAGAATCTAACCATATATATATATATATATATATATATATATATGAGTTATACTAAGAATGCTATCTTTCGTGAGAAATGTGAATGATTGAATAAGGCAGTATATAGTGTTGCATAAGTTGCTTGTAATGACTGAATAACATTTTTATCTGGGTTCGAATCCTGGAGGGAGCGAAAATTATATCTAATTAATTGAATTTTGTTATTCAGTCATTACAAGCAGCTTATTCAACACTATATACTTGCTTATTCAATCATTCTCATTTCTCACGAAAGATAGCATTCTTAGTATAACTTTTTCCTATATATATATATAGAAAGAGAAAGAAATGATTCAGTGGGAATGTTGTCTTTCATGAAAACGAGAATTGAAATGAATAAGTCAATAAAATCTACAAATAAGCTTATTATAATAATGCAAAAATAACTATTTAAATTTGGGTTCGAATCTTGTAGGGAGCAAATTTTTTATCAATTAACTGAATTATAACTTATTTATGCATTACAAGCAGCTTATTAGTGAATTTGTGACATCTGGGGCAGTAGTAAGGAGTGATTGCCGGTGCACAAGGCATAAACAAAGACCAGCTCCTGTAAGTGCTTCAAAGCGAAGGGGTATATGAACGAATCGAAACCCACCGAAAGAGAGGGATTCCAAGAATATGCAGAAATGAGACTACACATTCGAGGAGAGCTTACATGATTTGATAGGTACTACTCATATCAACAAGATGCATCTTCTTTTCTAGTGACCATATGGAAGAAACTTTAAGGTTAAGTGTGCTTAGCTTGGAGCAATTTCAAGATGGGTGACCCCCTGAAAAGCTTCTCGGGGAGCATGCGAGTGAGGACAAAACACGCTAGAAAAGACTCGTGCTAGTTTGTGGGGACAACCAACAAGTCTGGAGCTGGACTGTTACAGAATTTATACTGATTAATTCGTTATTCTCATTTCTTATGAAAAATAATATTATATATATAAGGATGAGTTTTAATAAAAACCAAAACATGTGAGAAATGAGAATTAAATTTCACAAATGCACGATATATAACATAATTTTTATTGTACTTTTGCAACAGTTGTACTTGCATTCTCATATTTTCCATATTCATAAGATTTGAACAACCTTGCTTTTATATAATATAGGAAGATAGAAAATATAAATACAAAAATAATTATTATCAAATACAACAAGAATTATATTATTATACACTTTCGAAATTTAATTTTCATTTCACATAATAACTTTGATGTTTATATTAACGATGAACCATATACATATAAGTTATAGTTCTATATAATGTTCAAGTCCAAGTCCAATATAAAAAAGTGGGACACTAGTATATTATTTGATTTGATTTCAGATGTTTGTTAGCAATTATATCCAAGGGTAAAAATCAAGATCCATGAAACATTATTGATTATTTCCTTATAAAATCAGAACAGTATAGTTTCAGTAATATCTAGATATAATCATGACGCTACACATAGGGTGATCGGACCAATCATGTCAAGATATAAAAGACTGTGACTCTTAATAATCACATGCCTATTTAATTTGAAGTTGGAGTCCAATCCAACTATACATATTTGCATAATATAAATTGCATAAAAATGGACTACGTCTAGGGCTTTCAAAAAGAGTACATGTAATTGCAATTGGATCACGATGTGATATGTTCTTGCAATTTCAAATCTGCAATCTTGTCAAGAGTTGATGCAACGATCTATCTTATTCTAATTTGATCGTAATTTCCCTTTTCAGTAAAAAATTATATTTCTATAAAAAAATATATACAATTCTCTTTGCCGAAAATGAGCACACTCTCCAATTTCCACGATATAACATTTTGAATGACTTGTGCTTTCCCTATAATTTAACTACTTCTTTGCAGCCATTATTTATCTCATGATAAAAAAAATAGATATTATATTATATATTAATACGTCGCAGCTATATATAATGTCTATATATTATAAAAAGACATGTATATGGTTAACAATCCCTTTTATCGGGAAAAATATAGTATATTGTAGTTGACTTTCTCTACCTAATAAGAAAAGTCAACTTAATATTCTTTTTATTTCCAAATATTATATGAGTGCAAATAAAACTCTAGAATCCATCGAAAAATGAAAGAGTAAAAAAAGGTGAATTTTCCACTAGCGAGAAAAGTGAATTCTGGATAGGATATAACCCATTTCCTAAAAAAGGGTACATGTTTTTACTTGTGGGAACTCTTCACAATTAATCGACCAACTAATTAAGATGCTAAACAGTTGCTTAAAGAAAAAGGATGCTAAAATGTTATAACGATCGACATTTTTATCTTTTAGTTTTTCTTTAATTTATTTATGTTATTATTTTATTTTCTAGGAAAAGGTGAATCTTATTCAGATTAATTACTAGAAAACGTCCAAATATATATAATTAGTTACTTACATTAGAATGATCAATATGTGTGCAGAACAATACTTAGCTCTCTAATTGGGTAAAATCACATTAATGATCTTTTAATTTGTACGATAACATTGAATTATCCTTTATTAATATCATTATATATAAATTAAGATGCATGTACTAATAGAATTAAAACTGAGATTAATAATCTTTATTTCTCTGGTGATATATTGATTGGTCGTACTTATCAAAAAATAAGAAGAGAGATTAATGAACAAAATAATTATATCGAATGACATTATTTTCAGCCCTTAGATCCTAAGATTTATATATGATAAATTCATCATTTTGCCGAATGAATTCGTGGTTTTTGAATCATGTGATTGCCAAAAATTTATTTCTAAATTTTATTATTTTTCATAATGAATTTATAAAATTTTATAGCAAATAAATGATATTTAGATGGGATCCTCTGTCCCACAATTTAGTGTGTACCACCATGTACCACTCTTAATTTGTTATAATTTTTAATTATATTTTTTTCAATTTTAATTTATTATGCTTTAATATAATAAAAATATAATTAACAAGGGCTCACTCATCCAATTAGGGTTTATAATTATTTTTTATAAAATTTAAACCCGTCATAATCTTTCGAAGTCGTACGTCCACTCCAAGATTATCATCTTGATACAATACCAACACAACAAATTAAAGAATGCTTATACAAAATTTTGCAGATTTAGAATGAGGCAAGTGGGAGAAAACGAGATTAAACCTTAATCATAAATGGTAAAACTAGTCATTAAGGAGAGTGCACGCGTTTTAATATCAGTGAAGTTAACATAAAGTTTAGTTTGTATCCTCAGCTATTGTTATATGAAGAGAAAGAAGTTAAAAAAATTTGATCTTTATTTTTAGATGCTAAATCGCGGATGTGTACTTAGGGGTGGATCGGTACGGTATGCCGAAAATTTTTCGTCATACCGTATACCATACCGTAAATTGCGGTATGAGAATTTCCATACCGTTGTCGTACCGTACTTTTCGGTATACCGAAGATCGGCATACCAAAAATTTCGGTATGAGAATTTTCATACCGTTGTCGTACCGATAGTGCGGTATACCATACCGAAAGTCGGTATACCATACCATACGGTATTACCGAAATTATTGTTATATCGTTTCATGCCTAAATTGTCAAACCATTAAGATATACCGTATATTTGTACGTATCAAAATTTCATTAAACAAATACAAATAACTTTCTAACAATTAAACTCCACATCTTCAACAAAGCAACAATAAAACTCTTCACAAAAAATAAAATAAAAAATGATACAATCAAATAATGTCCTAGCTAATATAAAAAAATTCACTATAATTCCAAAACAAGAAAAATAAACATATATAAAATCTTCAAAGTATTTAGAAAGTAAATATGTTTAAATTCGCATGAACTCATTAGTAAATAATTGCTTAAAATGAATAGAATTGGAAATAAACAAAAAAAATTGTCATTAATTTTTTACATGTTTTTAGTTATTAATAAATATATATTTTATAAGTTGTCATTAATTTTTTAGTAATTACAAAAAAAATAATTTACCACTAATAATATATATATATATATATATATATATATATATATATATATATATAATTGATTCCGACAGTATACTAGTTTTTTTTGTATATATACTATCGGTATATACCGGTTTTTCGGCATATACCGCGGTATCGGTATATATCGGTATACCGCGGTATGAGGAAAATGATACCGTTGCCGTACCGAAAATCTTCGGTACGGTACAATACCGTACCGAAATTTTCGGTATACCAAAATTTCGGTATTTTCGGTATTTTTTTGGTACGGTAAGTGCGGTATACCGATTTTTCGGTATTTTGCTCCACCCCTATGTGTACTAATATCATTCCTAATTTAACAAATCAGCGCACTATGTTTCAATTAATTATTCTTCTACCTAAATGTGTTCAACTTACCTTAATCTGAACCACAAACATTGAGTTCGTTCAAAATATTATCATGAAGGGAAAATTACGTTGCTTGCTCATTATTTGTCAATAGGAGATATGAACCGTAGGTTTTTTTTTTAATAATTATTGAAGTTAATACTAGGCCACTATAAATTTTCTTTTCATCATATAAAAACATTTTTTTTTCTTTTTCAAAATTCTTGTTCACGGTCCTATTAATATATATCAACTGTATATGTTATGAATTACTATAAATGTAAAAGTTAGTTGTCAAATAATGCACAAATTTAATTTAATCCATTTTGCAGTTTCTATATTTTTTATATGATATTTAATATATTGGGCATCACCTTTTAAATTTATTGGAAAATTAATACCATCAAATTTTTTTTGTCGCTAAAAGAAGGCTTGGCTTGTATGTCTCATTAATTAATTGACATGGCCCACTACTAGAAAAACGCTCATAGATAACGGATTTTATCCGTTATCTATGAGCAAAAAAACTGTTGTGTATAGTGGTGTTATCTATGATACGTACAGGGCCGGCCCTGAGGGCGGGCAGGCAGGGCGACGGCCCAGGGCCCCAAAAAATTGAGGGCCCAATTTTTTAATATATCCCATTAATTATAGGCTTTTATGTATATTAAAAAATTTAGATAACCTAATTTATTGTCAAAAATTCAAAGTTCAATTTAAAATCAATTTCAAATTAATTTGATAATAATTTTGTAACATAATTTTGAGGGCCCAAAATTTTAAATATATCTCATTAATTATAGACTTTATATATACTAAAAAATATTGGGCAATATAACTTATTGTCAAATTTATATTATATTAAAACTTCAAAGTTCAAATCGAAATATAAAATTATGCTGACAATGCCAGTTATTGACATACTGTTACACTAAAAGGAGCTTCTCAATTTTAAAATCGTTGAAAACGCATTTGAGATCGTCAATGTCCCTAGAGAGATTGAATGATTTGACAATATTTATATATATAAGCTCAACCACTTTCAAAAATAGTAAGTTATGTTTTCCTGTCAAAAATCACCTTACTATTTTTGGAAATAATCTTTTGTTTCTATTTTTTTTTATCAATTTCGTCTACACTAGATAATAATAATAATAATAATAATAATAATAATAATAATAATAATAATAATAATAATAATAATAATAATAATAATAATAATAATAATAATAATAATAATACTAATAAATTCATACAAAAACGTACTAAAAATTTAATAAATGTAAACCATATTAGAAATTCTATTTTTAAGATATATATATATATATATATATATATATATATCTACAAATTTATATTTTAAGCTAAAGAGTTCTAAAATGAACAAATATAAGTTTAATCTTTGTAATTGCATTAAATTGTTATAATAAAAAATATTAATATATAGTAAAAATATGAAAAAACAAAATAAAATAAAAAATTTTTAAAATGTTATGATCCTTGATCATGACAAATTTTAAATTTCATCTTTGCTAGGTTGTATTTGTTAATTTTATCAAAATACAAATTTTAAAATTAAACTATATATTCATTAAATATATATATATATAATAGATATAGATATAATATATTAACACACTCACACACACACACACACACACACACACACACACATATATATATATATATATATATATATATATATATATATTAGTACTGTGTATATTTCAGTAGAAATTTTGTATAAGTTATTTTAATATAATGTGTATATATTATATCATCTTTAATTTTGTCATGTATGAACGAAATTAAAATTCAGGGAAAATTCCGGAATGAGCTAAAGTTTATGTATTTATATTGCAACTTTATATAGTTGAAAAAATAGCAAAATTCACTAATAGTTTGTGGATTTACAGTCAATTAACGTCTCAAAAAAATATATTATGAAATGCAAATCAGTAAAAAGTAATTAAAAGTTCCAAAAATCCTTTCAAAACTACTAGAAAATTTGAAAGAAAAATATCTAGATATTTTGGTGGAATTTTTTTAAAAAGATAATAATAATCGTTAGTTAAAAAGGTTTTGTCAAGATCTTGGTCATTCATTTTATATGCCTCCAATTATAAGATGATTTTATCTTCATTTTAATGCTATTATCTTTATTAGAGTTATTTTAGATAATAATATAAGTAACTTATAGAATTTTATTTTCTAAATATAATATTCTAAAAAATATAATTTTGTTTGTCGTGCATCACACGCGAGTAATACTAGTTATGTATAGAAAAAGAGATTAAGAGATTTTAGATAACATGTGGATGATTTTGCAAGTAATATATTGAGGGCCCATTAATATAAGTAATGGAAAATTTTATTTTTTAATATATTAATGCGCTAATATATTGAGGGCCCATTTTTATAATTTCGCCCAGGGCCTCATTATGCTCAGGACCGGCCCTGGATACGTATCATAGACAACGTTTTAAAAACCGTTATGTATGTGAGAATAGATAACGGTACGAGACGCTCATACATAACGGTATGAAAACCGTTATCTATAATGATTATACATAACGGTTTATACCGTTATGTATGAGGATTTTTCCGTTATGTTTTGTATTTTTTTGTTTTTTTTCCTATCATAGTTAACAGTTTTTTTTCTATACATAACGGTATGAAACCGTTATCTATAATGCTTATACATAACGATTTATTACCGTTATGTATGAGGATTTTTCCGTTATGTTTTGTATTTTTTTTGTTTTTTTTTTCTATCATAGTTAATAGTTTTTTTTTTACTTTTTATAACGGTTTTTACCGTTATCTTTGATAGAAATACATAACGATTTTTTTGTACTTTTTATACTGTTATGTATTTCAACTACAACTAGCATATTTAATATTTTTTCTCGATTTTTATGTTATTTATCTCAAGAAATAAATAAATAACTTTAAAACAAGGGTGGGCGGCGACGGGCTGGCTCGGGGCAGCGGCGCCGGCGGCGGAGTCGAGAGGGGAGAGAGAGAGTCGAGAGAGACAGGGAGGAGAGGACGAACAAAACTAGGGCTTCTAGTTTGGGGGGGGGGGGGGGGTTTAATTTCTAAATTTCCTAAATTTTTTCTTTTTTTCTTTTTTTCACTTTTAATATTCAATTTTTGGTATTTAGATTTCTAATTTAGATTTTTAATTTACATTTTATATAAGTGTTGATAAAATAAAAAAAATGTTATGAATTTTTTATTTTTCAAAGTCTATATCTAGGAATAAATTCAAATTTTAGGATAAATAATTTATTTGTTATTTTTTAATATAATATAAGAATGTAGAAAATTATTTTAAAAAAATTAATAAAAAAATTATACATAACAGTTTTTAGAGACGCTCATACATAACGGTTCAAAAACCGTTGTAAATGACTCTTATACATAACGGTTCAAAAACCGTTGTAAATTACTGTTATAAAAGATGGTCATAGATAACGGTGGCACAACGGTTTTGTAATACCGTTATGTATGCAACTTATAGATAACGCAAAAACATAACGCATTTGTTCAAATCGTTATCTATGCATTTAGACAACAGTACATAGATAACGGATTTTCGCAAAACCGTTATGTATTCCTAAAAGTGCGCTCATACATAACGGTTTTTGAAAAAAACCGTTATCTATTCACTGTTATGTATGTAAACTTTTGTAGTAGTGTGGACATGAACCATAGAAATTTGGTACGCCACATAAACTTTCTGGTGACTTGGAAAAAAATTGAGAGTACTCCTACTAATTTTACAATAAATTGAAAAGATGCAGCTGATAAAATTATTGCAATGTTTTAAAAACCGTGTTAAAATCGCAAAATGCCAAAGTTAGTAATTATTTTTCTTGTAAGTAGGTATTTTTGTAGCTCAAAATTAAGGCGACACACAGCCACAATATTTTGTCTGAGTATTTCACTTTTGTTCCAATTATACCCTCAATGCCTCATTTTACTTTATCAACACTATTGTATGCGTTTTAGATATCTTAGTGAAAGAAGCTGCGCGCATAGATGTCCTATTCACTGTTGGCAGTTGTACGTTTGGAAAGCTGCATGAAAATGCCAACAGTAAAATGGGGGACTTATTCGTCAATTCACAGCAGCTCTACCGGTCGGACCAGGCACTCAAAAGCGGCGATCATATGCAGCTGTTTGTTGAAAATTCACCGAGTGGAACGGTTTTAGAGAGAGAAACGCAACAAGTTTAATTTAAAGAGAGAGAAGGTGTTAGACTTCTTGGATTTCATAAGACCGCTAGCCATAGCTTTATCCCATCAAAACAAAATTGAAACAAGACTAAAGAAAAAGATTTTTTATTTTTATTTTTTGTTTGAAGAAAGTCTTCTTCAATTTCAGAGAAAGATGGCTACCTTAATATAGTCTTTGTCTTTTGCTTCTTTTGCATTCAATTCTTTTAGTTCTATCTCCTCCACCATCACCGACTCAACCTCTTTCTCTCTCTAGCTTTGTATGTATATATGTGTATTGATTATGGTGATCTTCGATTTCTATAAAAAGTGAAGAAAACTATGCCGCCGGCAGTTTCGGAGCGAGAAAGGAAGTTCTCTTTCTCTCTCTAACTTCAGACTGATCCTCTCATGGACTCAAACAAAAGCAGCGGCGCTCACAAGAAAATCGAGCTCCAGATGCAGCAGAATCAACTCCTCCATCATTATCATCAAAATCAGCAAAATAATCAGATATCATTTGGGATGATGCAGCCATCCTCATCATCTGCCATTCCAGGAAGCTTCAACATGTAATCATCTTTCTCTCTCTTTATTTTTATTGTTTGAGTTACATATTGTTCATAGTTGTAATTATTGATCTCTAATAATTATACAGAAGCAATGATTCTAGCACCTACGACTTGGGCGAGCTGGATCAAGCTCTTTTCTTGTACCTCGATGGCCAAGATCATTCAGCTCACGAGCACAAACGTAAATTCTCGATTCCAATTTTTTGTTAGTATTTAATTTTTCATTCAAATAGCAATCCAAATTTTATTTTTAGAGCTGGAAACTGAAATTCCGATCAGATTCTCATCGGGAATAGTTGTTCTGGGTCATGAAGAAAGTAGGCTATAAAAAGGAAACAAATCGAGATCGGTGATTGTACTTTGTTTTGACCAGAATTCCCGAAACAATCTTCATTAATTTCTCGATGAATATGACACGAAAAAAAAATAAAAAAAAATTGGGAGAAAATTATGATATTCTGTCGTTGTGAATTCCATGGTCTGAAAATCAATGGGACCACGGCATGTAACAAACTCTTCTGATACATGAATTTCTGCGAAGCCTGATTGTACTACAAATGACAGTACCAAACACAGATTGGGTGCTTTTGTTTCATCTTTTTCTCTCTCTGCAGTTTCTCTATCTTGTTTCCTTTTTTCACTTCATTTGCATGACTTTTCCTTCCCAGCCTCTCAATTTTTCCACTCCACTATTATTATCTTGTCAGAATTTCTTGAGAGAGAGAGGGAGACATTAATTATTTTTTCTTTTTGTTTTTCTGGTTCCCAGAAAATTCTGGGATGAGGCCACCAACTCTGAACATTTTCCCTTCACAGCCAATGCATGTAGAGCCATCAGCTACAACATCAAAGGTACTAAAACAGTTAAATATATCTTGATTCTCTCTCTAAATGTTTATATATATAATTAATAATGATTAACAGCTAATGGGTTTGTTGAATTTCTGTGTTTGGTAGCCAAGTAGTACTGGATTAGTTTCGCCATCAACCAGTGGCTCCAAGAGATCATCTGAGCCGTCAAATGAGTTATCCAACCCTAAAAATAATGCTGCTTCGGCTCCTGGACCGGGCAAAGCAGTTAAGGTTAGGACATAAAATATTGGTTTGTTAGGGGATTAAACACTATGTATAAATATATGTATATAGCAAAGATTCTTGTAAACTGAGATTTTGTAGTTAGAATATTATTAAAAAGTTTTGTTTTATTTCTTTGTGGCAGCGTGAGGGAAACCGCAAAGGGCCTACCTCAAGTTCGGAGCAAGAAGGACCAAAAACACCGGACCCCAAGGTTCTTTTTACTCACCTCGATTTTCTAGATGCTACACTTGCTCAACTACATATATATATATCATCTCCTGTGTCGTTATATAAATATATATATCTATATATGACACACACACACACACACACACACACCAATGTGGGTATGTGTGTGGCTTTGAATTTGAGCTTCTTTATTTCTTCATATGCAGACGCTGAGGAGGCTTGCTCAGAATAGAGAAGCAGCTAGGAAAAGCAGGCTTAGGAAAAAGGCGAGTTTTAGCCAAAAATTATTACTAATTCAAGAATTTTATTTTTATTTCTATATAAGTGCATATGTCCCACTAATGAATATTGATTTTTGGGTTCATTAACTGTTTGATTTCAGGCTTATGTTCAACAGCTAGAATCAAGTAGGGTGAGGCTTTCTCAATTAGAGCAAGAAATACAAAGAGCTAGAACCCAAGTGAGAGATTAATTAATTTTTCGATATGATCAAACTTTTTTGTTAAAGGCTTAATTTTAAGTAGCCTCTAATAATTTTTTCCCAATAAATGTGTATTTTTGTTAGGGGTTTCTTATAGGAGGAAATGGTTTAGGAGGAGACCAAGGCGGCGTTCCTGTTGCTATGAGCAACATAAATCATGGTACGAAATTAAATAATTAGTTAACCATAATTTTATAGCCGGCCAACTAGCTAGTATTTTTCTTTTCATTTTGTCTATACAACTAGCGAGCGACATCTATATATATATAAATTATTTGACATGCCTCATTTTCAGAGACGGCCATGTTTGACATGGAGTACGCCCGGTGGCTGGAGGAGCACCACCGCCTAACGGTGGAGCTCCGGAATGCCGTGCACGACCACCTGCCGGAGAATGAGCTCCGGCTCTTCGTCGACAACTGCGTGGCACATTACGATCAGGTCATCAACCTGAAGACCATGATCGCGAAATCCGACGTCTTCCACCTTGTCTCCGGCATGTGGAAGACGCCGGCCGAGCGCTGCTTCATGTGGATGGGCGGCTTCCGGCCGTCCGAGGTCATTAAGGTGTGTACATCTACAAATGCTAAAAACCCTAATAAATCCCCAGAGAAAAAAAGAAACGAAGTTTGATGCAAAAGCCCTAGTTAGTGGATAGGGTTTAAAACTAATTATAGAATATTCTTGGAAAATCATGAAAATGATGAGGCATTAATTAATTGCATGGATTGTGGGACAAGAATTTAGACGTATAAATGTGTGTGGCGTTACCTATTATAGAAGATTGGTAGGTTTTATTCACGAGTAGCCCATAAAGCCTATGTCTGTTGCTACTGATTTTGGATTCTGTGCGTGTGTGTGTTTTATACTTGCACGCCTTATTTCCCTTTCTTGCATCATTTGCCTTCCCACACCCCCACCATTCATTTATTTTTTTCTTTCTTTTCTTGTTTCGATTGGGAATCTTGTACTTTCGGATTCTAGTGAAATGTTTTTGTAGCTGTTATAATTTGATAAATTGATCATAGCTAGCTGCAATGTCATACCTGAAAATACGATAAGATAAGGATTTATTTGAATATTACTTTTATAACCTGAAAGACAATTTTGGAGTCTCAAAGATTGTTGTCAACTTAGATTATGTATATATTGAAACTACAGCTTAGCTGAAATATATCGTATATTTATGTTCTTGTTACTAGTTGATTGGTAGATGGGACACGCGTATAAATTATGAATTTACAAAAATAAAATAAAAAAAATCTTTATGTGTATCTCAAAAATAAATAGATTCTATCATAATTTTAACAAATTTTAGATACAGAAGGATTCTTATCTTGTCAAATTAAGTAAAAAAATCCTATATATATATATATATATATATATATATATATATATATATATATTAAATTACTAATTATTCTATGTTAGAATTTAAATAAAAAATGATATTATAGATCTGTTAAAATGCATACTTTTTATAATAATAGATTAGTTTTCAAAATTAGTACCATCCCAATAAATGAAAAAGAAATAAAAAGAAGAAATTAAGATATTCACAATATGTAAATTATGAGATTAAAATCAGTAATTTTCAACATTCATAAACTGAAAATGTATTTTTCTTTAAAGTCCTATATTAATCGCAACCTCTAAAACAAGAATAGTGATTTTGTTTTGGGAAATGCAGATAATATTGAGTCAAATAGAACCATTGAGCGAGCAACAACTCCTAGCAATATGTGGGCTTCAACAATCAACTCATGAGGCAGAGGAGGCTCTCTCACAAGGCCTTGAATCTCTCACTACTTCTCTATCAGAAACCATTGCTTCCGACTCACTCACAGTCCCTCCTAACATGAACACTTACATGGCTCAGATGGCCGCCGCCATCAACAAGCTCTCCACCCTCGAAGGCTTCATTCAACAGGTACGTACACCAAAAATTAAATATATTTCAATAATTTTTTAAATATAAAAATATAGCTAGAATAAAAAAAATATGCAGCTTCGTTTATTTGTTCATACAAAATGGGAATGGTGTTGCATGAATTTCAGTGGAGTATATACATGCTCCAACTCCAATATAACAGTTATGACACTCTATAAATAGGTGGTGGGACAAAAATATCCCTATCAGGGATCTACCTGGCCCATCATGTGCGTCTGATGTCATTTTCTAACCGTTTTGACCATGCCCATATTTTAATACTACTTATATTATCTCATTTAATCCCATAATATTCACAACTTTGTGTTTTAAGTTGATCAGGCCGTAATTTCTTTTTTCCAATTCAACTTTAATTTATTATCAAAACTATATTTTTTTACGCTCACACTCACACACACACTGAATGATTCGAATCCTCAACTAATTAGCAGTTAGACTTAGAGGGTTCATTGCATTTTCATATAATGTTCTTCTTTTCTTGGGTTTTCTTGCATATGAAAAAACTTATTGAAAGATGAATTGATTAATTTGATATTACCTGTGTAAGTTAGTAGTAGTACCTTAAAATTTTCGAACTACTCTAGACGAAAACATTGAACAGATACTTTTACCCACCCCGACGACTTATATTAATTAGGTGTGTGAATTGGTTATATTTATTTTTATTTTCTGTAAAGCACGTGGTTAACAATGTAGAATCTACCATGGTTAATTCATATTCTAGGGTTACATAAAAAAATGTGAATATGAAATACTTAAAATTTGTATGGATTATGTTTTGATTAAGTGTTCGTATTTCATAATTCATATTTGATTAATGAAAGAAAATACATGAGGTGTGACTCAAGCTATTTGACACGTGTCTGCTTTCTATAATTACTAAACGTTAAAATCAACGAACAAAAATAATGATATAGTATTCCGAAACCTACCGCGAAATTTAGACATATAAAATCATGTCAACATAGAAAAATATGCAGGTGTGGTAGATAATTGATTAATCAAAACCTTAAAAAGTCAAGATACATGCATGATGAGTTGTAGAATTCTTGAAGAAAGCATACATATATATTCCTTATATTCGAGAATAAATAAAAATAAAATAAATTTTGAGTGACAGGCAGATAATCTGAGGCACCAAACTATCCACCGGCTGCACCAAGTCCTGACGACTCGTCAAGCCGCGCGGTGTTTTCTGGCGATCGCCGAATACTTCCACCGCCTCCGTGCCCTCAGCTCGCTCTGGGTGGCGCGCCCTCGACCGGAGTAAAACCCTGCCGCTTGACTTAATTTAGATATCGATCGTTTGCTTTTTTTTATCTATGGGGATTTTCTTTTTTGGTTTATCATAGGTTATGTACGTAGGTAGACAGAGAAATGTAAAAATTAATTAATTAATGGTAGAAGTAGAAGTACTGATCGATCAACAATTAATTTACATTTTTTTTTTCTCGATATTGTTTGCATGAAATGTACTTAATTAATGTTTTATTCTTTGCACCCAGTTCCGACACCGCACAAGGGTTAGGCTATAAACCTCTTTTAAAATATAAAAAATAAATTAATGAAAATTTTTAAATTTTATGTAGAATATCTTGATTCGTTATATACATATTTAAAATTTAAAAATTACTAAAAAAAAATCCTTTTTATGATTCGAAGTCAGAACTTTGAATTCATCCAACAAAGTATATGATATGATCTATGAGATTCGATGAATCAACCATAAATCTTGATGATCTAAGAATCAAACATGATTCATATTTTAAAAGATGTTTTTATTATATATATATATATATATATATATATATATATATATGTATAGAGAAGGGTTCAACAGAGAAGCTAAATATTGTGGAGAATAGAGAATTCGCAAAATAAAAACGAACATATCTATAGTTTTAATGAACAAATCAATGTACCGCATGAACAACAATTTGCCCCGGGTTCGAATCCTGCTGGTGGCGAGTTTTTCTATATTTTTATTAAATACGTCTGTTCATTACTTATGTTGATCTGTTCGTAAAATATATAGATTTGTTCGTTCTCTCGAAAAAGATAATTCTCTGTTGAACTCAACCCTGTATGTATATGTATATGTATATAAATAGCGATTGGATCAAATGAAAATTCTCTTAACGTACAAACTACAAACCTCTTTCACTTAATTTATAAAAATAATTGTACTTCACTTATAAAGGATTTGCACTTTAGTGGTCTAACCCAAAGGTAGCACAATTATATATATGTCAATGCTAATACTAAGTGTAATAATTTTATAGGTTAAGGGTGCGTTCTCTTTGGTTGTTAATTTATCATGGGAAAATGAAGGATAAACAAAATTTCACCCTTTAAATTCTTCATTTATTTTCCCAAATATCCTAATTGACCCTTACTCATTCCTCATTTACACTACAAAGGAGGGATAATATTATCACACAATTTTTGGAGGGATAATATTATCCCTCCATTGTAGTGTAAATGAGGAATGAGTAAGGGTCAAGTAAGAAATGTCGGCAGCCCAGTCTTCGTAATCTTCCGAGGGAAGAAAGGAAAGATTTAAAGGGTGAAATTTTGTTTATCCTTCATTTTCTCATGATAAATTTACAACCAAAGAGAACGTACCCTAAGTGTAAAGTTTTTAATTTTTATATTAAATGGATTTGTACTGAAACTCAACCATATATATACACACACCAAAAGAAAAAAAAAATCTCAAAATAAATAAAACAAAGGCTCATTCTTGATTTAATTCACTTAATATTAGAACATGGTAATTTATAATATCTACTGTAAGCTGTAAGCTGTACGTAATACCAAAAAAGCCCATGAATTAAGAAAAGTGAAAAAAGTTAATTAGTGAACGGAGAAAGGAAACCCATAATTTAATTAATGAATGGAGAGGAGCCTGCAAATTAGTCAAATCATTATTAAAAATAGGTTATGATATATTTTCGTTGACGGATGAAAATAACAAATTAGGCCTTATTTGTGTGGACAGATGGAATATCTAATTTGAAATAATTTTTTCCTCTAATTAGTGTTATATTTCAGAATTTTCAATTTTACATAAAAAAAAAGATAGAGTTAATATATAGAAGTGTCCACTTTCATATTGTAAAACTAAAATTTAGCTTATCAAATAAAAATATTTAAAAATTGCCAGTTTTTGAGCAAAAAGTCAGAAATACCCCTCCCTCAAAAATTAAAAATTTTCACTCACTCTCTCTCTCTCTCTCTCTCTCGTCTGCCTTCCCTGCCCCCAGTTCGCCGCGCCGCCTCCCCCGGTCCGACGCTCCGCCTTCCCCAGTCCGACGCGCCTGTCGAAGCCTCCCCCTCCGTTCGCCTACATCAGCGCCTCCTCTGTGCCGCGGAGAAAAAAAACGCAGCGGCCGCCATACTCATTCTTTTTCTTTATTTTGCTTTTCAATCAGTTCCTGATTTTCGAGAAAAATATTTGACGAATGGAGGATTGATGATTTAGCTTTTGAATTCAAATGTTGAAGATTAGTTTTGATTAAGAACAACACATTTTCCTAAAATTGCAAATTTAAGATTTGTGGTTCACGCATGTCTATGAGAGATTTCATTTTACTACATTAATTTGTAAGTATTATTTCATTTTTCGATTCTCTACAGCAAGTTGTTTAATTTTGATTCATTTATCTAAAGTTTAAATTGAAGGTGCTATGCTAATTATTTCATTGCCTGATATTCGCCGGAATTTGGATCTGGTTCGCCAAGAAGAGTTACCAAGAATAGTTATGATTGATTTATTCTTTTTATTTGAAGTTAGATCTATGAATTCACGAATCTATAAATTTACAGCTTAATATTTTTGAATTCACTACTTAATGTTCTTGAAATCACAACTAGTTCGATGAATTCACAATTTAATATTCTTAAATTCACAACCAAATCTATAAATTCACAACTAAAACTGAATTCACAACCAAAATAAATTCTAGTTTTAGTTGTGAATTCAAACTTTAAAAACTCAAATTTACAACTACTTGAATTCACAACCAAAATAAATTTTGGTTGTGAATTTACCACCAAAATAAATTTTGGTTGTGAATTCACCACTAAAAAATTATGGTTGTGAATTTGATTGCTTGTGAATTCACAATTAAAAATTCTGATTGTGAATTAAAATTTTATTGTGAATTCGACTGGTTGTGAATTCACAACAAAAAAAATTTGGTTGTCAATTCGACTGGTTGTGAAATGCGCGAATTTTTAAAGGGGTGATGTTTAAAGAGTAAAATGGTAACAGTGGCCATTTTTAAAAAAAATTTATCTTAATGAACAATTTTTAATTTTACTAAACCAAATAGGCCATTTTAAAAATCCACTCAAAAAGATATAGTCAAACTTTCCATTTAATCCATTCTCTTGATAAAAAATATTTTAGTTGTTTGGTTTTCTATGCAACCATAAGAGGTTAAAAAAAGGTTCAAAACTTTCTTGATATACGATTTTTGCGGACAAAAAACACTTATTAAAGGACGGAATGTATATTGGCTATTTAGTTGAGATAAATATATATTGTTGAAAATAGAGAGTCAAACAATAATAATTATTAATTGGAAGAGATATGTGGAAACGAAACGTTTGATGTAGAACAGGGAAAGGAATAAATCATGCGTATGATATTTATAATCTGTAGTTGGTAGTAGGTAGATTAAATTCAACATTTATTGGCCTCATTTTATTTGTTTTCCTTCTTTTCCAACCACCATCTTCCACACGAACTCCATTATTTATCTTCTATAAATCTTCTCATATAATGAATATAATAATATTTATATCATATAGTACACATAAAATACATCGTTCATAGAACACGAATCACATATATTACATATCAAAATAGTATTTCATCTCATTTGAGTTCTGGAATTGCAAAAATGACTTACAAAAGTTAAGAAAAGTTTTGAAATACAGGTAATCTATATGAAATCAGCACTCCATCTCGAATGATTGAAACATTCAAGTTTAATTTCATTAATGTCTTCTAGATTCAAGTACACGAGTTGTGGTTGCGAGTATATATTATTATTCCACTAGACTTTTCCAGTATTAATTTTTGATTTAGTTCCCTTTAAAGGGAAATATATATGTAATAAAAATTTTACATAATTTATTCAGTTCTTATTTGGAGATGATGGGCCTGACCGGTAGGAATTGGGTTATAATTGTTTGGGCCTGTGAAATTTGAAGAAATAAAAGGCTTAACAAATATATTGAGCCCTAAACTAGTTGAACCATAAAATAAAATAACTTCATCCGTCCCACTAAAAAAAGAGAGTATTTGAGTGCCTCAATTTCCCCACTTGAGCTAAACCTCACTGGCGTGCATCTTGAAATTAGTAAACTTTTAATTGTTAGATTTTGTAGTGTCAGAATAGAAGGATGGAACTGAAGATGAGCGTACTCATCATAAGTTTTTCTATAGTAACATGATGTCAAGAGATTGTGAAAAAATTATTTTGATATCGTTTAACAAAGAAAGTGAATATTTTGAGTGCACTAGTAAGAACAAAAACGCAGAACACATATCATTATATCAAAATGTATTTCATCTCATTTCAATCGTGAAACTTAAAAAATTACAATCTATCGAAATAGCACTGATCATATATCTCTTGTAGTTGAAACATTTAAATTTAAACTTTGTTAATGTCTTTTAGGTTCAACTACGCAAGTTGTAGTTGAAAGTGTATTGCTAAAGAAATATAACTATTCCAGCATACTTTCCATTAATTTTCGATGTAATTTCCTTTATAGTTTATTTAATTAATTCTAATTTTGGAGATGATGACCTTCCGATTTTTTTTGGAGATGATGGATCTGACTGCGAGGAAGAGCGCGTAGTTATTTGGGCCTGCGAAATTTGGGTAAATAAATTGAGCCCAAAATTAATCAGGCCCTAAAACAACATGGGGTGCTTAGGAAATTTGTCCATCTTGTTGAATTAGTATTCTGGCTTATCATTAAGGCTTTTCCTTCTTTTTTTTTTAGTTACAACTCACACACCCCACATTTAAGTACATGGAACTCTGAGCTGTGCTGCTCTGCTCTGCTCTGGCGTCTGATCTCTTACTGCTCTATCTGTTGAGACGAGCTGGGCGCCTGGGGCTGCCCGGATCGCTTTACCGGGTTGGCCTGTTGGGCCGTATAATTTCAGCTTATACGAATTTTATCCATTACAGTTATTTAATTCAATTTTTTTAAAAATAATGTGTTTACCACAATAGTACCAACATTGAGAAAGCTAAAAATTCTAATTGTCTATTAAGCATAAGACGATTTTCTAAACACTAATATTTATATAGAAAATAAATTAAAATATAATAAAATTTGGCTTAATATATTTAAAACTAATTCATAATGATATGTTTTGCATAAGTTTTTTTATTTATTCAACGTGGCAAAATTATCTTTCGTATTAACTTAATGACAAATACAAATCGACCGATTAATTTATAAGCATTTTCCGTGAGATATATGCGTCTTTATAGCGCTAGATGATATGATTTTCAAAATTCACTTTTAATCTTTCAAACTCCAAACGAGATAATATTAAAAAAATCTTAATAGCCCTACTCTTCAATTCCTCTCGCAGAGAAGCTGCTAAAACACTCTATTTCAAGATCAAAGCAATAAATATGTGGCGAGTAATTCAAATCAATTACTATCCACTGCAAATTGCCATTGAAACATTTACCAAAGCTACACACATTGTATCCCTGGTTACAAAAGCGGTAACCAAATACGGCGATAGCTTCGAAACACAAGGTGGCCTGCAGCCGTTCACCGCGTGGCTGTGGAGCAGGGGCGAAGGGCGGCAGCGCGAAGCGGCGCTAAATACGGCAGCGTGAGGCACCACTGAACGCGGCGGCGTCAGAGACTAACTTCCCCCTCGAAATGCTGCCGCTGATCACGGATCACCTCTTGGAGCGACAAATTCAAAGAATTTTCAATCGAGTGATGTAATCCGCCGTGCCGCCTCTGTTGATCAATGTCGTCTGCCATGATTTGTTGAATTCAACGAGGCTTTTAGTTCCACAAGCGAATCCTTCCAGTTCTCTAATCAAATCAAGCCCGAATTCAGTATGATTCTCGTTGTCGGGGATGGAGATGAGAGGCGGCGAAAGGGAGATGTCAGGAAGGGGTGACGCCGAGAGGATGAGGATGAGGATTTGCCGGAATGAGCGGCGGCTTTAGCAGGCAGAGGGAAGTAGGAGAATAAGAGGAGGAAGAGATAAAAAAGAGAAAAAAAAAAAAAATTGTATTGAAAAATGAATGATAGCTGCAAATTTTAAGTTTTTATATAAAAAGTGGCTAAATTTTAAAAAAATATATTTATACGAATAAATTTTAATTTTATTGGGGCCATTTTCATCGACTCAAGAGAATATGACTATTGCAGCATAGTTTCCATTAATTTTGGATTTAGTTTCCTTTAGTTTATATAGTTCTATTAGTTTATATAGTTATAATTTGGAGGTGATGCCCTTCCGATTTTTTTTTTTTTTTTTTTTTTTTGAGATGATGGGTCTGACTGCGAGGAAGAGGGCATAATTGTTTGGGCCTATGAAATTTGGGTAAATAAAAATCGTAAACAACAAATTGAGCCCAAACTGAATCAGATCTTAAAATAACATGCCCTGCGTAGGAAATTTGTCCAATGCTGATTCTGATCATATTCCCAATTATAAATATATTTTATTATTTATAGCCTTTAATTTAATAAAATATTAAAAATATTAATAAAAATATTATTTCATCCTTATTGCTTCTAATTAAAAAGCAACTCCTGCTTGGGGTGGTTGCCTGTTGTCCAAGAGGTCACAGGTTCGAATACTCTCGGCCACAATAACCACTAGGTTGGGTGTGTGTGGTTTGTAGTACTCCCTCCGTCCATGAAAGAACTTCCTAGGAGGGAGTGGCACAGGTTTTAAGAAAAAAATATTGTTAAGTGTATTGAGAGTGGATAAAAGGTAATTGAGTGTATTAGGAGTAGTGAAAATGTGTTATAATTAATATTGGGAGTTGTGAAAAGTGAAAAGTAAGAGGATTATAAGTGGTGGAGTATAGTCCAAAAATAGGTAGGAAGTTCTTTTGTGGACGTCCCAAAAAGGAAAGATAGGAAGTTCTTTCGTGGACGGAGGGAGTATTATTTATAATGTAATTTCGTAAAAAAAAAAAAGCAACTCCCCTTCCTGTCGTCTCTCCACAGTGCCGCCGCTGCAGATTTCTCATCTCCAACTTCGCCCTTCACTCTACCATCCTCAAATGGTGCCGCCGACGCCACCCCCGATCCACCGCAACTTCTACTCTGCCAAGAAAATCGAACGTCAATTGATATCCACGCCACCTCCGCCGCCCGATTTAACTCAATTTGGCCAATGAAGTTTGTGAAATTCTCCGAAATGAAGACAAGCAGTGGGAAGAGTCCCTTCAAAATCGTTTCTTGGGAAATGATATTGCACTTTCTGAAGTTGCCCAGCTAGTGTTCGACAAAATTTGAGACTGCGTATTGGGTCTCAAGTTATACGGTTTCATCTCTCATAACAGTTATGACCTTGATGGGTTTTGCTTATTCCTCATTTTTGAGCTCTTGGCTCAATCCAGAGTCTTCACAGAAATCGACAGCATGTTGTTGGAGTGTTTGCATTCTGAAGAGAAGCATTAGCATTCCCTACGAGCTCAACTCCATCTTGTGTCTCCTTCTCCTTCCTAATCTCCAACGGATTGTAGGTATACATCTTAGCGCAGATGATGTAAATGTAATAAATCAAGTTGAAGAACTGCAGCAGTGTGATGAGCCAATACAGATACTCCAATTTCCCTCTGTTCAAATTATCATCAGGCAGCCAGTTGGATCCATCAGGCCCGGCGCTGTACTTGTGAACCACCGTGATAGCTCCCCGCCGATATCGATAGCCAGAATGACGTTCTCTCCGTGGCTTGGTCGTAGAACAACTCCAGGTGCCCGATCGACATGAACACCGTGAAATTATATGTAAATTAAATCGGGGCTATAACCTGTAAGGGTGAAATAGTACATATATTAATAATTTTAATATTTTATTAAATAGTAGGCTATAAAGAGTAAAATTGATTCTATGAATAGAATCACCCTCTTGCCATCTTGAATTAGTATGGTATTCTTATACTTAACATTTAGGCTTTTCTTTATTGTTGATTATATTCATAGCCCCGCTTTATTCTCACCTTAAATAATAATAATAAATATGAATTAGTATGGTATTTTTATACTTATCATTAAGGCATTTCCATATGGTTGATTATATTCATAGGCCCGTTTTATTCCCAACTAAAATAATACTCCCTCCGTCCCATTAAAGTTGGTCACATTTTTTTCGACACGAAGATTAAGAAATGTATGTTATGCTTTTAACTGAGTGGTCCATATTTTTAAATATATTTTTTTATCTTAATTGCTTAATTAGCAAATCTGCCAACAACCACCACCGCCGCCAACCAAAACCCTTCAAAATCCACTCAAAAACCAGAGGGAGAGAGTGCAGACGAGTGTGTTTGTGTGTGATTCGATTCAAAAACTCTCAAATCACTCAACAAAACCAGGCGATTCAAACACTTCTTCACTATCATCCTCGCCTCGATTAAAATGAGGCGAATAGAAGAAAAATCGATGCTTTCCTCAACAAAACCTGACTCAGCTCAAAACACCTAATGAATTGACTCGCAATCGTACGAGGTCAATTGCAATGGAATAAGCTAACCCAAGTCGTCTCTCAAGGAAGGCTAAACAGGGTGTTCTCTCGTGTTGCACACAGATAACAGAAAATAAACCTAAACACTCTAATCAAGATTTTAGGGGCTAACTCTCTCTCTCTCTCTCTTTATCTGGTGCGTAATTAAAATAAAACATGTAAATTATCTAGGCAAGAACTAAAATAATACGCAGGAATAAAAAACATGGAAATCTACGCTAGGGTTCTTGAGGAAAAACAATAATTCATTAAATTAATTGTACAATATAAATAACAATTATCTAGACATGGAAGAAATTAATAATAAGAATAAATCTAAAGAGCATCCAGAAAGAAATAACAACTACGGTATTGAAATTATAAATCCAGAGTTTATCTAAGCAATAAATAAAAACTTACAGTAATTGATGATAACTGGAAAAGAACCTCTGACTACTAATTATTCTAGGCGTAAGAATGAAATAAGAAAATGAATAAACCCTAACTAAGAAATTGGCGTCTGGAACGATGGCTAGAACTGCGTCTGGGAAAGTGTAAGTGTGCCCTAGAAAATTAGAAGTCAGCCTTTTTATATCCCCGAATGAGAAATACGTCTTTATCTTTTAATTACTGAATTTGGACACGTGGCATATTCTAATTGGAGAAAAAGAGCTCGAGCATTTGGAGTGAGGAGCTAGGCAGTTGGAATTTGAAGCTCGGGCGATGGGCGAAGAGCTCGACCGCTGGGAAGGCAAGCGCCCACTGGATCTCTGCTCGGGCGCGGCGTTTGGAGCTCGGGCACGGGGCTTAGAGGCCCCTCAGGCGCGAGATTGCGCCATCGGGCGAGGGAAAGAAGCCAGCGGGTGAGGGGTGGCCATCAGCCGCTGGGAAAAACCCAACGCCCGCTGGGTCGCTCACGCGCGGACTACACTATGCGATATTTTTATTTCGGCCCGTTGTCCCTCGTTACAAGTCCGATTTTGGATCCGTTTTCGCCTACGAACTCCTATCGAGACGAGCTACGATTCTTGTGAAGACCAATCAGCCAAATTCGAACTCTATATTTTTCCACTAATTAATCAATTAGAGCATCCAATCCTGAGATAACAAAATAAGCACATAAGCTCAAATCAATCAATTACTGAGTGAATGAGACCAAAAATATAAACTCATAACACACCTAAACACCCAGATAAACATCACAAAATAGGACTAAACAAAACCAGCTGATTCCCGATAATCGATCTATGATTAGGCTCCAGTCCTGAACCCACGGATTACACAAGTTTAAAATGTATAAACTGTAGACACAAGAAAACCCTTGGAATGGATAGTAATTGAAGCTATACATTGCAACATGCATGATGACGGAAAAACTAGCAGAAACAAGAATCGACATTCGTAGATATAGAAGTTCATGCAATTTCAACACGTTTAGGAATATACTCCCTCCGTCCCAATATTGTTGGCCACATTCTTTTCGGCACGGAGATTAAGAAAGATGTAGTTAGTGGAGATTAAGTGTAATCCTTCAATTTAATGTATTTTGTGAAATTTAATTAAATTATTAATTAAGTCTTTCTAATATATGTCTTCTTCTTCTCCATTTTCCGGCGATAGCAACGCCGGCGCCGGCGACGCCGGCGATGGCGACAATGGCCCCAAATTTTCTGGCTATGTTTTGTCACCAAAAAACCAAAAACTAAAAAATCAAAAACCAAAAAATCAAAACCAACAGCCACCTCCAAACCCTAAATCCTCAAATCAACGTCGGTGTTGTGGCAAAATCCAGACCAAATTCGTCAAGCAAATCCAGAACCAGAGAACTAGACCAAAAAATATTCAAACCAAATTCGTCAGGCAAACCAAAAAACCAATTCAAAATCAGAGAAATTAAGCAGAGAAAAGGGCGATGACGACGGCGACAGCGACACCGGCAACCCTAGGCCCCCAAATCGCGCGGTGAGGGGGAAGGGTCGCAGCCGCCGCCGCCTGAAAGCCCTAGCTCCCAAATCGCGCCACCTCTTTAGTTGGAGACAGAGGGAGATGCGAGACATAGTGAAGACGCGAGGGAGATGGGAGATGCGAGATGCGAGACAGAGGAAGATGGTCGAGAGAGGCGGCGACCATGAGGGTCGCAGCGGAGAGAGGCAAGTGAATACGCGAGGGAGGGGGAGGCTGAGAGAGAGATAGAGAGAGAGAGCATGGGGGTGGCGAGGGGGAGAGAGCATACCGGTGCTGTTGTCGTCCGGTGAGGTCAGGCGGCGGGCGCAGGGCGACGGGGATCAGAAGGGGTGGGCGACGGGGGTGGGGGTGGGGGGAGGTTGTGCGTGCGTTGTGTGTGTGTATTTATTTAAAGAGGATTTAAGTTTAAGTAGAAATTAATTAATTGGGCTTAATTAAATTGAATGTTTCCATTTTAAGAAAGTGGCCAACAATAATGGGACAGACCAAAAAGGAAATGTGGCCAACAATATTGGGATGGAGGGAGTACTATTTATTAGAGTTACTTTATCTTTATATGGAACTGAAAAATCTTCTTTTACTTTATTAATAGAAAATTCTTCAACATTGAAGAAAAAACACAATAAAGTATCAATTAGGCTTGCCACGGTTAGCCCAGAACCGGCGGCCCGACCCTGAACCGGCCCGAAAGTCAACGGTCCAAGCTCGAACCGTTGACCACATGCCAATTCCGGGACCGGCCAGCCTAGACGCACGGTCTGGTTCAGGTTCGGCAGATGAGAGGACCGCGGCCCGCTGGTTCGGCTCGGAACCGCCGGGCTCGACCAAATTTTTAATTTTTTTTTATATTTTATATTCAAATCCTACATATTTTAATGTAGGATAATTTTAACTAAATGTAGCTTCACTATTTATAGTGTACTACACATGGTAGATAATCCTACATTTTTCAATGTGAGATAATGTAGATTCACTATTTATAGTGTACTACACATGGTAGAGAATCCTACATTTTCAATGTGGGATAATTTCAACTTAATGTAGCTTCACTATCTATAGTGTACTACACATTGTAAAGAATCCTACATTTTTCAATGTGGGATCACTCAACCTAACTTATAAATATATAACTTATATTCATGTAATATATAACTTATAACTTATAAATATATAACTTATAAATATGTAACTTACAACTTATAAGGTCTAGGGATCAATTAGTTATTTAGTTAGTATTAGTTAGTTTACTTATTCAATTTTGAAGATTATGTAATTTGTATCCTTGTAATATTTTTTTGGTACATAGAATAAATTCAATAAAGATATCTATTTTTATGAATTCATTTGAATCTTTGATTCTCAATGTGTTAATTATTTTTCCTTTATTTTATTTCAATTCAATTGTCATTTAAAAAAAAAGATGACATAAAAAATATTGTTATATTATTTAAGATTTTTAAGTTGAGTAAATTTGAAAATTATTTTACTTGGTAACTTGAGTAATTACAAGCTTTGAAAAACACAACATATATTTAAAAATTATATATTTATATGACAATAGTATATAAGTTATTAAGTAATTTAAGACTTTAAGTTGAGTAAGTTTAACATTTTAAGTTTTTAACATCATAATTTATAAAACTATATAGTATAAGTTGAGTAATTTTAACATTTTTTCAACATTTGTAAAGTAAAAACTATTACATGAATATAAGTTATAAGTTAAAAGTTTTATATTTGTAAGTTATAAGTTATATATTACATGAATATAAGTTATATATTTATAAGTTAGGTTGAGTGATCCCACATTGAAAAATGTAGGATTCTTTACAATGTGTAGTACACTATAGATAGTGAAGCTACATTAAGTTGAAATTATCCCACCTTGAAAAATGTAGGATTCTCTACCATGTGTAGTACACTATAAATAGTGAAGCTACATTATCTCACATTGAAAAATATAGGATTCTCTACCATGTGTAGAACACTATAAATAGTAAAGCTACATTATCTCATGTTGAAAAATGTAGGATTCTCTACCATGTGTAGTACACTATAACTAGCGAAGCTACATTTAGTTGAAATTAACACAAATCATTCAATTTCATTAAAAAGAATTCAAAAAAAAAAACCCAAAAATCGCCGGTTTTTGGCCAGGCCCGGAACCGGCGGTTCCGGGCCCAAAAATCAGCCCGTCCAGAGACCCCAAGGGCTGGTTCAGGTTCGAGGTTTTGGCCGGCCCAGAACCGGTGGGCTGAGGCCCGGTGGCAACCCTAGTATCAATGCAGTTTCTAGAACTATAAACACAAGAAAACACAAGAAAAATGTATACCCAAGGCCTTTCCAGATAGACGGAACGTGAATGCATTTGAACCTGAAATTATAAAATGTAGAAATCAGTATTTATAAAAAAAAAATTGAATGACTTAGAAAAATGTAAATTAATAAAAAAAATGAACCATACAAATTGCGGCTTCGTAGAGCTGCAACCAACTAAATCCTCCATTTTTTACTTCCAAATCTATTTTTAGATCACGCAGCAATTTATTTTTCCAAATATGGTTGCTTGTCAAGAAATTCACAAACCATTCGTTGGCTCCAGCAATTTTGATGATGGATTTGGCTTCCATCCACTTAGTCACCTCGGTCCACACATCCTTGTCCTCCCAATCGCACATCCTTGTCCTCCCAATCGATATCAATATCGACATCTACATCCTTCCTTTTTCTTTTTCCCCTATTACATAAATACAAAGATCACATAAGCAGAAAATCTAATAAAATTGGATCAGAACAATATTGTATATAAAATGTGTTACATTGTATAACTATTTTGTTTTTGGACAATGGTGTCTGATGACCTGTATCAATACATCAGTCGAGTTGCATCAATTCATTAGTAGATCTGCATCACTCTACAACAAACGATATAATACTTATGATAATGAACTGACATACAAATGCTATTTTTCTTTCTTACATATTTTTAAAGCATGTTCTATCATATAAACACTAAACCCTTGGGATGTATAGTAATCGAAGTTGTACATTGCAACATGACGATGGAGAAACAAGCTGAAACAAGAATCAACATCCATAGATATAGAGGTTCATGAAATTTCAACACGTATAGGAATGTACTGTTTATCAGAGTTACTTTAACAGTATATAGAAATGACACATCGATTCCCAAAAAAGAAAAAAGAAAAAAAAAGAAATGACACATCTTCTGCCGAAACCCGTCGTGAGACTTCCTGCAAATGATATTTGTATTTTCCTATGCCCTGCAATTAAAGTTAATATTAATGGCAAGTAATAAGGTCGAATCCATAGGGAATCGGTGTATCATAGTACTCGTGTCACAAGCTTTATATTTGGTTGCCCGTTTCTGGGCAAAGGTTTCACTCGTCAATCTGTGGCCAAACATAATTGAAATCTATCTATGGGCAGCATGTAAAAGCTGAAAGAGAAAACACAAGAGAAAAATCAGTAATAAAAAGAACCCGATCTGGGCATAGTCTTGGTTTGATATGGGGTAATTTTTTCGGTCATAGGTTCAAGGATTTTCATTGTGCGGTCACATCTTTGGTTATGGACAGTGGTAAAGCATAAATGAACGATGATCGTTTGTTTGGTGAATTATGGATTTTACCTAGAGATTGATCGGAAAAGTGAGAGTAGATTGTTGAGAGCACGAGAAAAGATTGTTGCAGTAGTATAAGTGTTGTCGTGTAGGGGGTCGGACTGGAACAGTACACCGCCGGAACTTCAACTCACAGACTGTCGAAGACTATGAACTCTGACAGGTGCGTCCATATTTATAGAGAAGACATGGGCTAGGGCTTGGCCCAGAACAGACGGCGGCTGAGCTAGGGTTTGCATGGTTGGTTTTTTCCTTCCATGGTGTGCCCTAGGATCTGCAGAGCCTCCGGTATGGTAAGAATCTCGGTTGTGGAAGGTAAGTGGATTTCCTTCGTTTTCTGGACCCAAGGGGCAGATTCTCCCGCCTGTGCTTATTCACTCCAGCTGTGCCCAACTTCAACTTCTCTCTTGGCCTTCTTTCCTTGCCTTCAATCCCTTGTTTCTGCTCATGTGGCTTCATCTGGGCCTCCTACCCAAACAAGACCCGATCCCACGCGGTACTCGATGTGGGCACAGTATGGTATGTGCCCTTGTCTGCAGTCGGGTACTTACCTCTTTCGTGGAATGGAGCCGGTCTCCTCCTTATGCCTCCTGTACACTTCTTGTGCCCAAAACATGCTCTCCCAGGACAAGCACACACAAGAACATGCAAAAAAACTCAATCTAAACCTAAAAACAGACACAAAAAGAGCACGGAAAATGGGCTCGTCATCTTCTTTTACTTATTAATAGAAAAGTCTTCATCATTGAAGAAAAACACAATTAATTAAGTAAACCGCAACAGCTCATCAATACCAAAGTTACAATAGTCAATTTTGCATTTTGTCACAATTTTAAATAATTAATAGTATTTCCTAATTTTAACAGAGATCGATAGCTTTGCCAAAGATCAGTACAGAATGCAAGGATTGAAGAATATATCAATGAAGAAAAAAACCAAATAAACTACATTACCATGATGTACAAATTAAGGCTAATACATCTGATTTATAATTTCGGATTGAAAGAGTAATACCTCTATTTTTTTTCTGAGATTTATATTATGGTTCGGCATAAAAGTGATTTCTGCAATCTACTAATACCTCTACTTAAGACTCTTTTCTTTCTCTCTGTAATCTACAACAAGCCTCTTTGTGCAATCTAAAATGTAATTGGATCAGTGTTATAGTTTGGCTTTCAATATGTGTTATAAAAGTGATTTCTGCAATCTACCAATACCTCTACTTAAGACTCCTTTCTCTCTCTAATCTACAACAAGCCTATTTGCGCAACCTAAAGTGTTATATATAGTTTGGCTTTCAATGTGTGATTATGAAACAAAGGTAAGCTGGATTTAAAGACTAATACCTCTACTTAAACTTTCTCCCAACTCCCGATGAAAAAACTCTGGAGCTAGAACAAGCCTCTTCTCCTCTATCTCTCTCTAATCTATAACAAGCATCTTTGAGCGATCTACAATATAACTGGATCGGTGTTAGTTTGGTTTCAATATGTGATTATGGAAGAAAGGTAAGCTGGATTTTTAAAAATACCTCTAGCTAAGCTTTCTCTCAACTCCCGATGAAGAAGTTCACTCCTCTCTTTCTCTCTGTAACTCCGTCTACCGAGAATATGAAACAAATATATGCGCACTCAATTGTAAAGTAGGCACGCAGCAGCAATGAGCCTTCATAGCAGAGGACAAATCAGCTGCAATGGGATCTGTAAGTCTGTTGCAACCGCATTTGCATGCAGCTCCGTGCAACTTAGTCATTTACTGTTAAGCCCCTCATATGCATGAGTTTGTTATCACTTCATTGAATATTTAACAATTTAAGAAATCTCCCGTTACAATATTCTGTTGGTTTTGTCTTCGCATTTCATTTATGGATATTTGACGGAAAAGATTGACACCGTCGAGTTTGGTTAATGGCAGTGGAAGTTAGTACCATAATGGAAATGAAGTGGAAATGGAGTTGTGACAATCTGCAAGAATAATACTCCCCCCGTCCCATTATTCATGGCTCAAAACTTTTCAGAGTTTAAATTTATTTAAGGCCATTATCTTAGGGCTATTTGCAAAAATAGACCACTATTTTTCGGACTTGCAAAAATAGGCCAATTATTTTAGTTTTTGATATTTTTAGGCCACATATGTACTCAATCAGGCTATTTTAGGCCACATTTTGACCCCAAAAAATGGCCTATAAATGCTGAATTGAGCTCAAATGTGGCCTAAAAATGCCAAAAACTAAAATAATTGGCCTATTTTTGCAAGTCCGAAAAATAGTGGCCTATTTTTGCAAATAGCCCTAAGATAATGGCCTTAAATAATTTTAAACTCAACTTTTCGGCATGGGTATTTAAGAGAGTTAAAGTAATTGTAAAAGTAGTAGGGACCACAAGATTAAGCTATTTCTTTCTACTATTTTATTCTTCTAAGTTCTAACTCCTTTTTCTTTCCTTTTTGCTCTATTTCTCTTATACATGCTTAAATTATTTTTCGTATTTATTGCATATTCTTTATTCCTCTGCCTTCGTTTGCTTCGTCAAACGACTCAAACCTATAGCCATTGCTCAGATTATTCTAGGGTGTTTGGCTAAGCTTATTTCAAAGAGCTTATAAGCTCTTGGAGCTTATAAGATATTTCAAGAGCTTATAAGATGTAATTTTTAAGAGTTTATAAGTTGTCAAAGTGTTTGGATAATTGAGCTTATAAGCTAGAGAGAGAAAATATTTTTTAGAGAGAGAATCGAAGAAAAATAAACTTGAATGATACATGATGAAAATAATAAATTACAGTTGAAAAATGTTTGTAAAAAGATTGTTGCATATGAGATTATAAAAAAATAAGTTGGGGTAGAGGAACTTATTTTTTTGGGAGCTTATAAGCTCTTGGAGCTTATAAGCTGTTTAGGAGCTTATTTTGCCAAACACTTTGAAGAAGCTTATAAGCTCCTAAACAACTTATAAGTTATTTTGAAGAGCTTATAAGCTCAGTCAAACACCCTCAAAATGCGCGCCTATGTATCGTTCAGTGATATCGAAGGATACATAGTCAAGGGGGATTTCGATCGGACCGCATGTCTAGTTCAATTGAATTCGTTAATCTTTGTGTTTTATCTTGCATTAGTGAAAACAACATTCATTAGTGAAATAATCGTCACATCTGATCAAATAAGTGAAATCACTATACTATGATGAAGATTTTTATATGTCTCACTATTACAAACGTAATAAGGATAAATTAAAAGACAAGTGTAATCAGTATTTGTAAAAGCACAACACTTTATTAGCCTAATGAAAGTGAACACTTTTGGATGGAAGGACATAATCGTATTCCTTAATATCTACAATTTTGGATTCGTTTCATTGCTTCAGAATTACTCAATTATATGAATAATATGATTTTCCTATCCAGGGAAAATAATGATAATCGTTATAATCAATGTAGAATACCTTATCTAGTACAAAAGAAATTAAAAAAGAAAAGGATGGCTTTTGGGCATGATCTATACGTTTTTAGGTGGATGTGACCAGAGAGCTATCAAAAGTGATCCCGCCGGGCCATAGATTTTTTGGCTTTGATTGTTTTGATATAACTCGAAAATTTTGGCTTGAAATGTTTTGATCTAACTCGAAAATTTGGGTTTGAATACAAGATAAAGTAATAGGGTACTAGTGGGTACTGGATAGTACCATAAGAGAGGAGAAAATTGTGGGGTAGCAAGGTTCCTGAGGTTGCTCCGTCACTCCCAAGAATCAGATAGTAGTTACATAGTACTCCCTCCGTTTCACTCTAATAGTCATGTTTTTTTTTTCGGAACGTCTCACTTCAATAGTCTTGTTTTTATTTTTGATAATGATTTTACACTACAAACAATGTCGTCTCACACACCTTTACACACTTTTACATTCAAAAATTAAGTTTTTTAATCTATGTGCCCAAAAGAAATGAGACTATTGGACGGGGATTGTGGGCCTCATCGATTGTTTTTTATTTTTATTGTTTTCTATTTGCATTTGTATTGCATACAAATATTTGTTTCAACCTTTCCTTTTTCAAATGTGTTTTTATCTTATTCCTTTTTTCGTCATTTTCAACTTTTTTTTGTAAAATGTGTTTTTGGTTTTCTAACTTTTATTTAATTTATTTTTATGTTGCAAATATTAAAATACATAATTATATATATATATATATATAAATAATGTATAAAAATAGTTATAATAATAAAGTCTATGAATAATTAAATATGAAATAGTGCTATAGTGAAAAAATATGAGATAATTAAAAATAAAGATTATTTTTTATGTGTTACTGTCTTACTGACTTGACACCACTATGAGGTATCACCATAATGAATGTTCGAATACTTCAACGGCTCTACATTTTCTAATCATATTTCATGTCATTTATATTTATTGAATATCCATAAATATTGATTATTTTTTTTTGGGGATAAATTAACAGTATTAAATATAAATATTAATCAATTTTAATACGATTAATGAAGTGGAATTTAGTCAATTAGAGCGGAAAACATTAATTGGGTCTTAAATCACACGAATTATCTTAATATTTGACAAAAAAACAACTCAAAAAAAGGGAAGAAAGAAGACTACATCCAAACGTAATCTTTCTCGTTTTTTATTTGCTGTACGTGTTTCAATATATCTATCGTCCATGATGCTTTGCTTCTTTCTACTGTTTCAATATATCTATCTTTCACGATGCTTTGCTTTAAAACTCGTAAGACTTATACTCCCTTCCCTTCGTCCCAACGAAAGCGGTGCACTTTTTTTCGGCACATGATTTAAGGAGAATAAATATTGTAGTGTAAAAGAGTGTAAAGGTGTGTGAGGCCACATTGTTTGCAGTGTAAAATTATTACCAAAAAAGGAAATGCGCCACTTTCGTTGGGACGACTCAAAAAGGAATACGCACCGCTTTTGTTGGGACGGAGAGAGTATAGTAAATATCATCTTTGAATATGGTTTTCAACTCCAATTAAGAGGGTGTTTGGCTAAGCTTATTTTAAAAAGCATATAAGCTCTTGAGTGTCTATGTTAGGGGGAGTTCGAGGGTTTTTTAGGACAGTAACTTAGATTGATTTGGAAATTAGGACAATAACTTTCGGACTTGTAAAAATAGGACACTAATTATTTTTTAGAGTAAAATAGGACATTAATTAATAAGTGTTGCATCCGCAGGACATTTTTTAGCCAATTATCGGCTGAAAAATGTCCTATTTTTACGACGCTTATTAATTAGTGTCCTATTTTACTCTAAAAAATAATTAGTGTCCTATTTTTACAAGTCCGAAAGTTATTGTCCTAATTTCCAAATCAATCTAAGTTACTGTCCTAAAAAATCCCTTGACTCTGTTAGGGGTGTATTTGATACTTAATCATAAAAAAAATTAATGACTTCACAATAATTTAAAATTTAAATAATTTAAAAATAAATAATTTCAAATAAATAAATTGATTTTGGGTTCTTACAAGTTAGATTTGACTTATAGTGAAAAGAATTAAGTGACTATCTATAAAATCAATTACAGTTTAACGATATTTAGGTAGTATATGCCATATGGTAAATATGATTAAGTTTTCGCCAGATGATTATAATTTAAAGTCAAAATTCTAATAATACAAAAAAGGTAATTTTACTGGGAGAGAGTGAATGAGCCCATGAAAATTTTGTGGGCAGAACTCCATATTATTCTCATATATAACATCAAGTTGAAGAGCTTAGACATCATTTGCACGCAGGCAAAGGTTTCCCACAGAGACACTTATTATGGATAAACGAGGTATAATCAAACGTCTGGAAGGTTCCGAGCTCCGGAATGGGCCCACAGAGGCTGTTGTAGCTGACATTGAGCATAATAATCCCGGTGCTCGACAAATCCTTGGGAATGCTCCCATAAATCTTGTTCTGGCTCAAATCGAGGTTGGTCAACGAGTCCGAGAAGTGGAGGTTGGAGAGATCGAAGTGAAAGTGATTCCTGGAGAAATCTCCGACAGCCAAGCGCTTGCTCTTTCCGAACAAGAAGGAGATGTCCCCTTCTAGATTGTTCCCCGAAACATGGATCTCCGAGAAGTTGGCATTCCCCAACTTGCTGGGAATGGGGCCTGAAAGCTGATTATAGGAGAGGAAGAGATAGATTTGATGATTCCTGAAATCCGCGAATGTTTCAGGAATGGCGCCGGTGAGTCTGTTTCCATCTAGAAGGAGGCTTTTGAGTTTTGGGAGTTGGGAGAGAGAAGGGGGGATTGAACCAGTCAATCTGTTGTATGATAATAAAAGGAACTGTAGCTTTTTGAGTTTGGTGAGGAAAGCGGGGAGGGGGCCCGTCAGAAGATTGTATTCAAGATTGAGGAAGAAAAGGTCGGAGAGGTTGGAAATGGTGGTGGGGATGAGGCCGGTGACGTTGGTGTTGCGGAAGGTGAGGCTCTGGAGGTAGGGGAGGTCGCCCACGGCAGCGGGGATGGGGCGGCGCTTGAGGTTGGCCTCGGAGAAGTGGAATACGGTAATACGGTTGGCTTTGCCGCCGCATCCCACGACCGTCCATTGGCAGCAGTCGGTTTTGGGGTTCCAGGAGGCGAGGTCGGAGGGATTGTGGAGCTCTTTCTTGATTTGGAGGAGGACTTTCTTGTCATCTGGGTGGCATTTCTCTGATACTGATACTGAGAGTGAAACGAAGAGGAAGAAGAGCATCTCAATTTGTGAGCGTAGTGGTTGGATCACGTTTATAGTATTTAGCAAGTGTAAGTAAGTCGAGTAAAAATATGTAACTAGATCACGTTAATGTTACTTTGTCTTGTCACTTGAAGAAAATATCTTCATCGATCGATTTAGTGTGGCTACATGTGATCTTGCTAAAAAGCCAATTTGTGATTATGGACCACATGCACTGTAGCTATTATTGTTATTTTATTTTGTCTAGCTGTCACTGAAAAATAAAATATTTTCATTAACTTTACGGAGTAGATGTGTGATTTTGCTAATTCCAATTCGGGGGGACCACAAGCACCGTTCTATTGTTGGAAAAAATCAAAATTCAATCGAATTCAACGATAGAACGTTTTCTCATTTGTGTGGATGAAGATATATATGGCTGCTACCCCAACAATTTTATATTGTTTGGGCGAAGGCTGCCTTTTATCTATTCGATTGAAGGCCTTTATAAATGGGATTTTTTTTTCATTTACCCCCCCCCCCCCAGAGAGGAAGGAATTCTAATAAAAATCAAAGTTATTATGATAAATGAGAATCAAATTTCGTTAATACACGGGAACATAATTCTTGTTGCATTTTATAATAATTATTTATTTGTATTTTTACATTTTTTCACAGTACTAAAAAATTTGCTCATAGCTGCAATTTTAAACCGTAGACTATGTGCATTCTACACTATAGAGAAATCATAGTATATATAAGATGATAAATATAAGAGTGCAAATATAGGTGTTGTGTGCATTTACAAAATTTGATTTTCATTAATTTTAATAATAATTTTAGTTTTAATGTTAACCCAATCATATATAGCTCAACGAATCAAGGAGAAAGTTAGCAATATATATATATAGCTTTTCAAATTCATAGAGATAAGTGCTAAACAGGAATTTGTTATGGATAAAATTCACTTAAAAAAAACACTAGATGTATATTATGACTTTATGAGTTGGACCTTTCCTTCGTATGTTAACATGTGAGTATTTTGTTTGCACGTCCGAAGGAAAGGTTCAAATCATAATTAATTATACGACATGATAAAACCAAAGAAAGTGTTGTACTTAATTATGATCCAACACCACTCAGCCACTGAACAAACATTCATTGAACTCATGTTCCAAATGCTTCATGTGGAATTCATGTTATAGTACTATATAATTTCGACCAAACTTGTGCGTAATATATAATATGCTCTATTTGCTAACCTAGGTATAATTTTTGTCAAAAGAATTGAATAACTAACTATACAATCAGTTATACTTTAATGATGTTTAAGGTTGTACTCCCTCTGTCCCGCGAAGCTTGAGCAGTATTTTTTTTTGAGTTGTCTCGCGAAGCTTGAGCATTTTTTTATATGGTAAAAGTTTTTATCTTTGTTCACTTTTTCACCTATCACGCTTATATACTAACTCCTTAAAATTTGTGTCAAAAAGAAATTGCTCAAGCTTTGCGGGACGGAGGGAGTATATATGATACAACCGGGCACACGTTCTAGAACTTTTTACAACTCAAACTAAACAAATGAAGTTAAAACTGAACTAAGAAAATAAGCAAATTAGAAATAACAAGGAGACTAAAGAACATAATTACAATAAAATAAAACAAACTTGAAGCAACGCCGAGTCGAGATAAAACTCTTCCCACAAGAAGATTATCGCCCCGGTAGTGCTCACGGTGTTGGCGAATCTTCCCCAAAGGTAAAACGGCGACATCTCGTTGAATGTAGCACCACAATCCGGCGAGCTCCGGCGAACGGAATATGATCAAGGATTGAGCAAGAGAATGAGTTGTAGAAATGTTTTTTGCTTCAGTCCAAGACTGATACTGTTTGGCCAAACGGAAACTGATATAGCTTGCTTCAGTCCGAGCTCGCACTTCGGTTTGCGACTGAAAACTTCAATTCTGGACTGATATACTTCAGTTCCAATTGGACCCAAACACCAATTGCCAAGATCCAAGTCCTTGACTGCGGCTCGTACCCGACATGCCCGTCTGATCGTCGACAGCGCGCGTGTGTGTGCGTGCGCGAGGCCAAGGCCTTCATCCAAGCCCACTAGCAAGTCCACAAGTTATTAGCTCCATGAGCATTGCTATTCTTATACAAGAGTATATTTCCTTTGTTTTTCAATGTGAAGCAATAACACTTCCCAAGTGTTATTTCCCTACTCAACATCCAAACTTTGATATACAATGTTTCACTCACCGAAAATCGATTTTGAGACTTCAAGTATACCACGTTCATCTACTCAAGACGTAAATTAACATCCAATATTTATTTTAATTAAATTATAAATATTTAATTAAATAATTAATTTCAGATATGGTCTTAAAATCATATTTCCAACCGTATATACTAAAATTAGCCAGATTTTAATTTATCCTCCAAATGTGGTGAAGAGGACAGAGCCAAAAGCCAAATAATCAATTCTACCCACTTTCTAACTCTAAAGAAAATATAGTTCTTTTCTGTTTGCACAATTATAATTCAAAAATTGTTCCTATATACCGATATTTTAGTATTTTACATGATTCCATAGAAGACTATTTTTATTTTTGGAAATTTACTTGCAAGCGTGCCTGCATACGATACGAGTTATGTGCACGAGTTTACAAATTACACAAGTCATATATATATATATGGACTCCAATTCTTCTTTTTACTTTTACATAAAGAGTGCGTTCCCTTTGACTGTAAATTTATCATGGTAAAAGAAGGGATAAACAAAATTTCACCATTTAAATCCTTCATTTCTTTTCCACATTTTCTACTTGACCCTTACTCATTCCTCATTTACACTATAAATGAGGAATAATATTATTCATCCAAAAATAGTGTGATAATATTATCCCTTCTTTGTAGTGTACATGAGGAATGAGTAATGGTCAAATAGAAAATGTGATAAAAAAATAAAGAATTTAAAGGGTGAAATTTTATTTATCCTTATTTTTTCCATGATAAATTTACAATTAAAGAGAACGCAGCCAAAAGGAAAATTAATTGGCCACTAAGTCTTTCTTGTTTGTTGGTGGAGCTTTATATGTTACCCCAATAAATAGTTATTTTTGTTTGTGTAGATGAAAATGACTTATATATGTCATTAAATGGGAAACATTTATTTTTTGGATGATGGAAGCCTTTTAACGCGATCCATTAAATGCCTCTATGAATTGGATTTTTTTTACAATAAATTTACGTAGTCACATTGTGGCCACCCACAAATTAGTTTAATAGAGAAAATTTTAATTTATTTTTTAAAATAAAAATTAATGTATTTTTTAATAAAAATTAAAAAGTTATAAAAAAACAATAAAATAACTAAATCTTATTTTTATTTTTAAAAATAAGTTAAATAAATTAAATTCTTTTCTATTTAAGTTATTTGTGGGTGGCCACAATGTGGCTGTTTAGCATCACTTTTTTTATAGGGGTGATAAATAACCACATTGTCGCCACCCACATAAATTAGTTAGATAGAAAAATGTTAATTTATTTAATTTATTTTTTAAAATAAAAATAAGATTTAATTATTTTATTGTACGTCACTACAAAAAAAGTTTCCACTAGTGACATGAGGTTTGGTAGCTATTATGTGTGTCATAAAAATTAGTGGCATTTGATGGTGTAGCTAATCACTAATAGTTACATTTTCAAATGTCACTAATTTTTGTGACATGCATAATAGCTACCAAATCTCATGTCATTATTAGAAACTTTTTTTGTAGTATGTGTTATCTATATTGTAGTTATTTTTTTGTAATTTTTTTATTTTTATTAAAAAATAAAATAAAGTAAAATAAATTAAAAATGCGAAAAAAAAATTACAAAAATATGTACAATATAAACAATACAGTAAAATAATCAAATCTTATTTTTATTAGAAATAAATTAAATAAATTAAAATTTTATTTATTAAATTAATTTATGGGTGGTCACAATGTGAATGCATAGATTTATTGTATTTTTTTTACTCCTTCCGCCCATCCCCCAAAAAATTGTCCTAAAATAAGATGATATGAAATGTAATAAAAATGGTTAAATGTATTGTAAGTGAAAAACGTGTTACATTTAAATAGTATTGTTAATAATGATAACTATCGTATTGTAGATAAAGACAATGACTTGTCATATAATAGAACAGATAAATAAATTATGTATTGAGAGTAATATATATATTATAGGGTAAATGGATTATTTATTTCATTTGAAAATAAATCTATCTATTCATTTTAATTTGTTTTTTGTGATGAGGACAATTGTGCAGTTATTATTTAGAGAGAGATGAAGAGAAAGAGAGGAGCCGCACTATTAAATAAAAAATAATAATAAAAAAAAATCTCGGAACAATTATTGTAGCATGTATCGGACCAGAGTTAAATTGACATGCTCCTTTTTTTTTTTTGTCAATTCTTGTAGGAAAGAGATATTGTTTAAAATTACTATTATGAATGCCGTAAAAAAATTATTACTATGAACTCAGTTGGTTAGTTTGACGAAAAAAAAAAAACAAAAACAAAAGGAGAGGGGGGGGGGGGGGGGGGGGGTTGTTCTTGCATGATTAAATTTATAGAATTTTAATTTAGTTGTGAATAGATAAATATGTGGCTTCTCGAGAATAGATGCGATGCGTACATGTAGATAGAAATTCAGTTGTTAATACATGATGTTTGCCTACATGTACGAAGACAGAGGCAATTAAATACAGCATGCGAAAAGAAAAGAAAAATGTTGTATGGTCCAATATCAATCAGCCTATTGAACTGTGAATTCTTGGCGTGGTGTATAATTGTCGGCCACACATGTGCCTAATAAAATAGTACTCCATTTGCTAAGTTAGATATAATTAGGCTCCGCTTTCACTTTGTCAAGAGATATATTTAAATGACTTACTTAAGTTAATCAATTTTATAGCTAGTTATTAATTGTTATTATACTCGAACAACCCAAAGTAATTAATGTAATAAAATGGAACCCTCTCTCGCATTTCATCAAACAGCTGTTGTTCATCTCTACAGTGTAGCAAACGCCTGCTGTTCGCTCCTGGATTGTATCAGTGATAGAAGTTGTTGATATTTTACCAATTCCAGAAGTCTTCCATTAAAATAAGCAGGCATTAAACAACAGATAAGACACCATTAACTTGATACATATATAAATCCTCAAACAACATTAAAATTTGCATTCCGGCAAAGGACGGCCACACAAACACCTGTTGTGAAAATAGGCAGTATAATCGAAGTCCTGCAGTCTGCCGCCGACAGGAATCCGGCCACACAGCCTGTTGTAACTCACATTCATCGAACTCAGATTAATATTAGTCAACCCCGCCGGAATGCTCCCTAAAATCTTGTTATGGTTCAAATTCAAGTTTTGTAAATTTTCCGAAAACTCGACCTTGGAAAGATTGAACTGTAACAAATTCCTGGAAAAGTCGGCGGTGTTCATACTCTTGTTTTTTCCGAACATGAACGATACGTCCCCTTCCAGCTTGTTTCTAGAAACATCTAAGAAGGTGAAGTTGGTGTATCCTAATCTTCTAGGAATCGGGCCGAACAGCTGGTTATGTGACATGTAGAGATAGAAAGACTTCTGTTTAAAATCCGCGAACGATTCAGGAATGCCGCCGGTGAGGTTGTTCCGATCTAACAGCAGGCCGCTGAGCTCCGGCAGCTGAGAGAGAGACGGTGGAATCGAACCGGTCAAGCTGTTGCGCGACAGTCCGATGTATGTGAGTTTTTTGAGGTTTCCAAGGAAAGATGGGACGGGGCCGGTGAGAAGATTCTGTCTGAGATCGAGAAAGTTAAGCTGCGAGAGTTTGGAAATGGCTTGTGGGATTTTGCCGGTGGCGTTGCAGGCGTGGATGGTTAGGTCTTGAAGGTAGGGGAGGTCGCCGATGGCGGCCGGAATAGGGAGATGGAGATCGGTTTGGGCGAGGACAAATTCGGTAATTCGGTTGGTTTTGTCGTCGCATTTCACCACGTACCAGTGGTCGCAGCAGTCGGTTTTGGGATCCCAAGAGATGAGGAAGTAAGGGTCGTTGAGGTCTTTCTTGATCTGAAGGAGGGTATTCTTGTCATTTGGGTGGCACCTCTCTGTGAATGAGACCGAGAGAAAGGAAATAGAAATGAGGAAGAGGAGAGGAAGATGGGAAGAAGCCATGGATTGGAATTTGAATTTTGGATAATGGTAATAGTGTGACAACTATCCGGAAAATGCCCCAATTTATATTTGTCAAACCTATTATAAAACGAGGGGAAAACTTGTATACGGTCAATATAAAAACAGTACCAATCATGGACCTTTAAATAAAGTATAAATAAATCATGTAGCCCTTTACATATTTCTTTTTATGTTTATTCTTTTTGGCATTATATTTATGCAGTATAGAACTTCGTTAACGGATTTTTGGTTCAAGATTGAATTTTTATTCCATAACAATAATAATAGGCAACATCACACATTACATATCAAATCTTAAACAACATTAAAATTTGACACCAATCATTTGCAGTTGGGCAAAGGTTTACCACACAAGCACTTGTTGTGAAAGAAGACGGTGGAATCGAGCTCCTGCAGACTGCCGCCGACCGGAATCTGGCCACAGAGCCTGTTGTAGCTCACATTCAGATTAATATAATCAAACTTTGTCAACCCCGCCGGTAAGCTCCCGAAAATCTGGTTATGGCTCAAATCCAAGTTATGCATGGTGTCCGAAAACTCAACCTTGGAGAAATCGAACTTAAACAAGTTCCTCGAGAAGTCGGCGGTGTTCAAAATCTTCTTTTTCCCGAACATGAAGGATATGTCCCCTTCCAGCTTGTTTCTAGAAACATCAAACAAGTTGAAGTCCGCACGTCCCAAACTCGCCGGAATGGGGCCGGAGAGCTGATTACGGGACAGGTAGAAATAGATTTGCTTCGCCTTGAAGTCCCCAAACGATTCAGGAATTCCGCCGGTGAGGTTGTTCCGGTCTAACAGCAGGCCGCTGAGCTTCGGCAGCTGAGAGAGCGACGGCGGAATCGAACCGGTGAGGCCGTTGCGCGACAGTCCGATGTAGGTGAGCTTTTTGAGGCTTCCAAGGAAAGATGGGACGGGGCCGGTGAGAAGGTTCTGCCTGAGATCGAGGAAGTCGAGCTGCGAGAGCTTGGAAATGGCTTGTGGGATAACGCCGGTGGCGTTGCAGTTGTGGATGGCGAGGTTTTGGAGGTAGGGGAGGTCGCCGACGGCGGCCGGGATGGGGAGGTGGAGGTTGGCCTTGGAGAGGTCAAATTGGGTAATGCGGTTGGTTTTGTCATCGCATTTCACGCCGTACCAGTCTTCGCAGCAGTCCGTTTTGGAACTCCAGGTGATGATGTCATACGGGTTTTTCAGGTCTTTCTTGATTTGGAGGAGGACTTTTTTGTCATTTGCGTTGCACCTCTCCGAGAGTGTGAGAGACGAGAGGGAGAGAATGAGGAGAGCGAAAATGGGAAGAATACAAGTCATTGGTTTGTCCAATTATGGATATTGGGATAGAGATGTGTGATCTGTTGGGGCTGCTTTATAAGGAAATGTGAGGTCCTATCATTTTTATTACCCAACTTGGGATTTCAATGGCTGGCCAATTCAAATTCTAGCTTATTCTTCGAATATGACTGTAAATGAATCGAGCCGAATACTAACAGGTTCGAGTTCGATTCTTTTAAATATTTGAGTGTTTGAGTTTGACTAGAGCTCGATTCTAGCTTCGATTTTGTTAAGTGAACTCGGCTTGTCACCCAGCTACCGAACTTCTATCCAAATAAATTTCTCATAATAATTCAAATCCCGTATCTATTAGTTAGAAGAAATGTATCATATCGACTAAGCTACAAGGTATTTAATTTAAGAAGAGTATAAAATCCATAATGAAAACCAAAAATCGAAAACTAATGAGGCTGCGTTTACTTTGATGGATAAATTTATCCATGGAAAATGATGGATAACAAAAATTTATGCATTTAGATGTCTTCTTTTTTTTCCAACATTTAACACAAAAGAGAAGTTCACAATTTTTCCTTCTTTATTTTCACTTCAAGGATGAATAATATTATCCTTCCATTTTTGAGTGGATAATATTATTCATCCTTGAAGTGAAAAAATAAGGAAGGAAAAATGCTTTTGTGTCAAATGTTGAAAAAGAAAAGAGATATTTAAAGGAATAAATTTTTATTATCCATCAAAATAAACGCAGCCTGAACCTTCAAATACATATATATGTATATTATGAGATCATCAAATATACATTTGGTATCACGGCCTATGGGATTTCAATGCGTGGCCAATTCAAATTCTAGCTTATAGTTTTTGTGTTTGATCTAGTACTAGTCATAATATAACTTTCATTACAATATATTTTAAGTTTTTACATATATACTATAAATTATATCCTTCATAATTTAATTGTCATTTATTGGTGGTATTTTTTGTTTGTTTGTTTTTTTTTTTTTTTCAAATAAGTTAATAGTGATTTATCATTTTTCTCATAGTAACTCAAACCCCTTATCTAACTGTTGGAGGATAGTGTCTTATCAAGTGTGAAGTAGTTTTTGATTTATGAAGAGTTTAAATTTGAGAGTAAGAAATCCATAATAAAAACTAAAAATCTTAAACTAATTAATGAGCCTTCAAATTACATATGTATGTTTGTGAGATCATCAAATATACATTAGCCGCCTATATATGGCGTAGTGAAGTACAGATTGTGAATTGGGAGCAGCACTTGAAAAATATAATTACCCAAGTGCCAAGTTGTTGCTACTAATGAGAGTCGCAGCACTTTGGGTGAAAGGACTCATTATTGTATCCACAACTTTGGATAATATACGTTTCATCCAATATTGAATCATGAAATGTGGGGCATTCGTCCCAAAAGTAGAGCATGCTCTTGTCGGAGCTATTTGTCTCATTATATGACTTTCCTATCCAAGGATAAATTAATTACACATTTTCGTATTTAAGAGTAGCTCTAACTAGCTAATCATTTTACTTAATAATAAATAACTTCCACAAATTTTTATGAATAAATTATTTTATTTTTTATGAAATATAATCAGAATTAAATAGAAAAAGAAAAGAAAATAAAATATAAAACATCAAAGTTAAAACTAAATAAGAAATTAAAATTTGAACACCTCCATCGGTGATGTCGGATCAGCTCGTCTGTTAGCATCAGAGGGTGGCAATGGGAATTGGGATAAGAGAGTCTTTTTTTTCCCTTGTTAATCTTTTTATTTAGTTTTTTTTGTTGGAATTAAACTTTTTATAAAAATATATTTAGGATTTCACATTTTAAATTATTGTTAAAATAAAATAATGGAAAAGTAATTTAATACGAATGTGTATAATTAATATATTACTATTATTTTATAGTTACTATTAATTAATATTTGTTTAATTATAATAATTATTTTAATATTTGTCTCTTTTCATTAATGTGGTAATAATTACATCAGAAATTGAAAAATAAAAATATTGTGGCGTTTGGTGTGGTTTAAGAGACAGATGAGATATATGTCACGTTTATTTCATTAAAGATTGAGATGGACGTCACAATTCAAATATCACCGAGCAATAACCTTGTCAGCCTTGCTTGCATTTTTCTTTCATATTTTAATTTTTTTTCAAGCTATATATCACGTTTTATTTAACTACATCGTGTCATTTATGTTCTTGTTAATTATTACATCCGTCTCAATTAAATAGATCACATTTTTTTCATTTGAATATTTGAACGTTTCATTTTAACAGATTACTTTTTAGAATCAAAAAATGTTTTTCTTTCTTTGTCCTATGTTTTTTTTAACAAGTACTCTCTCTGTCTCACGAATCTTGAGTCACTTTTCTTTTTCAGTCGTCCCATAAATCTTGAGTCATTTCCAAATATAGTAAGAATTAGATAAAAGATAAGGGATCTTAAATTACCTTCTCTCTCCTACTTTATCACTTTAATTACATTCTTTCTCCTACTTTACCACTTTTATACTACACACTTAAAACACTAATCTACAACTCCTTAATTCCCGTGTCGAAAATAAATGACTCTTTGAATCGTGGACGGAGGGAGTATATTTTAAAATATTTTATATCGTATTTTATCATAAACTATTTATTTTTAACATTTGTGCCTTGAACTTATGATCCGTTAAATTGAGAGTATTAGTTGAGATTTCTTTGATTTTTTATTTTTTTTTGGATAAATCTATACTCACTCCATCCTATTAAATTAGAATGGATAAAATATAGGGTTAATTGCCTGTAAATCCATAACGTTTACACGGAATTGGTTTGTGTTCCTAATTTGAAAAATCCGCTTTTAAATACATAACCTTTCTTTTTTGTCTGGTTTTTCTCCCTGTCGCCGATTTTTTCTTTTGTCAGCGCCAGAAATTACACGGTGGCAGCCGGAATCGATGAGTTGGCAGCCGAAAATTGACATATAAGTGTATTATTGACATGTGGAATTAAAAAAAAAAAGAAAAAAAAGGAAAATCCTCCCTCCCTCCCATCGTCTTCTTCCCTCTTCCCTCCACCCCCAAACCCTAATTCCCCCGCCGGCGCCGCCCCCTACCGCCACCACTAGGGTTGGGAATTTCGGGATCGGGTAATCGGGTACCCGATACCCGACCCGAAAAAATCGGGTATCAGGTACCCTATACCCGATTAATTCGGGATCGGGTATTTAGGGGTCGCAATAATCGGGTATCGGGTATACCCGATCGGGTATCGGGTATACCCGAATTACCCGATATTTTAATTATTAAATTTTAAACTATTTAATTAAATTAAATATGAAATCTAAATCTAAACTAAACCCTCTCTCTCCTCCCCCCCCCGTGTTCTGTATTGTTTCCACTTTTCCAATTCATCCCAATTCCCAAACTCCCAGCCGGCCATAACCTCTCGGCTCTCACTCCAGAGTCCAGCCGGACCAGCCCCGCCCGGCCGTCCCACTCGCCGTCGCCCCTCGCCAGCCCGGCGTCGGCGCGACGCCGTGCCGCTCCCCCGCGCAGTTCCCAGCAAGATCTGCGCCAAGATCCGCCGCCCTGAGGCCCCTGCCGGCCCCGTCCACCGGGCCGTGCCACTCCCCTGCACCGCGCACAGTTCCCAATCTATGAGCCCTAAGTTTCTGCCATCTGCCATCTCCGTCGCGCCGAGCCCCTCCTCGATCGGAGTCCTCTCTTCCATTTCGGCCCAACACCCAGCGCGGCGCCGCTCTGACCTCTCCACCTCTCCAGATCGGAGTCCTCTCTTCCCCCATCTGTTGTGATTGAGCCGCTTTCCCACCGGTCCGACCGTCCACCTCCAGTCTCGGACCTTCCCCCACCCGAAATCCCTCTCGGCCCCTCCCCCAAAATCGAGCTCCAAAATTGACCGGGTAATTTAGGGTACCCGAATACTCGAGTATTAGGGTACCCGATTTCATTTTCGGGGTCGGGGTCGGGGTCGGGTATAGGGTTTCGGGGATTTTCGGGTTCAGGTACCCGATTTTTTCGGGTAGGGTACCCGAACCCGACCGGATTCCCAGCCCTAGCCACCACAACCGGCGCCACACACACACGCGACCACACACACCACAAGCCAGCGCCGTCCCCCTGCCCTCCCTTCCAAAACAGCCCTGGGATCGCGAGAAGGAAGAAACGGGAATAGGCCGTTGCCGGCCGGCACCTGTATCTCAAACGACGGCGCCGCGCGCCCTCCTCAATTCCCCCATCGACCCTCCCCCACAAACAATTCTCAATCACGAACACCAATTACTCAATCTCAGCAAAATGCAACATAAAAATCCAATCTTTATCCCTTCAAACACACCTCCAATGACGAAGTCCTGAACTTGGCGAGGCTGACGCTTAGGTTCGCCGCCGCCGCGCATTTGCTTGTGGTCCGCGAACCGCCCTGGTTCAACCGCGCATTTGCCTCTACCTCTCAACCGTCGTTGGTGTTTTCTGGGCCCCCCTCCGGCGAAATAGCCATCACGTCGCAACCGGCCGAGGGACGATTGAAGAAAATTCGAGCTCAATTTGGAGCTCTCCATCGACGGTAGCAACGCCAAATCAGAACCCAACGAGTTTAGAGAAAGAAAATTCGACGCTGCTGCTGTGAGTTTAGAGAGATGTAGACGATTGAAGATGAGGGAAGCTCGGATGAAGAGGGGCGTCGCCGGCGGCGGCGGCGGGTGGGGGGGGGGAATTAGGGTTTGGGGGTGGGGGAATGGGGAAGAAGACGATGGGGGAAGGGAAGGGGGGCTATTCCGATTTTGTTTTATTTTCTAATTTTATTTAATTCCACGTGTCAATAATACACCTATATCTCAATTTCCGGCTGCCAACTCATCGATTCCGACTGCCACCGTGTAGTTTCCAGTGCCGGCGAAAGAAAAAACCGGCGACGGGAGAAAAATCAGACAAAAAATAAAAGTTATGTATTTAAAAGCGAAATTTTCAAATTATGAGCAAAAATCGATTTCGTGTAAACGTTATGGATTTACAGGCAATTAACCCTAAAATATAATATATGAAATCACACTTGCAGCGCAGTTATTTTTTTCCAAATTCTTTTTCTCTCTTTCATATTTTCTCTGTTATTTCTCTAGCTTACACGCTTTCTTACTTGATGTATTTTCTCTGTTATTTCTCTAGCTTACACGCTTTCTTACTTGATGTATGTAACATGGTAACTTTTTTTCTTCTCTCTTATTTTCTTTTCCCCTTTCCCTATTCTAAATCCTTTTTTCTAAAAAAAAACTAATAAATTAATAATACATTTCTATTTTTATTTATAATAATAAGATCCACAAAATCTACCAACAATAATAGTGATATTCAAACTCTACTCACTACTATCAAATATTATCCATCACTTTTTAAAATTCGTGTCATCCACAGGACCACAGGGTGCAGACGGAGATGAGATCCAGTGTCCCACAATTTTATGTGTGCCACTGTGTCCCATGTTTATATTTATTATTTTAAAAATATTTTTTATAAAAATAAAATTTATTATAATACTATGAATTATATTTAATTTTTATTTCAAAAAATTAAATTTTTTAAAAAGTATATACCATGACTTTGAATTTATCAACTTATTATTAGCTAATAAAAGTGAAATTAAATGATAAAAAATAATTATATACCCTAGATTGATGGAATAAATCCTGTTAATAATCACAAAATTAAACTAAAACATATAAAGTTGAAATTGAAGAAAATATATATAAGAAATTAAATAAAATTGAAAGTGGGACACAAAGTGGAACATAAAGTGTGGTACACTAAATCTCATTCCGTGGAGACGATGTCGTGGACGGATGGAGTATGAAATTGGAATGAAAAAAATTATGTCTTTCATATTTACTCTGTCAATTACTCTTATCTTAGACGCTTTCTTACTTCATGTATGTAAGTTGTAACATGGTAACATTTTTTCATCAAAGTTTTTAAGTAACCGATAAATTAACAATAAATTTAAAGATGGCTTTGATCAAAACATTAATCACTTCACTCGTAAAAAAGTTCGGATTTTTTGAAAGTGGGATCACCCTGGTCCCTGGATATCTCTAACCACCGAAAATTCAACATATCGCTGGCCCTTTATCAAATATCCAAAATACAAAGTTAATTTCATTAAGAATACAACATATTCCAAGAATTGAGCAATTTGTCTACATCATATCTTATTCGATTAATAACATATGTAAGCATAAACAATAATATAGTATTAAATTAGAGAAAAATCATTTGCATTCTGGCAAAGGACTACCGCACAAACACCTGTTGTGAAAATAGGCCGTATAATCGAAGTCCTGCAGCCTGCCGCCGACGGGAATCCGGCCACACAGCCTGTTGTAACTCACATTCAGCGAAATCATATCAAACTCAGCCAAACCCACGGGCAAGCTCCCAAAAATCTTGTTATGGTTCAAATCCAAGTTCTGCAAATTCCCCGGAAACTCCACCTTGGAAAAATCGAACTGCAACAAGTTCCTCGAAAAGTCAGCGGTGTTCAAACTCTTGTTTTTCCCGAACATGAAGGATATGTCTCCTTCCAGCTTGTTTCTAGAAACATCGAGCAAACTGAAGTTGGTATATCCCAAGCTTCTCGGAATCGGGCCGGATAGCTGATTGTGCGACATGTACAGATAGAAATCCTGCACCTTAAAATATCCGAACGATTCAGGAATGCCGCCGGTGAGGTTGTTCCGGTCCAACAGCAGGCCGCCGAGCTCCGGCAGCTGAGAGAGCGACGGCGGAATCGAACCGGTCAGGCTGTTGCGCGAGAGTCCGATGTATGTGAGTTTTTTGAGGTTTCCGAGGAAAGATGGGACGGGGCCGGTGAGAAGATTCTGTCTGAGATCGAGGAAGTTGAGGTGCGAGAGTTTGGAGAAGGCTTGTGGGATTTGGCCGGTGGCGTTGCAGTTGTGGATGGCTAGGTCTTGGAGGTAGGGGAGGTCGCCGATGGCGGTCGGAATCGGGAGGTGGAGGTTGGCCTGTGCGAGGACAAATTCGATGATTCGGTTGGTCTTGTCGTCGCACTTGACGCCATACCAGTCTCGGCAGCAGTCTGTTTTGGGATTCCAATTGGTGATGTCGAGGTCTTTCTTGATTTGGAGGAGGGCTTTCTTGTCATTTGGGTGGCACTTCTCAGAGACTGTCTCTGAGAGGGAGGCCAAGCCCAAGAGGAGGAGAGAGAGAATAGAGAGATGGGAAGAAATCATGGGTTTTGATTGATAGAGGGCCGGGCTGAATTGATTTTGATTCTTATTCTTTCTGTATATGATTTAGAAGATGAGGTCAAATTCGTCTTATTGTATTGACTTAATAAATGCGACGAGTCGATTTCTGGCATTATTTGACTAATATCAATAATACATTTTTACACACGGCATTTTACAGATGCATATACATTATTGCTAAATCTTATCCAACGCCACACAACCAACAGGTATTTTTGGACTATTTATTCATTTTTTTATCTAGCCTGCAATAAATAAAATGAAATTTTAATATTTATCATAATTGAGATTAATTGTATTTTAATTGTCATATGACTCTGTAAACACAAATTTTGTATTTCAATTTGATAAAATACAAAACGCGTTACAACGATAATTTGATAGAATTTGAAGATAGATTTATGCAGGTTGCAATCTCTAGTTAATCCTCTGATTCTTCTCTTCCATTTGATTCTTGAACAAGCTCGAAGGTTCTTGAAATACTTGTTTTGATGACGCCAATCCAAAGGACTTAAGTCATGATTTTGGATTGAACATTGAACTTGATTTGATTTGAGAACATTCTTAGAATTTGTAAGAATGCCTTGAAGCTTTTGAACTTGATTTCTTTGGATACTTGAAGATCACTTCAAAGATTCGCAGGAATACTTGAACATTTGAAGAAATACTTGAAGATACTTGAATACTTGAAGATTTTGAAGGATACTTGAAGATTTGAATGCTCAAATACTTGAAGATTCGAAGGATACTTGAAGATTTGAATACTCAAACGATTGAAGATTTGAAGGAGACTTGAACGTTAGATAGAATTCTTCAAAATACTTGAATACTTGGAAGAATACTTGAACTCTCCAATTCTCCGCCTCTTCTACTTGTGATACTAGAGAGAATTCTTTGTGCTATTCGATCTTCCACTCCTTCACGTTGTCATAATGAGCACCCCAACACCTCTATTTATAGATTTTAGAAATGGGCTTCGTGGGCTTTATGGGCTTTGGGCCTCCATGCATGGGCCTTAGGGCCTTAAGTGGCCAATAAGCCCATTAATTCATTATATTAAATATTAATCATATATATCTATTTAATTAGGAATAAAATCCCATCTAATAAAATAGAAAATATAATTGAATATTTAATTCATGAATTTACACGTGGCACGATTCAATTCGACGACAAATTTAATTGTCTACAAATTGCCCCATCGAGACTTGTTTATAGACGAAATGCCTTTGGTAATAGACGAGTCTCGAAATTTATTTTGATAGTTTAAACTCTTATCGAGGAGTTCTTGATTTGAATTTTGTAAATAGTTTATACTCGTATTTAGGAGTTCTTCATTTGATTTTGGAATTTTAAATAGTTTATACTCGTATTTAGGAGTTCTTGAATTTCTTTGAATTTATAAATAGTTTATACTCGTATTTAGGAGTTCTTGAATTTCTTTTGAATTTATAAATAGTTTATACTCGTATTTAGGAGTTCTTGAATTTCTTTTGAATTTATAAATAGTTTATACTCGTATTTAGGAGTTCTTCAATTTCTTTGAATTTATAAATAGTTTATACTCGTATTTAGGAGTTCTTGAATTTTTTGAACTTTGTAAATAGTTTATACTCGTATTTAGGAGTTCTTCATTTGATTTTGAAATTTTAAATAGTTTATACTCGTATTTAGGAGTTCTTGATTTGAATTTTGAATTTGCTCTTTTTTTTTCTTTTTTTTTTTTAAAAAAAAAACTTTGCTTTAGCATCCCATAATGATTAACCTATTTGTGGTTCAATCATTTGGAGCTATTTTCTATACGTTGATAGAAAGTATTAGCTGCAAACTCTAATCCAAGCCATTTGCTTAACCAAAGACATCAAATGTCTAATTTGAAGATATCAACTACAAGCCCAATTCCCACTTAAAAGGCTTGACCAAATTCACTTATTTGCTCGGCCCAATTTATCTTCAAATCACATGAGTTTTGTTCCAAAGAGAAGAGAAGGCAGCCCCTATGATTATGCTATCTTTTTAAAACCACAACAGCTATACACTTTAGACTTTATCTACAGCTGTACCAGAACATGCATTAAATGCATTATCTTTACTTTTCAAAACTGATCGATACTTTTGTTTTGACGAGCTGTCGCCTGCTGAAAACTACAAAAAAATAGCTGGAGCTGCACTCTGTTCTCGTACACATTGGTGGCTAGGGAATCTCTTCTTCTTCCTTTTTTATTTCTTTCTTTTCTACTGGTTTTGCTTCTGCTTCTTCCTTTTTCTCCTCTATAAATAGAGTAAACCCTCCCTATGTATTGCATCTCAAAACAAACGCAGCTTCCTCTTTCTCGGCTGCCTACAGTAGCCTGTTCTAGGAGTTTTCATTTGATAGCTGTAGTATCTTTTGATAGCTATAGCTATAGTTCTCAAAACAAAGCTCGGCTTGCTTCTAGTTCTCGCGGAGTGCCGACGGAGGGTTGAAGGTGGTCGGAGGACAAGAACTTGGCTTGTTGTCGTTTTCGTAAGGCGCCGGCGAAAGGAGAGATCGGGCTTTGACACTAGAGGCGTCGAAGGCGAGAGTTAGAGGCAATCGGAGGTGCCGCAAGGAGTTCGGCAACTTAAGTAGCGAAGGGATCTTCAATCAGAGTAAGCATGTTTGCGACATTCCTCTTATTGCTTTTGAATCATATATGACATGCTCTGAAGTTTATTTGTTGTCTCATTTCCTTCGCCAACCTAGCTGCTGTCGAGAGAAAGCAGAAGCCGGAGCTTGTTTTGTTATGGTGTTTGGTGGTGAAACAAACGTGAGTTTCGGGACGGCGAAGGAGCCATATCGGCAACGACGAGGCTGTGCTCCGTCGAGGTACACTTCTCTGCAGTCTCACCTTCAGTTTTGCACAGTCGTTGGCTTCTTTTAGCGGGTGCGGCAGCTACTGGAACGGGCTTGAAGCGCGGTGGCGGTATTTGGCTTCGGCTTTGCAGCAGTCTCCAGCTTCTTCTCGGCGGGCATAGCAGTTGCTGGCGAAGGGATTGGAGTTTTCGGGGTCAGGCTTGGACGCGGTGACGTTATTGTCTAAGGCGGAACGAGTGTTCACGAGCAACGCCTTCAATTCAGAGGCGGCTGATTTCGTCGAGCTTCATTTCGCATTGAAGCAGAAGTTCCGGCAGCCGACAGTAGTATTTGTGAGAGAGGGATGGAACAGATGACCGTGACCGGAGGGAGAAGGCGGCCTCGTCCATGGCGGTTCTCGCCAATTTTGAAACAACGGCGGCGGCGGTATTTATAGTCACCACCCATCTTTGCAGTTTCCAGCCAACTTCAACAGGACTTAGGAATTATCATCGAGCATCACCGACAACACAAGTCCTTGAACAAAGTCGCTTCTCTTGGCTTTCTCCTCCTGATCTTTGATCGACATTGGAGGCGGACGAGGCTTTCTCTCTGAAATGCTCCCAGTTGTGCTTTTCTTTGCTGTTATTGACTCAGCTGAAGAGTGTGATGGAACAACGCTGTCATAATCTTCAACCATTGGCAAAATAAATGAGGACAAAAGCGGGTCAGGGGTTGCATTGTTCGAAGAAACTATGCAGGAAGATTCTCCAAAAAAGGATTGCAAGTTCCCTTCTCTTAGCTCTCGCCTCAACAAAGAAAGCGTAGAATGTGAACCAGATTTTCGTGATTTTCTCTTGCGCTGCATCTTAAAAATATTCCCGTGTTGCAGCGTTATATGAGCCACCATATCAACACCCACCCTCATCGCACAAACTGGACACACTCCATTCTTGGCTTCTATAGGATGCTCATCATCAATGTGGCAGCAGAGTCATGGACGAAGGTGTTGGCCGTTAGCCGGATTTCGGAGAGCAGCAACAGCGATTTCTGATTTTGACGAAATTAGGGCTTCTTTTCCCATCCCTTCATCTGGCTTGAGGGAGACGAATTGAGGAGAGGAGGAAACAGCCGAGAAGCAGCGCCCTCAGCTGGCCGTCGTCCTCGCCGGAGCAGCTCGCGGCGGAGTTGCAGGCGTTGGTTTGGGGCGCGATTTCTTCATCTTCTTGGCCTTGAGGTCGGCGCCGCGGGGGCTCTTGGCGGCATCGTGGTGGTGCATGAAGCTTTGGGTTTGAGCATGGTGGAGTTGGAGGCTCAGCTTTCTCTGCACCATGGGTTTTTTTTTGTTGAAAGATGGAAATGGGAGGAGGCGCGGCTGTGAGGTTTTAAGAGAGTGGAAGAGGGCATTCACAAATCAGCCTTTGGTTGGATTTGTGTTGGGCCTTCTTTTGGTGGGGCTTTGGGCTTCATTGTTGGGCTTCTTTAATTTGTAGAGAGGCCATCTTAAATTACACTAAGCCCATTTCTATAAATCAAATAAATCGGGCCCAATTTTGGAAACAAAGTATGGCCCAAGTTTTGAATTGATTTTTTTTTTTAATCAAACCATTTATTGTTATTCAATAATTTGTATTCACTTTTTTTTTTTTTTTTTTTTTTTTTTTTTTTTTTTTTTTGCAGCTGGTAGCAGCGAAAGCTTGGTGATGGCGATTTTGGAGGGTTATGTTCAAGATTGGCGCAGTCTTATCAACCAACTTCATGGCGGATTTTGTCCCAAACGAGATGCTTTGAGTATTTGCAAAGTTTGGAATCTATTGTTATTTTTCTTCCAGTCTTGACATCTCCATTAGCCCGACTAAAGACCATCCTCAGAGAGTTTATCCAAAATCTGGCGGCAGCTCATCTAAGACCTTATTTGAGTGATGTTTACTTTGCACTTCAGGTGGTTCAATTGGCTTTTAATCAGATTTCGGGTGCGCTCGGATCTGGGCCATTGTGAGTCCAACCTTTGAAGATTGCTGGTTACATCTTCTCTTTGCGTGCATTTGAGCAGGCTAGATGACTCAATGGTGTTCTATTATGTCTGTTGAACATGTGTTTCAACTCCACGAGCGGATTCAACTTTAGCTTGGAGAGAAGTGAAGTTGTTGATGCATAGCCGACCTCAATGGCAGATGACTCAATTCTTTGACAGGTCTTGGGTGCGCTCGGACCTGGGATTGTTCGAGTCTGGTTTGAGTGAGGTTGTCATGTTTGGCATCTCACGAAGTTGGGAGAATTCTGCACAGCGACTCGAGAAGATTGAGTCTTCTCTTCTTGATGCTTAAGCCAAGGAGAATGAAGCCATCGTCAGAATTGCTTTGATCAAGGAAGAACTTGCTATGATAGAGATGTGGGAGATGGAGATGACGTTGTTCTTCAAGCAAGATAGTGCCTCCTTTCATATTGCCCGAGGTGCAATCCCATAATTCAAAAGAGAGTTTGACAAACATAAAGTTGCACATGTTGATGAGGAAATGCTGCGGAATTTTGAAGACTTCAGAGTCACTTTTGATCTCTGCTCAGAGAACTTTGGAGGATCAAGACCCATTTGCTTAGTATTGGTGCAAACCGCAGTTTCTATCATTTCTCTCTTGATGATTCTTATTTGGTTTGTGATGGATATTTTGACATCTTCTCCAAATGCTTGTGCTTCTTTTGATGGCTTGATTTTCTTCCCGATTTGAGACATATTCGGCTTCACATAATCAACTTAAATCATAACTTTGATGATATAAATTGAAAAGAGTCAAACACAATTCATGACTGAACCTAGAAATTATCTAAGCTGCCTACGTACCCTTTTGGAAGGGATCAAGTTAAAACGTAGTTCATAGGATCAACAGGTGTTTGAGATTGGGTGCCGTGCACAGTTTATACTCATGCGGGCCAGGAGTAACATGCAGTTTAGGCTCGTGCGTCAAGGAGCTGTCTTCATACACTCCATTTTGTTTGCTTTTCTCCATTTCTGGTTTTTCATCTGACTCATCTTTTTGGCTTTTCTGTTTTTCTATTTTTTTTTTTTGGCTTTTTATGCTTTCCATTTCTTTTTGGCTTTTTTTTTGGAACTATATACATATGTATATGCTTCAACTTCTACCACCCTTCAAGGATAGTAGTACTTCAAGAACTTTCCTTTGAGAGTGGTAACAATTGGCCTCCTTGCAGCGAGGGCCATGTCTCCAATTTGAAAAGAGGGCGCTCGCACTGCTTTGTTGAAGGATCTTGAAGGAAGAGTTTGATAGTATTCCAATTTTGCTGGACTTCTAGTCTCTCTTCATCCAGAGTTTCCAGTTCTTTGGGGCTTAAGTGCGAATTCTCTTCTCCAACGACCATTTTCTCGCAGGAGGTGATATGGTTTGCTGTGACATCATCTTCATCTTTTCGGCGAGGATCTTTGCAATCAAAACACGTCATTATGCTTTCATTTCTCTGGCGTATGAAGGCTAGATTCTCTGCAACGCTTGTTGTGATAACGCCACTTCTAACGAGACTTGCAATTTCACGACGCACTTGACTTTGAGTAGTATGAGGAAGAGGAACTGGATTACTAGCACTATTAGTAGTGTAGTAAGAGGAAGCCATACTTTCTCTATCTTCTTGATCTATGGCATCTCGTGTGAAGATGGTGGTCTTCATTTGAGCTTTCATTTTTTTCCCACATGACATAATCAAAGTGGTGTATCTTTTCATTCGAGGAGGGATCAAACTTCTCCATTTCTCTGTTATGTGCAGTTCATCACTCCCTTTTGTCTTGCTTCGTCTCCATGATTTGCCTTTGCCAAGTCTTTTAAAGACAGATACTCGTTGAGCTTCTCTTCTACCCATCATTCTGAAAACAGAAACCCTTTGAATGTTTGACGATTCCAGGGTTTGTTGGGTGCTAACATAGTTAGTGGCAGCTCTTTTGATGGCGATACGAACGGGACTCTGCGCTGTATATCCCAAACCTGCTTTGGAGTTTTGGCCCGCGTTATCAGTCTTTTCCAAATGAGACTTTGACATAGAGCTTTCTTGAGGATTGTATCCAGCATTCACGAGGAGTTTATATGCCTTCGGACCAAAGTGCTTTGAGAGTTCTTTGTTTGAGAGATCTTCATGATCTGTGACGCCACTTCGCTTTGGTCGGACAAACCCTTCAAATGGTTGGAGAATTGGCTTCTTGGCATCAATCTTCGTTAAAGGCATGGTGAATCCTTCCATCTTCAGAAAAGATTCTTTCTTCTTTTTCTCCTGGCAAGATCCCGACTCGTCATGTGATGTATCATCTTTCACCATTGAGACTTTGGTTCTTTCCAAATAGAACTTAGCATCAGCAAAATGTGACTCTGCTTCCGTAAATGGCTTTTGATCACCAACCACTTTTCTTACGGCTCCATTTTGATAGTACTTGAAGCATTGGTGCAATGTAGAAGGAACAACACCATTTTCATGAAGCCATGGTCGACCCAGAAGCATATTGTAGGACGTCTTGGCATCGATAACATGAAGCAATGCCGTCGAATCCATGTCCTGCATCAACAATCGCAACCTTATAGTTCCAAGAGCTCTTTGCCCTTCATGATTGAAACCTTGGATCATCAATCGACTGTTTGACAGCTCATCTACTTGGATTCTCAATTGCTTCAATGTCCTTAGTGGCAAAATATTGACCGCCAAGCCTCCATCGATGAGAATTCGATTGACCTTCTGCTCCTGTGTATAACAACTCACGAACAATGGCCTGTTATGAGGTTCAGATCCAAGCTGCAAGTCTTCATTGGAGAATGTGATTGCCAATACATCATCGTTTTCATCCATATTTAGCTCAGGTTCTTCATCTACTTGGTTGGATGTATCATACAGAGCTCCAATGCCTTCTATTATGTCATTCAAGTCGGTGGAGACCATATTTACAGCAGTAGCGTCTTCTTCAAGAGATATTTTCCCTTCTCGAGCTAACCGCATGACCCTGTCTTTGAAGATGAAGCAATCATGTATGGGGTGCCCAACCAGACGATGGTATTTGCAGTAACTTGGATCGTCTGTCCTCCCTGCTTCATTTGGTCGCTTTATTTCTGGTAACTCGATAAGCTTTTCTTTGAGCAGGTCATCAAAAATTCCTGAAACATCAGAGTCTAAGAATGGATATTGTTTTTGTTGCATTTCTTTCAAGGTAGGTCTTCTTTGCCCCAAGTCCCGGGAAGAGTTCTGATTGTCTCGTAGAGTGTTCTGGTTGCCTTCTTGTCCAGCTTCTCTCTTTAAGAATTTCACCGAAGTTGCCTTAATCGCCATGGATTCCTTATTTGGTGCTTCATCAGATGATTTGCTTCCTTTCTTGAATTCTGGCTTGAATTTGCGAGGTTCTCGGATGGGTGGTCCTTCGATCCCGCTTGCCATCATGCTCAACTCCATGTCATGCGCTCTTGTAGCAAGTTCTTCGAATGTTCTAGGCTGGATTCCTCGCAAGATGTATTGCAAACCCCAATGCATCCCTTGAATACACATTTCGATGGCAGATGATTCAGACAATCGGTCCTTGCAGTTGAGACAAAGGTTTCTCCATCGGTTGATGTAGTCAATGACTGGCTCTTCTTTGAATTGACGCGAACTTGTGAGCTCCACCATGCTGACAGTTCTTCTAGTGCTATAGAAGCGGTTGAGGAACTCATGCTCCAGTTGTTCCCAACTATCAATTGAGTTTGATTCTAAGTCAGTGTACCAATCAAAGGCATTACCTTTCAATGAGCGAACAAACTGTTTGACCAAATGATCTCCATAAGTACCAGCGTTGTTGCATGTTTCAATGAAATGAGCCACGTGTTGTCTCGGATTTCCTTGGCCATCAAATTGTTGGAATTTGGGGGGCTGATAACCAAGAGGCATCCTCAAGTCGTCGATCCGCCGAGTATATGGCTTGGAGTAGGTCAATGATGACTTTGAGTTTCCAGCAGAGTTACTCTTCATGGTTGCTTCGATGAACTCCTTGAGTTGGTCGATTGGAATAAGGCCACCAGACGAGAAAGGAGTATCATTTCCTGAAGATTTTCTTTCATCATACTTTTTCTTGTCCTTGGAGATTCTTTCATCGTTATTCTCTCTGTCTTCTTCGTCTTCTTCGCCTTCCCTATCGTTGTTGGCGTGGCTTGAATCTCTTTTTTCTCCCTTTTCTCCTTTGAGCTTTGCAATCTGGGCATCTTGCTCTTGGATGTGCTTGGTTAGAGATTCAACCATCTTTGTTAAGTTCAAGAGTTGTTCCTCCATGGTGGAAGTGTTTGTCATCATGACACTTGCATGGAGTTGATAATTTTCAGTGGGGAATGTGAAGCTTCTCTTAGAGTTGTCATCTTCTTCATGGATAGATGGAAGATGAAAGATCGGCTTGGATACTCCTTGCATCGATTTTGATTTGCTTCGCGTTATCATACCGACGCTTGCCGAAGAAACTTTGGATGAAGCTGGAGCAGCTGCATTTGATTGAGTAGACATAGTTCAAGATTTTTTGTGAAGAGTAGAGATGAGAGGTAGAGATGTCCCACTGGGCGTGCCAAAATTTGTAAACACAAATTTTGTATTTCAATTTGATAAAATACAAAACGCGTTACAACGATAATTTGATAGAATTTGAAGATAGATTTATGTAGGTTGCAATCTCTAGTTAATCCTCTGATTCTTCTCTTCCATTTGATTCTTGAACAAGCTCGAAGGTTCTTGAAATACTTGTTTTGATGACGCCAATCCAAAGGACTTAAGTCATGATTTTGGATTGAACATTGAACTTGATTTGATTTGAGAACATTCTTAGAATTTGTAAGAATGCCTTGAAGCTTTTGAACTTGATTTCTTTGGATACTTGAAGATCACTTCAAAGATTCGCAGGAATACTTGAACATTTGAAGAAATACTTGAAGATACTTGAATACTTGAAGATTTTGAAGGATACTTGAAGATTTGAATGCTCAAATACTTGAAGATTCGAAGGATACTTGAATATTTGAATACTCAAACGATTGAAGATTTGAAGGAGACTTGAACGTTAGATAGAATTCTTCAAAATACTTGAATACTTGGAAGAATACTTGAACTCTCCAATTCTCCGCCTCTTCTACTTGTGATACTAGAGAGAATTCTTTGTGCTCTTCGATCTTCCACTCCTTCACGTTGTCATAATGAGCACCCCAACACCTCTATTTATAGATTTTAGAGATGGGCTTCGTGGGCTTTATGGGCTTTGGGCCTCCATGCATGGGCCTTAGGGCCTTAAGTGGCCAATAAGCCCATTAATTCATTATATTAAATATTAATCATATATATCTATTTAATTAGGAATAAAATCCCATCTAATAAAATAGAAAATATAATTGAATATTTAATTCATGAATTTACACGTGGCACGATTCAATTCGACGACAAATTTAATTGTCTACAGACTCATATCTGATCAGATCTCTAAACAATGCGAAGGATCCTTACATCGCCGATCCCAGGCCAGGAGATGATTATGTAGGGATTGTTGAGGCCATATTCTTGATTTCGACGAGGGCTTTTTTGTCATTTGGGTGACTCCTCTTTGAGAGGTATTCATGGCGATGACAATGAGGTGGATATGAACCGGGTCCTGATTGCATATCTAGATTCAAATTTTTTTACTTAGGTGTCTGTATCTCCTGGTCAAATTCATTGGATTCAAAAAAAATGTGATCCATGTTTAGATCCATAAGATTCACATGGTCCCGAATTAGAACCCGAATCCATATTTTTTCCTTTCTAAAATAAATTTTAAAATTAACTATAAATCAAAAATAAAATCATAATAATTGTCTAAAGTTTCAACAATTATTCAAAAATAAGTAATTACACCATAATCATAAAAAAACATTGCAATAATCTAAAATAAGCAATAACACAAATCCAAGTACCAAATAATACTCCCTCTGTCCACGAAAGAACTTCCTATCTTTCCTTTTTGGAACGTCCACAAAAGAACTTCCTACCTATTTTTGGACTATACCCCACCACTTATAATCCTTTTACTTTTCACTTTTCACAACTTCCAATACTAATTATAACACATTTTCACTACTCCCAATACACTCAACTACCTTTTATCCACTCTCAATACACTCAACAATATTTTTTCTTAAAACCCGTGTCACTCCCTCCTAGGAAGTTCTTTCATGGACGGAGGGAGTATATTTATAGTAGACTAGCTAGTACGTCAACAACATATTGAAATAATTAATTTATGTAATCTTTAAAGATTGTCTTCCATATTACTGATACTTTCAACATCATCAATATATAAAGGTGATTAGTAACAAAAGATTAAACATTATTAGGATTAGATAAAATAATATATATATATATATATATATATAGGGGTGCGCTCTAGTGAGACCCCCTATTTTTCGTGAGACACTGAGTACAATGAATAAAACGTATATATTGATGAATAAGGGCCACAAGGCAGTATATATATATATATATATATATATATATATATATATATATATATATATATATATAGGGGTGCGCTCTAGTGAGACCCCCTATTTTTCGTAAGACACTGAGTACAATGAATAAGACGTATATACTGATGAATAAGGGCAACAAGGCAGTATATATTGATGAATAACGAAATTTAAAAAATTGGTAAGGCCCAAGGGGACACCAAGCGGTGCGATCTCCTGTGTGTGAACAGTGAGGTCCCGGGTTCAAACCCCACTGCTCCCCCTCCCCAACTCCCCCAAGTCAAAAAAAAATAAGACATATAAACTGATGAAAAATGCAGTATATACCAATGAACAATGCAGTATATACTGATGAATAACGAAATTTAAAATATTTCGCTTCCTCCAGCATTCGAACCCTGGGAAAAAAATTCTCCCTCTAGATACAACATCAGCCATAGGATTGATAAAATAAATGCACGAGATCGTATCTCAGGTCTCACTAAAAATAGGGGGTCTCATTGAAGCGCTCCCCTATATATATATATGGGTGGGCTACCGTGAGAGCACATTTTAAAATAAGAAATAAGAGCAATTTTTAATGTATGAATTTTATGTACAACACGTATGAATTCGTTGTATAAAGGTATTAATTGTGAAAAATAAATTTTTGCTACCTTTGGGATTCGAACTCACGACCATAAATCCATCCAACAGTATTAGGACGAATCAACCGTAGATCTTGATGATCTAAGAACTGAAAATTATTCTTATTTTATAGCTTAAAATATGCTCTTATTTTAGCTCTTCCATATATATATATATATAGATAGATATAGATATGTGGGTTGGATCAGAGTTTTGAATCCTTACTTCATATTCAAATCCAAAAATTTTAAGAATACTTTAAATTCGTCGGGTCCAATTTTACATGGTCTAATTTTTTTAAAAAAAGGATATGAATCCGTCGATGTGAACCGAATTCAGGATACACTGTCACCCCTAAATGTGAATGGAGAGTTGGAAAAATTGATGGATTTTGAAGTCATAGATAGTTGCTCCAAATGACAAAGTCTGAAAAAGTTCTTCTCTATGTAAACTCTTTCTCGAGTTTACTTGTGCGGACTGGCTAGGCGGAGGCGCCGAGGTCGGAGAAGGCGAGGCGACGACAAATGCTGAGCTTGCGCACTGAGACGGAGCGGGGCAAGGTAGACGCAGGTTGCTGCTGAGGAGTTTCCGAGGTGAAGCCAAATGGGCGACGGCGGGCAACAAGAGGAGGTGGACGACGACCGACGGAAGACATAGAGAGGTTGCTGACGAGACAGAGAATGAGAGTGAAAGCATAGAGAATTCAGAGGTGAGTGCAGCGCAAATGAGTTTGCAACACTAATGAAGAAGAACCACGAAAAAAACTGAAGAAGAATGAAAAAGATGAAGAAGCGGCGCAAAACTGGGAAGAAACGCAAGTTAGGGATATTAGGGTTTTATTTGTTTTTATGCCATCTCATTTCATTTCATTTTAGTTGGGCTCTCATTTTGTTTAATTTTAGTATTCTTATGGGCCCAAAAAAAAAAAAAAAAAAGATAGTTGCTCCAAATTCACATATGCACATTATTGCCAGTTTTGCCCTTTGCTAAATGCGCGCGTACGTATCTGTGGTGAGAATGATATCGAACCAGCGAAGGGGGATTTTCGGACCGCATGTCTATTTCAATTTAATTCATTAATCGTCGTCTTTTATCTTTCATTAGTGAAAGAACGAAAACAACATTCGTTAGTCAAGTATCTTTATCGCCACATCTCATCAAATCACTATACTACACCAAGATTTTTATATCTCATGTCTCACTATAACAAAACCATAATAAGGATAAATGATTACTCTATCCGTGCATGAAAAATTTGTCACAATTTTTTTTTATCCACAAAAATTTGTTATTTTCATTTATAGTAATAACATCTAGGGGTGGATCGGTACGGTATACCGAAATTTTTTCGTCATACCGTATACCATACCGTAAATTGCAGTATGAGAATTTTCATACCGTTTTCGTACCGTACTTTTCGGTATACCGAAGATCGGCATACCGAAAATTTCGGTATGAGAATTTTCATACCGTTGTCGTACCGATAGTGCGGTATACCATACCTTACGGTATTACCAAAATTATTGTTATATCGTTTCATGCCTAAATTGCCAAACCATTAACATATACCGTATATTTGTACATATTGAAATTTCATTAAACAAATACAAATAACTTTCTAACAATTAAACTCCACATCTTCAACAAAGCAAAAAATAATTTACCACTAATATATATATATATATATATATATATATATATATATATATAAAATTGATTCCGACGGCATACGGATTTTTTCGGTATATACTATCGGTATATACCGGTGGTATATACCTAAACAACGGTATATACAGGTTTTTCGGCATATACCGCGGTATCGGTATATATCGGTATACCGCGGTATGAGGAAAATGATACCGTTGCCGTACCGAAAATCTTCGGTACGGTACAATACCGTACCGAAATTTTTGGTATACCGAAATTTCGGTATTTTCGGTATTTTTTCGGTACGGTAAGTGCGGTATACCGATTTTTCGGTATTTTGCTCCACCCCTAATAACATCCACACAATTTCACTCACATTTAAAATGGAGTAACTCTTACTTTATTAATAACTTTATTTACATTTTATTAAAATTCGTATCATCCACAATATGACAATTTTTTTGTAGACGAAGAAACTACATCTTATTTTCACTTTACTACTAATTAATGTCATCAAATATAGATCAAAATATTTTGTCGCGCGTGCAAGTTGGGAGATGGGAAGGCGCCCACCGGACACAACATTTTGTCGCGCTAGCTAAAGATTATTATAGATCTTTCAAAATATTTATGCCCAAGATTGTGAGCCTAATGAAAGTGACAACACTTTGGATGGAAGGACATAATCGTTTTCCATAATATCTACTACAACTTTGGATTCGTTTCATTGCTTCGGAATTATTTGTTACCAACTACTCCTTTCTTTTAAAAGTGAAATATATTTCATTTTAGATTGTTTGAGCAAGTGGGTTGTTTTCATAATAACAAAATTTAAACATTAAAAAATAATAGGCTCTATCACTTTTATCCAAGTTACATATTCTCTTTAACTTGCATGCTCAAAAAATTTGTGTCACTTATAATGGGACAAAGGAATTATATAATTTTTCTATGCAGGGAAAATAATACTTCATCTGTCCCATTATAAAAAGTGGAATATTTGTAATGAGACGGGGGGAGTGCATGATAATTGTTATAATCAATATAGAATATCTTACCTACAAATTTAGTAGTACAAAAGAAATTAAAAAGAAGATGGCTTTTGGGCATGATCTATGCGTCAATATAAATGTGCTTCTTTGAGGTGGATGTGAGCAGAGTTATCAAAAGTGATCCCACCGGAATTTTGATTAGGCTAGGCCATAGACTTTTTTTTGGCTTGAAATGTTTTGATCTACCTCGAAAATTTGGATTCGAAAATTTGATCAAAAGTGTTTCCGTATCAGGCTAGGTTGGTGAAAATTGCGGTCCGAAATTTTTCATGCCAGGCTCGGCGGGCTGGCCACTTTGACGGCTCCACACTTTCTAATTTTGTTTCATTATTTCAATATTTTATGTCATTTTTACTTGTTGAATATCCATAAGCATTGATCAATTTTAATATAATGCAATCTGTGTGTTTGATATTCCAACTTCATTCACAACATTTATTTTTCAGGCAAGTTAAAACTTTCAAATTATGACACAAATTTATGTATGATTGATGAAGTGGAATTTAGTCAATTAGAGCGGAATACATTAATTGGATCTTAAGAAGAAAGAAGACTTCATACAAAAGCGTAGTCCTCGTTTTTTATTTGCTCTGTTTCAGTATATCTGTCGTCCATGATGCTTTGCTTCTTTGATCTTTCTACTGTTTCAATATTATACCTATCTTTCATGATGCTTCGCTTTAAAACTCGTAAGACTTTAATTGAATCTAGTCTTCGAATATGGTTTGCAACTCCAATTAAGTTTCATAAAAATAAATATTTAGCGGGCAGTGCATAATGGACATTAATTCTTTTTTAGAGTCGAGGAGAAGAGAGCAGTTGAAATAAAGCGTTCGACCTTTAATTTATACTCTACTAAAAAAAATGAAATTAACATCTTTCAGATATCCTATGCAAATGGGATCCTCCCTTGTCAATAACTTTTTTTAAATCAAGTTTTAGTTGAGGTAGAGATGGTAACACTTTATTCTTATCTTAGCAATGGTGTTTTACTAATATACGTACATATATATGTCTATAAATACGTAGACACACCAATCATTTGAATTAACATGTATAATCTTGCAGTTATATTATTCATCAAATAATTAGCTAAGCAATAATATTAATGGTGCTGTACAGAGATTTCAAGCCCATCTCACAATGGACAGAAGACGACCAATCCCATTTCCTCCTTGTTGATCTTCCCGGTATATAAATTAAGTTGTGGGAGACTGAAAATCGAGAAATATTTTATGTTGCATGCATGTTTAAGTGTTTTAATTTTGTGCAGGTTTCAGGAAGGAGCAGCTGAAAGTTTCGATAAACAGCAGGGGTGCCATCACGGTTCGTGGGGACCGCCTCATCAACGCCGACGTCTGGAGCAGGTTTTCCGAGGAATATGAGATTCCCCATAACTCGGACATCAGTTTGACTACGGCCAAGTTCGACGTCGACATCCTCTACATCACAATACCCAAAAAACCCACAGAGCAGAAAGGCTCAGAAACTACATCTGTGAGGAGAAGTATTAGCAGGGAAGTTTCCGCTGTTGATCCCGACAGCGGGAGCTCGTCCCTCTGTAGCGGCTGCCGGCTTCCCGTCTTCTCCACTCCCTCTGTTTCCATCCCCCACGGCACAGAAAACCTTTTCCTGCACGAGCAATGCGCCCGTCCACCGCAGCAGCTGCTCCACGAGCTCCACCCCGACCACGGCCTCGTCCTCGTCGACCAGCTCCGGCTTCCGGCGCCGGACACGACCTTGGCGGCCACGTGTCACCAGTGCCGCCAGATTTGTGGGACCATGTTGTACCAATGCCCTTTCATGGGATGTGATTTTCAGCTTGACCTATTGTGCGCTTTGCAGATCAAGATCGTGCATAGAAGCCACCACCACAGCCTGACGGCAGTCCGAATAAGGGACTCAGCGTCGTTAACTTGTAATGCTTGCGACACCAAGCACGATCAGCCAGCGGAGTCGGAGCCCGAACCGACTCTGTCCTATTTGTGCATCCTATGCGGTTTCTGGGTTCATCCAGATTGTGCTTCATTACCAAATGCCATCATCCATTATGAAGACCACCCACATTCTCTTTTTCTCACATACAATCTCCCTATTTCAACTCATTCCAAATGTTTCATCTGTTCTAATGTTCCAAAGAGGAATTCTGGGGTCTATTTTTGTCTCAGGTGTCCTAATTATCTTGTTCATATCAGGTGCGCCCTCACGCGTCCTGATACTTTCAAGTCAGGTACGTATATACATATACATACCAACACAAATTTTTTAAGTAAGTTTCACGTACATACAAATACCATGTTGCTCATATATATTAATTTTAACATTGCAGTGTTTATCCGAGAGGCACTAGTTACCGATCTGGGACGTTTACCATTGACAGATGAACACACAAGTCTAATTCCCTATATTAGACAGCATGCTGATGCAACTACAAATGATTATTACCAGCAAAACTTGCACCCGCATCCATTGATCTTCCATAAAACCGACAGCCGCCCTCAACCTCGTCGTGTATGCAACGCTTGTGTCCAGTTCATTTCACCTCCCTTCTTCACCTGCTCCGAATGTCCAGATTTCTTCCTCCACAGCTGCTGCGCCCATCTCCCATCCCAAATCCAACACCGCGTTCACGAAGAACATCCCCTTGTGCTCACCTCAAAACCACCTGAATCCGACATCTCTGTCGGATTCTCGTGCAAAGCTTGTGATCTTCGGTGCAACGGCTTCGCCTATTCTTGTAAAACTTGCCAAGACTTCAGCATGGATGTCGTCTGCGCATTGATAAATCCTGCAATAACCCATGAATCCCACGACAAGGCCCACATCCTCTTCATGTCGCGAGACACCCATTTCAGCAATGATCAAACGTGCAACTGCTGCAGCTCGGTCTTAACTGGGATTTGTTACGAGTGCAGCATCTGTCGCAATTTCAAGCTGCATGTCAGGTGCGCCCTACTGCCAGAGACTGTTGGCCACGCCTTCGACGACCACCCTCTCAAGCTGACTTGTACCAACAAACCGCAAACTGATGATGAGTGGTGCGAAATATGCGAACAACATCTTGATAAAGGCCACTGGTTCTACAGCTGCAGCGACAGTGATCAGTCGTTCCACGTTGATTGCATCCACGCCGTAGATCGCCTTTCCAAGATCAAGTTGGGTTCCGTTGTTCGTGTCGACCGCCACGGCTGCCCCATCGAACTGGTTCGGTGGGATGACGGAATTTGTAGAGGTCGCCGCTGTGGATTTTGCGGCGAGATTGTTAAGTTTTCCGGCGACGGACTGGCCTATGAGTGTCGCAAGTGCTTTTTCTGTACCCATCATGACTGTGGCTCAAAAATGTTTGTTAAAGAGTTGAGGTTTTATTGTTGTTTTTTTTATTTTATAAATTAACTGTATTAAATAAAGAAATTTAAAGGATGCACCACTCGAACCCAAAACCTTTGACTTTAGGCATTAATCCTTTATCGTTTGGCCAACACACGCACACAGTTAATGTTTTATTGTTATACAGTAATTTTTTTTATATGGTTTTAAATTTACTTTTTTAAGTGGAGGAATTTCTTTATTTTAATCAATCACTCAAGCATCAAAGATCATAAATAAATCAATTAATCCATAAAAATTAAGATAGAGCGATAATTTCGTTCAACCGCGATAAGTTTTCCTAAATTCTAATTGACCAGCTTGAAAATTAAGAAGAAAACAGAGCACGAAACGAATTTCATGAGAAAATGTTCGTTTCACTCTCAATTCTTCAGCTTTAAAAAGTTGGATCGATGTCTAATAAGAAACAGAATTGAAGAAGAACAGAAGATAGACCTTTTCTTCCTTGAAATTATTCTTTTATTTATTTAGTGAAACAATTGAGAATATAACTCTTTTGCACATAAACAATGGTAAAATTTGAAAATTTTAAATATTGCTCAGATTGAAAATTAAAAAGAAGAGTACCACTTGCATTGTTCTTATCTAAATTGGTTAATTTAGAGATTAATCCCAAATGCATTTGGACGGCTATTGTAAATCATATCTCCGTCGTTTGTGAAATTATTATACTCTGTGAAATTATTATACTCTTAGGGAGCGTTCACTTTGATGGATGAGAAAATAAAGGATAACATAAATTTATGTTTCTAGATGTTCCATTTCTTATCTCATATTTTACACAAAAGAGGAGTTCATCATTTTTCCTTCCTTATTTTCACTTCAAGGAGGGATAATATTATCCCTCCATTTTGGTGTGATAATATTATCCATCCTTGAAGTGAAAATAAGGAAGAAAAAATGGTGAATTTCTTTTTTATGTAAAATGTGGGAAAATAACGAAGACATTTAAAGGTATAAATTTTTGTTATCCCTCATTTTCTCATCCATCAAAGTGAATGCACTCTTATACTCTTATTTTTAAATAATTTGAAGATTCTTAATTTAGTAACACTTTTTTATATATAAATTACATAAATAAATAGTAAAGAAATTTAAAAATTGCTCGACGAAGGACTCTAACTTAGGACCTCAGGTCTGAGGTATTAATCACCTAACACTAGGTCAATACACGCACACTAGTAACACTTTCTTCTTATCTTAGTTTGTGGTTTTGCTAACGACGAGTTATTTACTACACTAAATACATAAGTATATGCGCTTGATTCCGAAGCTAACTATCCTATTTAATTTACTAGTACATCCTCCCGTGCGATGCACGGGCCACGATATATTTATTTATTTTTAAAATTTTAATTTATATAAATATATTACTCCCTCCGTCCCATTCTAATAGGTTCGTTTTCCTTTTTGAAACGTCTCACTCCAATAGTCTCGTTTTTCATTTTTAGTAAAGAAAATGTACTTAATTGGTGTAAACCACGCCACTTACTCCTGAAAAGTAAGTTTCTTAATAATAAAAAAATTCTGTTAATTTAAATATTAGTATTTGATAATTTATCAACTTAATGAGTAGGAGTATAAGTATTAAATTTGATGAGTATTGTATAATAATTAAATTTACTGATTATAAAGCATACTATAATTTAAGTGAATCTCATTTTGAGCAAATAACACTAAAACTGTCAATAACAATATTAATAGACGTCATATAATAATTTTGGGCTCTTAAAAGTACGAACTGCAATATTATTAAAAGTTCATATTTAAATAGCCCAAAAATAATTACAAAAATAGAAAAAATACGAATAATATAAAAACAAAATATAACAACAAATATGTTTATACAAACAAATAAATAATTTGTACATATTATTAAATAAATCTATATTACATTTTAAATTCTAATTTTAAGATAAATAACTATTTTTTTACAAATTCATATTGAAATTTCCTTCTCCTTAATTGCATTAAATTAAAATAATTATAATCAAACAATCCTGTAAGTTTTTTTGCAAGAAAAAAAAAGACATTTAATTATTTTTTCACCAACAAACAAAAATAAAATAAAATAACTCATCTTTTATAGTATTATATGTATATACTTTATTGCAAATCTTAGAAAAAAAATATATTATAATGATATTTTTATATTTTTCTAATATTATAAATATATGAAGAAAGAAAGAGAGTAAAATAAAATGGTTCAAATAAGTTCAAAGAAAGGAGAATATAAAATAGAACCTAAACCTTGTATATTAAAGATTATACATAACACAAACTTAACAAATTTTGGTATTTTTTTTAAACTTTAAAATTTATATAGTTCAAAATATTATCTACTCTATCTCAAATTTGAGATAGTTCTTTGATATTTGATTATTATTTTCTATAAAATTAAAATTAATAAATATTTTTATAATATCATCTCAACGTTTGTTGATAATAGTGCATAATATTTTTTAATTAAAAGTTTTTATTTACATGTTTTTATGTTATGGTTGATTAAGTAATCCAACGAATAAATTTGATATTTTATTTGTTCTTTTAATCAAAAAAGAAGAGAACATGATAAATTTTGTGGAGAGAGATTAATATATAGATAATATAATAACGTGGAGTGAATAAGGAGAGATGGGAAAAAATGGAAGAATATAGAAAAAGAAAGAGGAGAGAGAAATATAATCACTTTAAAATTTTAAATTATAATAACTTATTTATTTCAAATTCACATTTAATGATTTTTATATCAAATTAAAAATCTTGTCATGATCTTTAATTTAAGATACGTGTCGAATATATTTTCATAAATTAAATTTAAAGATTTTTAGAAAATCATCTAAATATGAAAAATAGGTTAGAAGAGAGAAAAATTTGGAATTGAGAAAAAATGGGTGAATGTATAAGAAAATGAGGAGAGAGAAAATGTGGGAAAAAATGATAGTAGATGAAGCGTAATTTATCTCACATTTCTACTTTTCTCTCTCCTCTCACCCCACTCTCTTTTAATTTCTAAACTTTTATCCTTAATTGACATTATAATTGCAAAAATGTCATTAAATTGGCGGGAAGAAAACTGGTGTTTTATATTATATATAGATTTTATCTTTCGTCGCCGCTTCCTTTTTCCACTTGTTATATTGAGTTCGAACCGACACCCAATTTGATGAATTAAGAGCAATATGGCAATATCCCATTTGAGTCAAATTCGTGTGCATTTATTTAAATAAAATTAAAATTAATAAATTTTAATCTAATTAAAATTCATAAAACTATATTAAAGATTTAACTAGGAAATTATTAACCTTTCTTGTCTTGTTAATAGGTGAGGGTCAAAGCATATGGATAAATATGGTGTTTGTGGTGAGAAGTTATACGGGGGAGATGGAGGAGAGAGAGCGAGAAATTGATTTTTGAAAATTATTTATTTTTTTGCAGTAAAACAATTCTCATTGTCGGCTGTCGGCTTAATTCCATGACATATAGTAAATGTTAGCAATGGTAATTGAACATCAAATTATATTGTGACAAGTGGTAGTATAATCTAACATCTTTTGATTTTCATTTTTATTGGAGTTCTTTTCTTAAAATGATAGTATATTAATTAAAACAGTTAATACTATTCTCTTTTTATATCTCAAAGAAAATTAGCGCCTAGCTTGTTCTTACCTTAGCTGGCCTGTGGTTTGGTGAGGAATCCTTTCTACAGTAAAAACTTAAATAAATACTTGCTCGATTCCGAAGCTAATCATCCTAACTAATAAACTTTTTACTCTTGCTCGATTCGGAAGCTAATCATACTATTAATTATCAATCAATTTCTGAACCATTATCTTGCCAATTCAGCTTCGTCCTTTGTTTTTTTTTCCTGTTATTAATATTTCTTTATTTATTCATTTAACTCACTTTATCAACAAATATAGAACATAGTGAAATCGTATTCAACATACAAAGCATAGATTCATGGTTAAAGAAACATCATATATGATGAGCAAAACCAAAATGTACTCCTAATTAAGCATGCAGAATCCGATTTTCCTTAGTAGCTAGGTTGATTATAATTTGACTCCATGTATAATTGTTTTGCTTTGCTTTGTGTTTTTTGTATCTATAAATATAAGGCATGCATGTCTACGGTGACCCATATATCCTCAATCTATATCTATTTCGAAATCTTTTTCCTAGCAATTGAAGGTCCATGGGTGTTAAGCCTTATCCCATCCATACCAAACTCATATTTGAAAATGACGAGGATCCCAACCCGTATGGCGGAACTGGGCCCCCCCTCCAGTCCTCGTATCCTAAAGCTGAATCCATATATGGAGAGTCCGACGCCCTCAATTGGCGCTACCCTCAGCCTCAGTCGTCAGCTCCATACGCCGTGCTTGGAGGTGGAAGCCGCTCTCACCCCCAAACTCACTCCATATATCAAACTGGAGTCTATCTTCAGCCTCAATCAACTTGGCACTCAGCTCCCTACTCTGATCAGCCTCAGCCTCAGCCTCAATCAACTTGGCACACAGCTCCCTACTCTGATCAGCCTCGGCCTCAATTAATTTGGCACTCATCTCTCTACTCTGATCAGCCTCAGCCTCAATCAACTTGGCACACAGCTCCCTACTCTGATCAGCCTCGGCCTCAATCAACTTGGCACTCAGCTCCCTACTCTGATCAGCCTCAGCCTCAGCCTCAGCCTCAATCAACTTGGCACACAGCTCCCTACTCTGATCAGCCTCGGCCTCAATTAACTTGGCACTCATCTCCCTACTCTGATCAGCCTCAGCCTCAATCAACTTGGCACACAGCTCCCTACTCGGATCAGCCTCGGCCTCAATCAACTTGGCACTCAGCTCCCTACTCTGATCAGCCTCAGCCTCAATCAATTTGGCACTCAGCTCCCTACTCTGATCAGCCTCGGCCTCAATCAACTTGGCACTCAGCTCCCTACTCTGATCAACCTCAGCCTCCTTGGCAATCAAGTTCCAACCCTCAGCCTCAGTTCCTTCCCCTGGACCGAGGCCGGCTGCCCACCGTTGCAGATCAACAAGAAATCTCCCTTGCCACTATCAACAATGATGAGGAAAGAATTCATGATGTCGCCCACCAAGCTATTAACCGCCCAAAAATCATTCTCGATCCTCATAATGCCAAAGTCATTAGCAAAGTTGAAAGAGTTGTGGATCCCGACGGCGAAGGCTCGTCTTTGTGCTGCGCTTGCAGGCTCCCCATCTTCTCCACTCCCTCAATCTCCTTCTCCCACGGCGCCGACAAGCTTTTCCTCCACGAAAAATGCGAGTGTCTGCCGCCGCAATGGCTCCACGAGCTTCACCCACACCAACCCCTCGTCCTGTTCAACCAGCTGCTGCACCCTCCGCCGCCTGATGCTGCTGCCATCACTTGCCGTAACTGCAAGGAAACCTGTGGGGCTTGGTTCTACCATTGTCCTGACCCCGCCTGTGATTTTCAACTCGACTTGCTGTGCGTTTTGCAGATCAAGATCGTACACAGAAGCCACTATCAACACGCCATGACGGTCATCAGGCACAGGGAATCCTCTTGTTTAACTTGTAGCGCCTGCGGCACCAAGCACGAGTCCTCGGAGATGACGCTTACCAGATCCTATTTGTGCACCCTCTGCGGTTACTGGATTCATCCAGACTGTGCTTCATTACTCAGTGCCATCCTCCATTCTGAAAAACACCAACATTCTCTTTTTCTCACCTATAATCTCCTTACTTCCACTGATTCCAAATGTTCCGCTTCCACCTGTTCTGGCCTTTACAAAGGGAGTGTTGGGGTTTTTGTTTGTCTCAACTGTACTAATTATCTTGTTCACATCAATTGTGCCCTCCAGAATTCTCATACCTTCAAGCCAGGTACGTATACATATGTAGCTCTACTGACTACTCTACAATATTCAAATCATGAATTCTGCATGCAGTGTTTATCCGAGATGCAAAAGCTTCCGATCTCGGTCGTTTACCAATGGCAAATGAGCACGCGAGTTTGATTCCCCGTATTACACATGATACCATCCAAAGTAGCAGCGATTATTACGACCACAAATTCCACGCACATCCATTGACCTTCCATCAAAGTGATGATGGCGATCAATCTTGCCGCGTATGCAATGCGTGTGTTCAATCTGTTTCCTCACTTCCATTTTACAGCTGCTCTCGGTGTCCAGATTTCTTTCTCCATGGTTGTTGCGCCCATCTTCCAACTGAAATCCAACACCGCGTTCACCAACAGCATCCTCTTAAACTCTCCCAGAATTCCGACATCTCTGCAGGCTTCTCCTGCAAAGGTTGTCATCTCCGGTGCAACGGATTCGCCTATTCTTGCGAAAGCTGCGACGACTTCAACTTGGATGTCGTCTGCGCCATGATCAATCCAGCAATCACCTATGAACCTCACAGGAGCACCCACATTCTCTTCATGTCTCGCAACATCCAATTTGGCAGCGATGAAAAGTGCAACTGCTGCAGCTCAAGCTTGAAGGGGATCTGCTACGAGTGCAGCATCTGCAGCAATTTCAAGCTACATGTCAGATGCGCTCTGCTGCCAAGCACCATCGGCCACGAGTTCGACCAACACCCTCTCCAGCTAACTACAAAAGAATCAAGAGGTGCCGGTGGTGGCGATGAGGAGTTCTGCGAGGTCTGCGAAGAACGCATTGAGAAAGAGCTGTGCTACTACGGTTGCAGCGAATGTAACCAGTCGTTTCACGTTGATTGCATTCCCTCTGTGGATCGACTTTCCAGGATCAAGCTGGGTGCCAACATTCGCGTCGACGGCCATGGCTGCCAGCTCGCCCTTGTTGGACGGGACGATGCCGTTTGCGGCGGTCGCCGGTGCGGATCTTGTTGGGGAGTATTGAATTTATGTGATGATGGTCTGGCCTATGAGTGCTCGCAGTGTTTTTTCGGGTTGCACCAAAAATGTGCCAAAACACCATTTGTTGAATTGAAGAGTTAATGTGTCATGTGTGTGGGTAAATAACTCCTTCATATATGTAAGTAGGGCTGTCGATCGGTTCGGGTTCGGTTACCCGTACCCGAATTTTCGGTTACCCGAACCCGAAATTGCCAAATTTCAATAACCGTTCCCGAACCGTTTTAGAAGTTCGGTTACCCAATACCCGCTTCGGTTAACCAATTGGGTTATTTGGGTATCCGAAATACCCATTTAAAAAATAAAATTCAAATAATTTTTGCTCTATCTACTCTAAAAGAAATTACAAATATATAATATATATGTAAATTTACAAATATATAATATATATTTACAAATATATAATATATTTGTAAATATATTATAATATATATGTAAATTATTTGTAAATTTACAATTATAATATATTTGTAAATATATAATATATATTATATATATAATATATTTGTAAATTTACCAATATATATATTATATATTATAAATTTTCAAATTTATAATATATTTGTAACTGTAAATTTACAAATATATTATATATATAATATATATATATATAATAATTTACAAATATATATATATTAAATAATTTACAAATATATTTATATATTAATTTACAAATATATAATATATTATATATGATATATTGATAATATATATATTAAATAATTAATAAAATAATTTTTCGGTTATTCGGTTAACCCGATCGGTTTTTCGGGTTAACCGATAACCGAAATTTCCAAAAAAACAATAACCGAAACCGATCCGTTACCCGAAATTTTCGGTTATTGGATACCCAAACCCGGGAATTTCGGTTCGGTTAATTGGATACCCAAAACCCGATAACCATTTAGACAGCCCTATATGTAAGTGCCCCACTGCTATGTATATAATCTTTTACCTTGTTGGGGATATTATTTATTTGATAAAAAGATAAAATTATAATATTGTTGTATTTTAAATTTTGATTAATGACTGTAAAATAAAAGTTTAGCCATTTTTGCTTTTTGGACATGATTTTTTAATTTAGCCTCAAAATACATAAAATTTGAATTTCGTTGACCATCACCCAAATTGAGTCTAACGTGTATCTTGGAACTGTCGTACTAAAACGACGTCATACTTAATTAAAAAAAATAGACCAAGTTTCCACTTTATTCTTGTCGTACGTTGTGGTTATAGTACCGGGAAACAAATAAGAATTCCTGGATGAATATATATTCGTTGCGTGTGTGTTTGGGGAATCATATGTGCTTATTGTTATGTTGCGCTGTGGTTTTGGTAGTATCAGCATTTCAACGCTATAATCATCAACATCAAATTAAAGATATTGGTTGGCTCTGTCTGTGTAGAAGAAACAAAATGGGACAAAGTCATCCGAGTCGTCGTCATGGTTGTAGAGCTCTCACACTAAAGTTGGGAGTGAAGAAAACGGCATTGATCCAGATGACGGAAACTACGCTCCCAATCTTCTCCACCATCTCCTGCACGACCAATCTCCCCGACAAATCACCGGAACACAACATGGAGCGTCTTATCTCTGCACTGCTTCTGGAGACTTTACCTAATGCTATCAGACTGGTGCAACCGCAGCATCTGCATTCTCTTTTTCCCACCTATAACATTAACTTGGAAACTGAACCGAGTTGCAAATGTGCAGTCTGTGGAGAAACCTTGCAAAGTTTGGGTGCCTATCACTGTCTCAATCTAACCACCTTTACTAAGATTATGACCACCGATGATGATGATGATAGCCACGAAAGGCAACAAATTTGTGAGGTTTGTGAAAACGATATCAATGAAATATGCTGGCACTACACCTGCAATGACTGCGATCAGTGGTTTCACATCAACTGCATCCCATTTCTTGATTATCTTTCTAGGATCAAGTTTGGGATTTCAAATTCCATGACTGTCCCCTCACTCTTGTCCGAGAGCATACACTTTTTGGCTACGTCTGTGACGATTGTAGACTATGCTAAATACTGCTCCAAGTGTTGTTATAGGATCCATGAGATCTGCGCCATGACCAAGTTTCTTCATCCACACTTTAGTTGATGAAGCCTCTTATTACAGACAAATATGTATCAGAATAATTTGTGTACAAGTTCTTCAATACTAGTTCTTTAATGAATTAAAGAAACTATGTTTTATTTAAACTATATGTGAATCTAAAATCGTAACATGAAGAACAATACATTAGATTTTGTTTTCCTCATACATATCAAATTTTCAAGGAGATCACTCAAAATTTTACATGGATAGAATAGAACTGAGCCTGGATAGCGGGATACATTTCAGTGGATGAGCCCTCGGAAGAGTGATCCCTGCCCCCTCTTCCATATCCACACTGCGCTTCCCTCCTTCAACTTCAAACTCGAAGCACTGGATCAATGCGGCTAAGGTTGTCTGCACAACCTGCAACGCCAAAGTAGTCCCCGGGCAGCCCCTTCTCCCTGTCCCAAATGGCAAGAAATGATAATGCTGCCCCCTCACATCCAAGTTCGCGTTGTCCTTAGAAAGAAACCTCTCTGGCTTGAACTCGAGTGCATCTTCCCAGTGGTTAGGATCCCTGTTGATGGCCCAAACATTGACAAATAGTTGAGTCCTAGCTGGAACGTCATACCCTGCAACGGTGCAGTCTTCACTGGCCTCCCTAATAATCATAGGCCCTGTGGGGTGAAGCCTAAGTGTTTCCTTCACAATGGCTTGTAGGTATGTGAGGCTTGGGATGTCTGATTCTTCAACTAGCCTTTCTTTCCCTACAAAAGAGTCAATTTCTTGAACTGCGTTTTTCAGGATGCTTGGATGGTTGATCAGCTCTGCTAATGCCCATTCTACTGTGATAGCTGATGTATCAGTTCCAGCTACATATAAGTCCTGCAATTTGACAAATTTTTTTACATCTTTCTCAACAGGATTTGATAGAAAATGAAGGTGAAATCATAATACAAACTTACTAGGATGAAAGCCTTGATGTTCTCTCTAGTTAGCTTTACTTCTGAACTTTCATCTTCTGCTATATCAAGTAGAATGTGAAGCAGATCTTTTACAACTTCACTTCCTTTAGTATTATCTTTTGATTTTCTTCTTTCGTTTTGATGTTCTCCGATGATCCTCTCCATCATCTCGTCAAACCTGTCACGAACTTCCTTCAACCGCTTCCCAAATCCCTGCAGGTCCAAGTTCTTGCAGAACCAAATGTAGTCTGATAGGTTGAATTTCCCAGTGAGCTCTGCAGTTTCTTGAATCAGTTTCCTCACTGCTCCAGCTTCATCTTCGTCTTCAGAGCACCTCTCACTCATTATCATCCTTGAAATCACATTATTCGACATCCTAATCAGCTCCCTCCCAACATCAACTGACTTCCCATCACCTGCTTTTCTTGCCAGGAATCGAATGAGCTGCTTTATCTCGTGGCGCCTGACGGGCTGCAGCAGGTCTAGCGTCTGTCCACCGAGAAGCTGAGACATGCACACCTTCTTCATGAACTTCCAGTAAGTTCCATAAGGCGCGAAGGAGAAGTCTTTAGAGCCATAAGTCAGGTAGTCGATTGCAGCTGTTTGAGGCCGGTCTAAGAAGGAGCTTTCCTGTGTTTTGAGAATCTCTTTGGAGACCTCGGGCGATGAAGCAACTATGCAAGGAACCGAGCCAAGAGAGAGTTGAATCAACGGGCCATAGCGCGTTGAGAGCTTGGCTAATGCTTGGTGAGGTATTGGAGCTAGGAGATGGAGATGACCGATGATTGGCAGGGCTAGAGGGCTCGGAGGGAGTCTCTTGGAAGATCGGTTTCTGAAGAATGATCGGATTAGAATGGTGGAGACGAGCCATATAAGGAAGAAAATGATATATTCTTGGATTCCAACCATTGTTGAAGCTCTAGCTCTAGATGATGATAATGATGAAGGGAATGCAGGATTCTTATATAGTTCTCTTACTAGGAGTTCTTGACTTGGTAAACTCTTCTATTGCTTCAAAATTATATATTTGACTTCTACTATAACTTCTGTTACATAAATCAATTTTTCATTATTGTAATGTTTAAAATATCATCTAAATTTGAATAGAGCTTTCTCCTATGCCGGCCGGCAACGTACCTTTCTGAGCCTGTAGCTTTCTTTGCTTGGTTCTGATTCTTCACCATGACTTGTGCACTCGTTTGTTTATCTTAGCATGAAGCAGATTTTTTTTTTTTAAAGACACTAAACAAAAGAAAAAAGAATGATGCCCCTAGATTGTCGATTGAAGATCCTGTTATTATTCTAGGATTCATTAAGATTTTGACAGAATCTTGAAGTTGTAATAAGTTTTCTGGGTCTTTTGCGACCAAGTCTTGGCTGTAGTTTGGACCTTACTATAATAGAATTTGAAATTATATTTTGTCTGCTTCTGCTTGTTTGATTCTTTAATTTGTGTGATTGGCTTGATCATGTTGTAATAATATAAAATATTTTAGAACTTATTTCATATGCATAAATGTCAAATGGACAATGTTGTGTATAGCTATGGACTGACACTACAAACAAATATCTCTTCTTTTTTTCATTTTTTTGAAGTGGACTCCTGATGTGGGAAGCTTCTTGCGAATTGATGTTTTACATATAAAGAAACAAACAGTACTTGAAATAAACCTGCTGCTTTTAGCTTATAAAGAACTTGGCAGACATAATCATATATTCCTATTAAAGAGTATTAATATTCTGGCTTCTCATACAGAAACATAGGCTGAATGATATAATCATACAAGGAGCGAAATCTTGTCACACAACATACATCAAAGTAAGATATATTCATTGGAAAGACTTGAAAAGGTACTCAACAGTTACCAGCAGAAAATGAGAATTTTACATGTATTTTACTGCAGCTATTGAGTAGCAGGAGCAAAAAGGAAAAAGAAAAAGTTAAAAAAAAAGAAACTAGTAACTCCAACAAGATTCAACAAGCTCTCTTGTTCTTGCCTAACTGATCTCTGCTAATCTATATAACCGCTAATGGCATATGAACATGCATGGAAAACTAAGGATGTTCTCAAAAGTGGATAGTATGATCATTAAGAGATGATCACAAAACTAAGAATCCGATCATCAAGAGATGATCAACTGTACGTAACCAGTCAGATGTTCAATGTCCTCTGACAACCCCCAAATCCTTTAATCCCAACCTTGATTGAGGAAAATGATGCAACTCAAGAAAAACAGACAAACCTCAGCGCATTGACATCAATGTCCTCACTCTTTTCTGCCTTTCAGCTTTTTTCGCAGATGGAGTTCTCTTTAGCTTATGAAGCTCCTCCATCACCACTCGTTCAACTGTCTCAATGTTGTTCAAGAGCTTCTTTTGAGGTGTTAAGCAAGTCAAATCTCCTTCACTCTGATTGGTGATATTGAGCAATATCTTTGGCACTTTGCCAATGGTTGGTGGGCAGTGCCTAATTCCAGCCATGGGAAGTGGGGAAGTCGTAGAAAGATCTTGCTCGAGCTGAGCAACTGATGTAGATACAGATGGATCATGAACTATCTGGTCCTGGAGTAGAGGACTCTCAGTTTCTAGGCCTTCACCTTCTTCCCGACGTGCCCTTCTTCTTTCAATTGCCTAAAAATAGAATCATCTCAGAGTTAAAATTAAACAAGATATGTTGGAAGATCTCTTGACAAAACATGCTTAACTGAACCATGTACATATTAGTGTGAGCTGGAAACCTGTACAAGATTCGGCACTAAACATGTTCATGCTAAAGAATATGCGACATTTGTAGGACTAGTGGTGGATGAAAACCAAAGCCAAATAAAGCATATGCATGAACTGCATCTCCAGATGCCATATAAACCAAACGGTGATTATGGGAAATCAATCTTAGTAAATCGTTTGCTGAATTTGCACTAACGAACTCAATAATGTGACTCCTGGGGTTCTGAGCTTTTATTTGTAGGTACGCGTGAGTTAATAATGAATCAGCATTTAAGATAAAAGTAGACTAACCTTTCAACTTAAATAAATGAAATAGTAATAAGAGGCAATATGCAGACAGAAGTCACTAATGTGTTACCATAATTGTTAATAGATTACTCTCTGATAATTAAATGTCGGTCAATGTAAACACAGCACATCCCCAATATTAAATTGCTTTAAAGATGGCTTTGAATAAGAAATTCCAAACCAGCAATTCAAAATTTTAAAGATATTGAATCACAAAATTCACATCTGCAAATAGGCTGTCATGTCCAAGAGATGGGAGCTCCAAAACCAGCAAATTAGGTATAGATATTCTATTATAGTCAATAGGAAATTTTGACACCAAAGGCAAAAAATACCCATAATTGATGAACAATATATAGATAGACCAATGCAAAATATTCTAATAAGAAATCATTATACCTGCATGTAAAAGATTTGACGATGCTTGCATCTATCTACTTATGAAAGGCTACTCATAATTTCTAACACAAAGCACAACCAGTCAAGAATCATGCGTGAAAGCGACTTGTGAGAAAAAACCATTTAATTACTTTCCAATCAAAATAAGTCAAGAAACAATTAATAAATTCCTAAAAATCCCACATTACCCTCACTACAGCAGTGATGTCCCTGAGAGGTTTCCTTGGATACCAAGCAGGCAAAAGGATGCTTCCTCGCCCTCGGAGACCACCTCGACCACGGCCTCTTCCCACCACAGGGGACATGTTTTCTCGCCCCATGACCAGTGATGATGATCTCCCAAAGTTTGGGGAACGCCCAAATCTTGGACTTCCAAAGCCACCCCTTCGACGAGCAACCCCCATTGATGCAGGCGTACCCACCATTGAAGCACCTCTCCACCGGAAGGGAGTTCCAGTAGCTTGATCCTCAGCCTCCTCCTCTAGGATGAAGACATCCGAATTTCTGTTGCCACCGCCAATGATCCGCCTCCGGTTGCTGTATGAGGCCATAACGTCGTCCTCCCTTGGTAATCTGTCTCTTGCCTCCGGCATTCTATCAAAATCACCAAGAGCACAATACATTGCTCGAATGAGATAAGAACAGAAGCAAGCAGTATGTATGTGAAAATGTGAAGTAGAAACAAGTGTAGTTCCATATAGAAAATCACTAGAATAACTAAGAAATTCTTAGTGATTACAAGAAATATACTCAATTTCATTTAGAAATTTCATACACAGACGTAATCAATATTTTCTGAGCGCCGAGATTGCTGATCAAACATGTATTTACAAAAATATCAATAACCCCAAAATCCACACAAAGTAAACAACAAAAATGAAGAAACTAAATCTTGAGATACAAACCTGCAATAACACATACAGAAATTAAAGAAACTTTGAAGCATTACACCACATAAAACCTATCATTTGTCAACATGCCAGTGAACTAACGAAAGAAAACCCCCAAAAAAATAAAAATATTTCTTCGGCACCTTACTGTTCTATGGAAATTCTTGAGACGACTTCAATCGTGGAAGTGAAGTAGGTTTACACAGCAATGGAGTTGGGCATCGAGCTGCGTGTGTCTGTGAAGTGAAGAAAGAGAAGAAGACGAGATTTGGGGAAATTTGGTGTGCGAGAGAGAAGGTGAACTGGCAAATTTTTCAAATGAAATTTGGGCGGCATTTATACTTGGCCGAACTGAAAATTGTTAGATCAAAAATCAACAGTAAAAAATTTTAGTTTTCAAATTTCACAGTGGGCGGGCTTGGGTTGCTTCGTAAAGCCAAGGTTTCGGACGAAATTACTGTTCTGCCCCGCATCACTTTTTTTCTATTTTAGGGCCATAATCCTTCTAAATTTGAATTGGATAAAACGTAGTACTAATATCTTGGCAAGTGGCAACTCTGTATTTTATTTCGTGTATGGTAAGGTGAATTGTGACAGAACATTTTGGTTGACAAATATATAATGTTATTGCTGTTTTAATCACAAAACAGTTGTGCTTACTTTCTTTTTATTTTTCACTAACTTATATGCTAACTTTAGAAATAAATTCATAAATTCATTAAATACTCCTTTTTAGAGTTACATTCATTAAATTATAAATGGTTAATTTCCTATAAATTACTTGATTTTTATCAAATTTTAATTTTACATACTAACTTTAAGTTTGCGTGGTAATTGCTGAATTATTGATAATCTGATTTTGCTATCAATCAGTATTAAACTAAACTTACTGTTGACACGCCTAGCTGGCATAATCATTTTCATGTACCAATTAATTGACAAAAACGTCGTCTTTTCTTATGAAATAATGTCAATTGTTCAGCTACTCTACTCGTAAATTAGGCTGAAATCCTTATTAATAGTGAAATCAGATAAAATCAATAAATTAGTAATTATCAATGTAAAATCAAAAATTGATAAAAGTTCAGTAATTTATAGACAATTATAAGCTATACTATATTTTTGTATGATTTAATCCTAAACTAATTGCAGGTTCTGATGCAGAAAAATTCTCTTTGTTTTTTAAGCAATAATAGACTAGTTTTAATTATAAACTTCATTTTTTTAAATTGTAATTCTAAGTTTGACAGAATTTAAAACTTTTTAAAAATAATACAAACCACACACACATCCCACCTAGTGGTTATTATGGCCGATAGTATTCGAACCTGTGACCTCTTGGACAACAAACAACCACCCCAACCACTAGGTCATCCCAAGGGGACAAAATATATATATATTTTAGATTGTTGTACGTGTTAGTTAGGGCTAATTTTGTAGAACATATACTCTTGCACATGGTATTGTTGTTTAAGTTTTTTAGGGTTTTTTTTTTTCAATAAGAGATGCTTGTTTTGGTTCAAAAAAGTAATCCAAATAATGATATAGAGCCGTTATTTAACAAGTCAATATTAGTCACCTCCAATTTCTCCTAATTAAGCATTCATTTATGTAGTCTTAATAATAGCATACGCTTAATTTCAGCTAAAGTGTTTTTATTGTCGTTATTAAATATTTACCTTTATTATTTACATATACATATAGTACTCCATATTCAGAGCTAATCGAAATCAGGTAAACCACATTTGGTCAACAATTCGGGTCTCGAACAGTTAGCCTTTTTATAATAGATCTCGTTTCATGCGAATGATTTAGGGGTACACGCTAAGTTTAACATATGCCAAGCATTAGAGCATCCGCATTGGGGGTTCCTTGATAGCCTACTTGATAGCCTACTTGATAGTGTTTGTATTATTGAGTAGGTAGTGCTGCATTGGGGTTCCTTGATAGCCTACTTGATAATATTAATTTTGATTTTATGTTTTTCATTTAAATTTTATTGCATAATTTAAATTGCATATTTAAATACTGGATTAAACATAAAATTTAAAATTACTTAAAACATAAAAAAAAAATACCTAAAAAAATTTAAAAACACCTAAAAAAATACATAAAAATTACACCAAATTCAAATTCTGCAAAAAGCCTCAATCTTCATCGCACATTCAGATCAAGAGAAAATCCCCAAAATTCAACCCAAAAAGCCTCCGCCCCGCAGCAGCGCCGCCTCCCCACCGCCCCCTTCCAGCCCCCCGGATCCTCCAACCCCGGCATCCCCTTCCTCTCCTTCGACGTCAACTCCGCCGCCGCCTCCACCTCCTTCTCCGCCGCGCCGCACTTCCCCTCCTCCTCCGCCGCCTTCGACGACGAGCCGCCGCTCCTCGAGGAGCTCGGCATCAACACCAAGCAGATCTACCAGAAGACCATCTCCATCCTCAACCCCTTTTCGAATTTTTCCTTTTTTTTTTTTTAAATTGGGCGCGTGCATTGCACGCGCCATCTCCTCCGCCCTTCGAGCATACTCGATAACTCGAGGAGTCCTCGAGGAGCTCCACGCCGCATTGCCCTCCTCGACGCCTTCCCTCTCCTCGAGGAGCTCCTCGAGTACCCGCGATGCGGGTGCTCTTAGCATAGTAATTTCACGAATAGGTAAATTAATGTATAATTTTAATATATCGAAAAACAAAGTCTTGCTTTTGTATTCACAGTCTGATGAAGAGCGATGATGCTTGCATTTTCCATGCAGACCAATCTCTTAAAAACATGGGCCGACTCTTAACAATTAACTGCCCAATGTTATGGGCCTCAATAAATATTTAGGGTGATTATATACATAGCCTCCATTTTACTCAATGAAGCCTCTAATTTGTTAAAAAATCAAAAATATTAATACATGTACAATTTTGCCCTTATAGCCCCCGGATTAAAACTTTAAAAACAAAATTCTAAAAGCATAAAAAATACGATGGAATTCAATAATGTATAGCCTCAAATTAATAGGAGTAACTGTAAACTGCAAAAGAAACTTTTAGAAGAACACAATACATATTATAGAAAACTCAACACAAAATACTAATTTTATATAATTAAAAGCAGACAAATGAAGGCAAACAGGAAAGACATAGAGTCGATCTTCAGAGAACCAGAGCTTTCCCCATGGCCGCTGCCTCACTACTCTGTAATGCTTTCTAGCCGCCGCCGTTGTCTTGAAACTAAAAATAGCAATCAACAAATCTTATTTCTCTCAGACATGTGTTAATTTATTTCACAGATCGTTTCATTGAGATAACAATGGTGGACACAGTAAGAGATGAAGCGGAAAAAAAAAAAAAAAAAAAAAAACTATTTGTTTTGTTAATATTGGCTTTGTGCAATTTTTTTGCAAAAGACCCCATCATCAAACTGAATCATTAAAAAATTGTCTTCTAAAACTCAAAAATTCAATTTTTTTTAAAATACAGCCCCTATCAAGGAGTTGTTCTACGTCTGCCCCTGTGAGATTGTACACTACACGAAGAAATTTAAAGCTTATGCTGCACTCATATGAAATCCATTTAGTTGACTCTGTTCTCAAATTTTTGTAGTATCTCGAACATTCATAAGCACAACATCTTCAAACAACAAGATAAACAAATCGAAGATGACGTTGAACTTTGTTCTTCCTTATGTTGATGTTCTTCTTCGTGCGTCTATGTCTATGCGTTTCTTCTTCTTCTTCCTGCGTCTATGTGTTTCTTTTCTGGCAGAATCATGTTCTTAAGATTTTGAATTGGGAACTATATTGATGCAGTTATTAGGGTTATTTATAAGTCTTTTAATATTAGATTCATGATGGAATTATAAATTTATCTGTTAAGAGATTGTACGCAATGTTTTTTTGCAATTAACTTTTATAAACTTATTAATTTATTACAAATTTTAAATGGGGGCTATAAGGGTATAATAGTATAATCATAATTAATTTAATTATTTTTTTAAATAAGTGGCTATGATGAGAAAATTGGGGGCTGTGTTTAAAATTACCCAAATATTTATTATACACGCTATAGCGCTGGTAAGGAAATAAAGTATTCGGTATGTTTCATTATAAGTAGCTCAAATTTTTTTGACATATAAATTAAAAAAAATATCTAAATTGGTTAAAAATAATAAGGTCTACATTCTTTTAAAGGTTAACTTTTTCTATTTGTGGTAACAGGCCACTTATAATAGGATGGTCCAAAGTAGAATACAAGTCACTTTTAATGGGACGAATGGAATAATAAACTAGTACTAGTATTTTCTAATGTAATTATATTTTTTTTAATACTGCAATAATAATAATAATAATAATAATAATAATAATAATAATAATAATAATAATAATAATAATAATAATAATAATAATAATAATAATAATAATAATAATAATAAAAATTAAAGAACCCTGAATACTTGTTCGACATTCCATAGATATGGACTAAATGGATGTCTAGAATTCACTTTCATGTTAAATAATGTATTTTTTTGAATATGCAATGACTCATCTTTCGTTATACTGCATTTTATATATCATAATAATGCATATTATATATTTTTAGTATGTATTTGTTAATGGCATCCATAGATCATACATATATCCATAGGCAAGATTGGTTTTAAGTTAAATTAAGGATAAACATTTATTTGATCATTCCCCTTAGGTTTATATAAAAACTAAATTCCATTATAATTAACTTAAAGACACGCTTATTTATAAAATAAAATAAAATAGTATTTATAATTCATGATATTATTTAGTGACTCGAACCCTAACTTAATAGTATTTATATGTTTTATTGTCAGAGAAAGGGAGTTTTTTTTTTCAAATGATAAAAATTGCAACTTTTTTCGAACTTCATGTATTTTTTGGCCATACCCTCTTTAAAAAACTAAATTGTTTTTGATTCCATACAAATGAAAAGAAATGTGGGAGATTGTTAGGATCCTTACTGAATAGCACGTGAACCACTGGAAGAAGGGAAAGCCCGTGTAGCTAAACAACCTTGATTTATTTGAATGGACCAAAATCGTTCCATTCCTAACAAGTTGACCACTTTCTTTCTCCCATTTCCACTCTCGCCTCTCACAGAGTTCTTGCATACTCCCCACATCACTATCTTTATTTATTTAATTTCACCATTCTTCCCTTAAATTTAAGGGGAAATCCAATCTTATTTAAGGATGAAATATGGAGAAGATCATTCACAGTAGTCGAAGGTTCATTCTACACATAAGGATTAGAAAAATCACAAGCACTGTTTTTTAAAATAAGATATTATAACTGCGAGAATATAATGATAGCTATGAAATACAAGTTTTATTGTAGATCAAGTAATAGTATAATTATCTTGCAATATATCAATATAAAATTTATATACTGCATACATCATACGAATCGCGTTTGACCGTTTCATCGTTCGTTGTCCCATAATTATAGGGATGGGCATTTGCGTCCATATATAGTTGCCACCCATCTCGTTGTTTAAAACAATAAAATGTGATTTAAAATAATTCATATTTTGAAACCATATAATATGCGACACTTTGAAAAATATATCAACATAAAACAGCTGTAGATAAGGTTTATTTTTGGGGACAGAGAGTGACATTTATCAAGGATGTTGGAATGCGAGCAAAACATATTATACAGTAAGCATATAGCGTAGTAACTAATTTCAAACATCAGAATCTTGGTAGGCCAATTTTGGAAATTTAATATGCTCTCTAGGTAGACCCAAAATAGTAAATATTTAGATGCACCAAATCCCTCATAGATTTTGCTGTACAAAACAAAATAAGCATTCTATTTGTTGCGCAACAACTACATAATAATAATAATAATAATAATAATAATAATAATAATAATAATAATTCGTACTAACATGAATTGGTAAAGACATCCCTGTACAGTTGCCATATACCTAAAATAACCAGTATCTTGAACTGAATAATAGTATGTAATTCCACAAAAAGGGAAATAAAAATCTGATTTTGATTCTCCTCCACTGTTTGATCATCACGCTTGATCCGAAACTAACGCTTTTGAAAGGCTAAGCACTTGCAATTTGCTCGAACATCGCTAAGTGTCTGCAAATATTCAATAAATCGACTTATATAAGTGTTATTTTCATTAGGCAGCTCGATTTAAAAAGTAAGCGTCCTCAATCATTACACACTCATATATACCTTGTATTGTTTCTGGAGGGCTTTGATATACTCGACAGCTAAATCTAACATGTCTGATGTGTTGGTTTGCTGCACCACCAAATAAAACCAAACCTTATTTTCTCAGAAAGAAAATATACTCCATTTTCTGTCCGAAAAATTGGCCAATACCTCATCCATGTTTGGAACAAGCTCCTGCAACTTCCTCATCCTCTCACTGATTCTAGTCCTCCTAACCTGTACTATAACAGAAAACAGTCTTATATTCATATCATAATTGTTTCTTGATTCTTGAAAAACCAGAAAAACAAATTTGTGCATTAATTGTATTTCCGGGATGATAAAATGTATATACCCTCTCTGCAATGCTTCGTGGATGAGTGGCGCAGCCGCGCTTGGCACGAACTTTGCAAGGAACTGTGTCTTGAAGCTGCATTAGCTTCTCCATAGCAGCCATTTCTGATGAAGTCTTAGGCAGACTTAGGTGGTGTGACAGAATATTTGGCCTATTTCCAGTCTCACATCTCTGGTTTAATTTGAATTAGTTTTACTCCATTACACAACATTCAAGATTTCCAAAAAAACAAACAACAGCAATATATGATGTGTGATCTACCTCATTATTATTCACAAACAGGTTCGGATCACAATCCAGCTCCCTTTTGATGCCACTATTATTGAAATTCTCTGCAAAATACGAAGAATCGTTCCAAGAAGCAAATGGGAATCCAGAACTGAAAATTAAACTGTGATCACCACTGCCATTTCCGACCTTTGCCTCATCAACAAGGGCATTCTCGCTCTCAAACTCTGAGATACGAGATAAGGAAGAGGGCGACACACGAGAGCAGTTCATGTGGTTCTTGAACCTATTCGAAGACGGGCTTAAATCTCCATCACCACCCACTCTGTAGCTTCCAACACCTCTCACCCCTGAATACCCTAAACCAATCCAAAATTATGTTATTACCAATGCAAGATCTCATGCCAAACATCTATCAAGTTTCTCATAAAGTATCATTATTGTCAAATGAAAAACAGAATCATCCAAAAATATAGACTTTCAACTTCAAGACTTGGATCCAATATTCAAGAACCAAGGCTATATATTACACCACAGCTACAAACTTGGCGGAAAATATTTTTTGTTTCCCCAAATGAGCACTGCAGACAACAAACATGTATATCTCCCCAACACGGACAACATTCTCAAAAATCATTCACTAACAACAACTTGAAGAAAACAAACAAATGAATCTAACAAAAACCACTTAAAAATATATGAGTACCATTTTGAGAGTTGAGGTGAGAGAACAATCCAGCAGGAGAGCTGTTCTGCCGCATAAGCCCCTGATTTTCCCGCGCAATGGAGGTCAGACCTCTATACCCCAATTGAGCTCCACTTTGCCTCGGATACTGCGGCGGCAGCTGCGAATTCGCACCTCCAAATCTATTACCGGAACCCTTACCATCATCAACGTCGTCGTTTTCAGCCGCCGCATTCACGCCATCCATTTCATCGGAGCAGAATCTCGAAAACCCCAATTTCGCACCCTTGTCTGTGAAATTTTCGAGCAGAGAAGTGGGAGCAGACCTAAATCTCAGCAGCCCAGAACTGTTCTGGCTGCAGGCGAGCTGCTGTCGGTAGTCGGATTCCATTAATGGAAGCTGCTGCTGCTCTTCTTTCTGCTTGCGATTCGGTGGAAATATAGGGCTCGGATCAGAAGATAATGCATGGGAATCACCATACATTCCTCTCTTTTTTCCCCTTCTTTTTGTCGAATTTATCCCTCGAGAAAATTCTTCAAGTCTCTTTCAGCCGAAACGTTGGAACCGCTTGTTGTTCAAGCTGTTGGGAGGCTGAAATCTTGTCGTTGAAGCAACAAAGATCTGTTCTTTTTAAGGGTTTTGTGGCAAAGATAATTTATTACAGAGTTCGAGCAGGAAATTGACTTGTTTGTTTGGTAGGAATGGTGAAGCTGAATGGTTTGGAGATGATGGAGATATCTCTCTCTCTCTCTCTAATCTAGTGTTAAATTTATAGAAGGTGGAGTAAGATGAGGTCTGTCTAGGCATGGACCTTTTTTGGGATGAGAGAGGAAATTATAAAAGAGGAAGGTAGTTGCAGCCTTTTACTCTACACTTTCTTCTTTGAGAAAGGACCTTTGAGTTGAAACTAAAACAAATGATATAACATTTCTATTTTAGGGGTTGTTTTTTGTTCCTAGGAAATATGCAAAATCAGTATGTTTTGGAAGTTTGTACAGTTTCTGTTTTTGTTTTAGTATTTTATTTTATTTGAGTTGCAAGTGAAGGCATCATCTCATTAATTTGATATGCAAAAGAACGTAGGGAGTAGTAATTAATTGGAAGACAATAATACACTTAATTTTTCAGTTGAGAATAAGAAAAAATAGATTAGTGTTTTATGAGCTTTTTTACGTAAACTTAGGGGGGTGTATTCATTGTGGATTTCCACAGATTTTAAAAAGTCCATGGAATTTAAATTTCATGGAATTCACATAGATTCCAGATGACTTTCAAAGAATTCGTGGTTGGATTTCACCCGATTTTCACTGATTTTCGAAGACTTTAGGGGATAATTCTGGAATTGAATTCCATGAAAACCAACACCCGCTGAGTCCCAGCACCGCTGGAAACCCAGCGACCGCTGGGAATCCAGCGAGCGCTGGAAACCCAGCGACTGCTGGGTTCCAGCGACCGCTGGAAACATCAAACACCATAGTTCATATTACCACCACTACTACTGACATTAGATCCTGCACCAGCAGCCCCAATAGCTGAGTTCACCAAATCACTAAGTTGTGGATATATATGATTGGCCAATATATATGTTGGCCATCATTTAAGGGAGACCCACCATGTTTACAAACAAAATGTACGGTCTGGTGTAATTTTATCTTACTTCGCTGTGGTCAAAGGCTGCCATCAGTGAGAAGACAAATGGAACCCAGCGATTGCTGAGTTCCAGCGGTCGTCGCTGGCTTCTTGGCCGCGGGCGCTGGAACTCAGCACTCGCTTAAAATTTCATGGATTTCAATTCTCGTGGTTCTTGGCCGGATTTCGTCGTGTGTATTTTTTGGATGAAATTCATGAAAGTCATTCCGGATTTTAAGTCAATGGAATAACGAATACACCTAAATTTGTATGGATTTTAAAAAGTCTTGAACGAATACACCCAGATTTATAAGGACTTTTAAAAGTCTTGAACGGATACACCCAGATTTCTGCAGACTTTTAAAAATCTTGAACGAATACACCCAGACTTTTAAAATCCATAGAAATCCATCAAATTCCACAACGAATACACCCCCCTTAATCTTTTTGGTCGGACTGTTCTGATCGAATAGTGCAATTCGAATTCGAATGTGTCATATTCGATGTAATGATATATGTCACGAATAATTTCAAAAAAATAAAATAAATATAAATAGGAAACACTTTATCTTGGAATTATTTGTGTAGAAGCATGTCAAAATTGTAAAAAATCTTATCTTGAAAGTCAAAACTCTATTTTGGGGAATCAAACGCAGCTGTTGAGGGGACTAATAATTGTGTTGATGATAAATCACATGGAATATATGTATCCTATGCCAAAAGTTTCCATACAAAATAGTGCTTTTTATCATTTGTAATGAAAATTTTGCAACATGGATTTTTGAGTAATCGACATCACTACATATAAGAGAAAAATTCGAATATATTTAAAATTGAGCACTGAAAGAATCTATATGAAACGAATATTAGTATTTAATTGTATATTGGAGATAAGAGGCACACTGAATAATTACTTGAATTGGTTAATAAAAATTTAGTTAAATTCATTCTAATTCAATTATAAATGTGTGGATAAATAAAAATCCTAGATACAGATAAAAGTGTGGATAAATAAAAACACTAGATAAAGAAAATATAAAACAGAAAATAAATGGCAAGACTTTGTTGTGACAACGTGTCAGATTCTCAGGCATTTTATAACTGTATAATCACCTAGCCCCCCCTCCCCCCAGATGACAAAGCGGTGAAAATCGCTTGTAAAATATCCTGCACCATATATTTTTTATAATGTTCAAATAGTGCATACATAGTTATGTAATTTTAACTTCTAAATCACTTCGAATAATAATTCTAAGAATATCGAAATATGCTCCATTCCAATGATTCCAAAAAATTGCGAAAAGGTATAAAGGTGAAGTTAAAAAATCATTTTTTATTTAATTTCATAATTCCAAAAATTTCGAAAAAATAATGGAGTACTTTACTTTTAAAATTGGGTATTTTCGGGGTTACCAACTAAAAAAATACTATTACAACTATTTAATACACGCTGATATTTATTTATGTATGTGTGGCACGTTGAAAAAGAAATAATTAGGAGAAAATATTTACATCTGCAAGTCTTTTGGAAACCAATTGGTGACAAAGAGAACAAGGATGAAAGGAAGATGAATCAGAATATATGTATGTGACTGAAGAATCTGAGAGATTCAACTCTGATAAGCATAGAATTCGAATATTATTAGCTAAAGGAATAACATTAATAATCTTTTTTTTTTTTGAAGGAAATAACATTAATAATCTTGGAATTTAATTTTCCATCACAGTTTAATCTCATAACTGATCAGTTATAAAATGCAATATTGTGGAAGACACAAATTTTAATAAAATGCGAGTGAAATTATTAATAAAATAAGATCTAATTTCACTATAAATGTGAATAAAATTGTGTGGATCCTACTATTATTAATGAAAGTGATAAACTTTTAGGCGATGAATCAAAAAAGAAATTGTGACAAATTTCTATAGACGTAGAAAGTAAAATAAATAAAATAAAATATGTAGCCCTTTTCATTATCCATAAATAGTTAAATACAACAACTTAATTTGGACCGATTTTTATTTTTAACATGAACTTTAAAAAGTGTCAAAAAAATACATCAACTTATTGATTGTAGTAATTTTAACACAAATTCTATTTTCGGATAAATAAAAATTTACTTCAAATATCGGAATATTGATCTGGACAAATCGGATTGTAGTAATTTTAACACAAATTCAAATTGTCGAATTATATTACTCCCTCCGTCCCATTAAGCATGATCCATTTCTTTTCGGCACGGGAATTAAGAAATTGATATTTTGTGTGTTAAGTGTGGTAGGTGAATAAAAGGTAAATTTTTTGTCATTTTTAGAAACGGGTCAAGCTTCGTGGAACAAACTAAAAAGAAAATTGGGTCGTGCTTCATGGGACGGAGGGAGTAAATTATAAGACATTTATTTTAATAATTCACAAATTGTATCTATGAAAGCAAATAGAATTCATGTTAAAATTACTACAATCAATAAGTTGATGTATTTTTTGACATTTTTTAAAGTTCATGCTAAAAATCAGAATCGGTCCAAAGTTAGTGTATTTATGCGCCATTCATACTTAGCCAAATTCTAATAATTTGTTTCATTAATATTGCTTCATAATTTTATAACACAAACATATAAATTTTAATATATTATATTTCAAAGTAATAAGCATATAATATTAGTGAGTTTCGGTTGTAATAAATTATAGGAATGAGATTCAAATGATACACTAATGCTTTCATAGGTACAACAATCGTGATGGTTTCAAATATTTTAGCACGTACACTTTTAAAATGTACTTTTTTTTATCCACAAAAAATTTGTCACGTCATAAATAACATAAATTTCAATAAAATATAAGTAAAATTGTTAGTGAAATAAGGATCCCATTTTAAATGTGATTGAAATTGTGTGAATCCTATTATTATAAATAAAAAAAAAAGATAAATTTTTTGTGAACGAACCAAAAAAAAAGAAGTATTACAAGTTTTCAGTGGACGAACATGTATAGTACTATATAAGATATGATAAAATATATTAAAATTGAAGATTGAATTAAATAATTTCTTTCACACTTCAATTGATAAGATGTTTCCCTCAAATTAAATAGGTGATTCGAGTTATAATAGAGAAAATGAGAAATTATTTTCTTTTTTTAAAATAAATAAATAAACCTAATCTCTTTCCATATTGAATACAAAGATTAATTCTCTATTATTCTTGTACTTTTCTGCCGAAGTCTTCGATTTTAAATTGGTGTGCCCTGTGAAACTAATTATATATATATACCAAAGGAAAAAAGGTAAATGTTAGGCCATTTCACTAGAATGGTCCCTACGGAGGAAAAAAAGATTTAAAAAATAAAAGTTGTGCACCCCAATATTATATGGTACTACTATAGTACAAGATCATTTTACTAAAAAAAAAAAATAGTAATAATGAGTGTGAAAGGTACAAGACATTGAGCATTCATTCAAATATTTAGGGTGGATTTTATGTGGAGGGAAACATGGACACGTGGGTGCGCACATTTAGGGTTTTAGAAATCTTGCACTTTTGTTTTCTGCATTATGTATAGTTTACGACTCAATTATAGATAGCTATAGAATTCCGTATCTATTTTTTTATGTTCTAATATCATGTTTCATTTTTAATGTTTGGGATATCAAGATCATGGTTGTGTTAATAGGCAAAAATGCCCACTCTCTTATCTTATTTTGTAAAAATGCTCTCTCTTATCATACAAAGCATTCTATGCCCTAATTATATGAAGTACCTATTTTACCCTTTGATGTTGATGGGTGTGCTTGGTTTTTTGTGAAAGTCTTACACATTTGATCGATTTGACAGCTATCAGTCATAAAAGTCAACGATTTGACAGTTATCAGTCAAGAGTGCATATGACCGTGGGTGGCTAGATTATGTGTCCGCCGGCGGACACATGATTTTACCGGGCGGACACATCATTTTATCGGCCGGACACATGATCTGCCACCCAAATCATGTGTCCGATCGATAAAATAATGTGTTCGCCCGGTGAAATTATGTGTCCGCCCGGGCGGACACATGATCTAGCCGTTCATTGTTCATATGTATTCGACTGATAGCTGTCAATTCGTTGACTCTTATGATTGATAGTTGTCAAATCGGTCAAATGTGTAAGACTTTTACATAAAATCAAGCAAACCCATCAAATCAAGGGGTACTTAAAGAATAGGGCATAGAATGCTTTGTATAATAAGATAGGGCATTTTTACAAAAAAAGATAAGAAAGTGGGCATTTAAAATTTTTACTCATCATCGTTTATGCATACTGCTATTTATACTCCCTCCATCCACCGTATTATTTCCACATCATCGAAGAAACGAATTTAAATAATAATAATAATAATAATAATACATCCTTCATCACCAAAAAGTTTGTCCTAATTACCTTTTTGGATATCCCAAAAATTACCCCAATCTTTTTATTTTCTATTTTTGTACATGACCTCACCATCTACTTTATAATTACAATTTACGACCCTTTAAACACTATTTTTGTACATGATCCCATCATCAAATAACTTTTTATTAATTTTTATTAAAATTCGTGTTGTTCCTCTTAGGGCGAACTTTTAAAGGGTGGAAGAAGTAGTTGATAATAATGAGTATTAGTGTAAATAGAGTTTGAATCTCATTATAAATACGTGGAAGAAAATAAAATATTATATGTACTCTATTATTAAAAATGAAAATGAAAATGATATTGTAAATATACTAAAATATACTAGAATGAAGTATATGTACCATAATAATAAGGGTATAGTAATTTGCATTCTATTCCACTAATGCACGATTATTATTATTATTATTATTATTATTATTATTATGCCTTCACATAATATAGAACTAAAATTAATCACGCCATATTATAGAAAAAGAGAGTTCACTGATTATACTCAAATTTCTTGGCGGTTTTCGAAGTCCAAGGCACTACCATAAATGAACTGAAATAATTGAGATAGCTACCACAAGTTAAATAACTGTGCAAGGCAATAAATTAGCCGAAATAATTGAGATTCCAACATGCCTATTTCCTACGGCATAAGATGATGATGCTTTCCAATAAGAAAAAAGAGAAAGAAAAGAAAACGAACAAAGTCTTGGACTGCGTTTTCTATTATTTTTATTCATAATTCTACTCATCTTCGACTCCAATTGCAAGTGCAACTCGGCATCTCATTCAACAATAATATGGGATAATGAGATTTAGTCCATTCCTTTCATTACAAATATTTCAATTTTTTTAACACAAATACTCATGTACAATTAGTTGTATCATACAATTAATTTCCATAATGACACTACTTTATTTGAAAAATGACAATATTTAAGAATATTTCAATATACAAATGACACTTGAAGATTTTCAAGTGTCATTTATATGTTGAAGTAGTGTTATTCAAAAACTAGTTGCACGGTGCAATCGGTTGCACGGGAGAGTGCCTCTTTCCTTAATAAAATATTTCATTATAAATGTTTCATTTTTTTGACAATATATATTCTCTCTCTATACCTAATATTTAAATAATTTTCATCAATTCACATTATCTATTTTTTACACATTTCTTAATTTTCGTGCCAAAAGTATTGAGACATTTGTAATGAAATAGAGGGAGTATCATTTATGCAAGTCGCAACAAATATCGGACTACGAACAGAATTCTTTCTTTCCTAATCACACATTGATCACATGGTTCCTCCGTCCAAAAAAAAAACAATAGGGCATAATAATTACTCCCTCCGTCCCTGAAATAAGTTCCTCTTTTTCCTTTTTGGGACGTCCCCCAAATAAGTTCCTTTTTTTTTCTTTCCCTTTTTGGACAACTACCCCACCACTAATAATACTTTATTTATTCTTACTTTTCACTTTTTCACCACTCTCAATACTAATTATAACACTTTTTCACCTTTTCACCACTCTCAATACTAATTAGTATAACATATTTTTATCCACTATCAATACACTTTATCATTTTTCCTTAAAACCCGTGCCGTCCCCAAAGAGGAACTTATTTTGGGGACGGAGGGAGTACTATGTTTATGTTTGATGTCCATGGAAAATGGGGTACTTTTCCTTTTAATATAGGGTTATTAGCGCCTAAATACACCAACTTTAGGAATAATTTGGTTTTGCACATGAACTTTGAAAGGTATAAAATAATACATAAACTTTAATGTTGTAGCAATTTTATTACAAATTCAAATATTAGATATTCAAACTCCATAAAAATCTTACGATTTACGGGTTTAGAGATTTCTTATACAATATCTTTTAAAGATATCCTATACGATGTCATTGTTTAAAACGTCCGATGAATATACGTCGATATTTCGACTTGCCACGTCAGCTTTAATTTGAGCAAAATTTGAATTTGTGATATCGTATGGGACATCTCTAAAAGATAGTATCATATAAGATATCTCTAAACCTGTAAATCGTAAGATTTTTATGGAGTTCGAATATATAATATTTGATTTTTTGATAAAATTGCTATAACATTAAAGTTCATTGATTTTTTAACACCTTTTAAAGTTTATGTGCAAACCCTCAAAATTGGTGTATTTAGGCGCTAATAACCCTTTAATATGTGAAACCACTTCTCTTTTTTATATTTTATTCTTATAAATATTTTTTATTTACAAAAAAAGAAACCTTTAATTCAATCTCAACCACTCATTTCATACAATAATGAAACTTTTTTTTTCAATAATCACTCATTTTATTAAAACATGTGCCCAAAGAATATGCTTTATTTTTTGTGAACGAATGGAGTATATATTTGAGATAACTTTTTTTACAAAAAAGAAAAAAACTCTTTTCACTCTAAGCAAGCCTCGTTACCATAAATCTAATCTTGATACTAATTTTCAATCAAATAAGTTATAATATTTTAGTAGAAACTTTGAGGGTGTGTTCTCTTTGATACGAGTAATTTTCAATCAAATGAGTAATATCGGTTCGACGGAAAGACGTGGGATGTTCAAGCGTTAATCAGTGAGATTAAGGTTAGGTTTTGGTGTTGGATTAAGACCTTCAAGTTGAGTAACGCTGATGTTAGCTTCTCATCTTGGATGTCACCGTGTTTTGACCTTCATGCGCTGTAACTCTTTGGCATTTCTGGTGCCATTTTTTCGGTCTTTTATAAAATCCTTTTTCTGATCAAAAAAAAAATATCGGACATAATTCACTAGCAAGAATATTTAGAGAAAGAGCACGGACAATTATGAAAGCATTGAAATTAACAAGTATCGTGAAACGACCAACTTCGACGGTAAAGAAATTGTGGAAGCTTAGAATTGAAGTGAAGGTTGATAAAACTGAACTGAAGTGAGGTGAAATGCGTATATAAACGAAAATAAGGATTTAATTTGATTGCAGAAAAATTAATTTTAACTTGAGCCTGTGAATATAAAATAAAATAGTAGTAATATTTTACTTATGTTTTATTACTCCATCTGTTTCACAGAAACATGAATAATTTGCTATTTTGGGATGTCTCATAAAAATATAAATATTTTTATTTTCGTATACTAACCTTTTATTTTTTATCTCTCTTTTTCACACTTGTTCACAAAAAAACCATCATGGTCTACCGCTACTTTTCCTCAATATACTCATTACTCTCATAACACTTTATAAAGTGAGACCTATTTTCCATTTACAATAACTCTCAATTAATATTTTTTAAGAACCGTGTCATTTTTAATTGGTCATACTTTTATGAAACGAAACGAAGAGAGTATAATTTTATATGGGCTATAGTAAGGAAAATGGGAGCTTTAAATAAAATTATCTTTCATCGGAACATATGGGTCCCAATTTTTAGAATTCGGCCCAGCCCAAAAGTTTCCAGTATCGAGGTAGCAGGAACTTACAAAACAACAACCCCCAATCCAAAAATATGTGGGCCTAATTTGCCTCATCACCCAACATGCATGGCACTGAATTTCCAAAAATGTATATCCTCAATTTAGGTTGCGCTTATTTTGATTCAAAATTTTTGATAAAAAATAATTAATAGAAAAAATAAAAAAACATTAATTTTTTTTCTCTCTTTTTATTATATATTTACTATAAATAAAATACATTTATCCTATACTTTCTTACTTTGTTGGAAATAAGTGGATAAATTTTTCACATTTATTTAAAATGTTGGAAAATATTTTCACACCATTCTCCAAAGATATAGTATTATCAAATATCGAAGAGAAAAAGAGTAAAAAAGAATTATCTGAGAAAAATTTTCACATTATTTCGGGAAAAAAATATATCATAATAAATATGTAAAAATGGTGAAAAAAATACAGAAAATATATATATTACTCCCTCCGTCCCTCAAACATCTTTCTCTCTTTCCATTTTGGTCCGTCTCCAAAACATCTTCCTAATTAACCTACTATTGAAAATAATTTCACTCACTATTACAGTATTACTCTTACGATCTTCACTTTTTGTGAGATCATTCTCCATTCATCTAATACATAACTAACTTTTATTGAAACTCGTGTCACCCTCTCTTAGAAAGATGTTTGAGGGACGGAGGGAGTATCATTTTTTCATCAAATTAAACAATCCCTTACAGAAAAATCCTAACTGAAGTACTACCGCACACAAAGAGAGATCAAATATTGCAATATTTGGAGCTTTTCGTAAATCTGATTCTTGCAATAAATAACTTTAACTTACAGCAGCACAATGCTTTTTAAGAAAAAAGAGGTGAAAAAGGGCAGCAATATTTGAGAATTGAGAGAAATAACTATGAAATAGTATTTACTTTAAAAGAAGCATAATTTTGTACTTGCAAACTCCAAAACTGCAGCCATTTTCCTTATTTTACCATAGCTTTATATATAGTTCCATGATTCAGAAAATGACATTTTCATGAACAAATTAATACTACCATGCGCTAAACTGACGCTACTAACATTTATACATGCAGAGATTGGGGAAAATATTCATATCCTCACAACATTAGAAATTAATCATAGATCCTACCAAGACAAACATATCTTTACAACATCACTGCAACTTGATCCGATCTAGGTTGTCAGAAACCGTCCTCATCTTGGGCCGGAGCTCTGGATCGCGCTCCGTACAGTTTAGGGAAACGTGAAATGCAGCAACAACCTGCTTCTTGGCACGAGCCTCATGCAAGAGCGCAGGGTCTATGATCTCCGACAACGGCCTCTCTTCCCGGAAAACCCTTCTCACCCGGCTCTCGAGCCCCTCCTCTCCATCATTGTTGGGGGCTCGGCCCGTCAGGATCTCCATGACCAAGATCCCGAACGCGTAGACATCGCACTTTTGGTTGACTTTGACCCCCACGCCCCGAGCTTCTGGGGCCACGCACATGATGTTTGTTGAGGCTGGAGTTTTGGGAGTTACCAGGTTAGGCTTCCGGCAAGTGGTGCCCGCCGACTTCGAGAGGGCCGGGACGAGACGGGACTGGCCGAAGCCGGAGATGTACGGCTTTAGGTCGTCGTCGAGGAGGATCTTCGACGATTTGAGGCTTCCGTGGACATACTTTCTAGGGCTGCACTCATGAATGTGCATCAGACCCCTTGCAGTTTCTTGAATGATCCTGAGCCTTGCAGCCCAGTACAGCGGAGGCGCCGAGTTCCCCACTCCGCCTGCACCAGAAAATGAGGAAAAGCTAAGGTTATCCTAATCAAGATTTCGAGTTCTACAAAACCACATTTTGATTAGGTGATGCTGCATTGTTGTCTGAACTAAGCAAGAAGAGGACAACTACATTAATGCATCTGCGAAGAACATTAACTATGTATCTTGCCAAGAAATGTTGAATCATCTAAAAGGCAATGAAGCAGCATAGTACTGATCTAGCTTAGGAAAAGAGTGTCCTGAACAAACCAACAAAGAACAGTTCAAATTATTGATGGTGCTGTGTGCGTGTGTTGGCCTACCAGAAGGTGGTTAATGCCCAAGGCCTGAGGTCCTGGGTTCGAGTCCACCGCCGTGCAGTCTTTAAATTTCTTTATTTACTTGTATAATTTATCAAAAAAAAATTTTATTGATGGTGATAATTTATTTTTTGCAGAACTGTGTTGATGGCATGGTACTACACCCATTGGCTTGCTCTAAAGCTCGTCCAGATAAGTTTGTGCACGTGAAACTCCACAGAAATTTCAACATTCTACCCTACTCGACACGAGCAGAAAACTAGAAGAGAAATGGCAAGAATTATGGAATATGCAGAAGCAGCAAGTGAATGCAAAAGTGTTTTTTCTTAAGTTTATCTTGTTTGAAACCAGAGATACAGAAAAAGCAAGTTGAAATATGGTGTCTGATTATTCATTAAATTCAAAACAAACACTCTTTCGTACTCAAGTGTGGTCCTGATGATCATCATTGAAGGCCTTATAGTGTGATGTGTGGTCCGATAGTTGTTCGATGTTCGAACCCTACACCTACAACCACCACCAATCTACCACATACCTTCTACATTCTGAAGTTTATGATTGCTTGTTTTGGTCTTTCTTTTTGGTTGTCAAAGAAGTCTTTCTACAATGAGGATATTCCTACTTAGTGTTCATCAATCTTTTTATGTTTGGCCTCAAAAAAACAAAATGGTGTAAAAGCAGAGAATTTGATGTTCCAAGACCCCTAGCAGGAGTTCCTACAAGAATCTATACTTTCTAAAAAGTTGAATGAAAAACATGCAAAATATGTTGCACATTTAGCCCACGTTTGGTTGGATGTTTTTAGAAGTTGGAAAGAGAATCAAGTAATTGAATCCATTTCTTGTTGTTTGGTTTGGGTAATGAGATAATCATTACCCTTACTTGAGAGTAACTCAATCACCCAATTTGTTACCCCTCAAAATAGAGGGGAAACAAAAGAAAGGGAATCCCTTACTAATATTTCCTTTCCATTGTTAAACCAAACACTCAATAAAAGTAATGGTTATTGTTATCATTCCACTCATTTATTTGATTCCATTCCCTTTCCATTCCTCTACTTGAACCAAACGAGCACTTGGTTTAAAAGGAAGCAAAAATCTTGGTTGTCCTATATCTCTTGTGATGTCAAAATCACATTTTGTTTTTGACAAAAATAATAAACCAAGAATTCTCAAATGGTAATCACCATCATTAATTCAGCAAAAATAAAACTTGCAGAGATCAATCAATCATTTAGCAGATATGTAAACCTCAAACATTATCACACCAAAGCAATGATAATGAAAATCTAAATCAAGAAAATGTAAAATGTCTCACCATGCAATGCATTGTACAAGCTTCCATTGCTGATGAAATCCGAAATGAGCAACTTCTCATCACTGGCATAGTAGTAAGCCCTCAGCCTCACAATGTTGGGGTGCCTCACTTTCCCAATGGCCTCCACCTCCGCCTCGAACTCCTTCAACCTCCATGCCACGTCCCCCTCACTCAGCCGCCTCACCGCCACCACCACCGGAGCAGCCCCCGCCCCCGCCCCCTTCCGACCACCAGCCACCACCCTATAAACTATCCCACTCCTGCTTTTCCCAAGAACATAAGCTGAAGCCCTCAATAAATCCTCCAATTCCAACCCAAACCCTTGATCAATCACAACAAATTTGCCCTTCTTCCCCTCCTCACCCCCAAATTCCACCCCCACCCCCACCCCCACTCCCACACACTCCTTCCCCAACTTCTGCTCCACCTTCCATCTCTTCCTAATCACCCACACTGAAACAGCCACCACTCCAACCACCACAGAAACGCCGGAAATCACCGAAATCGTCACCGACCCGCCGTTGATCTTTCTTCCCTCCACCAGCCCACCGCCGGCATTACCCTCAGGTTTTTGAGGGTTTTCCAAAAATCTCGGATTTTGAGCTTCTGGCACTGTACATGGAGTGCTCAATGGGAACCCACAGAGATAAAGATTCCCTGCAAACGCGGTGGGGCCCTGGTTCAACAGCGACCCTACCTGAGGTATTTTTCCGGTGAGGTTATTACACCGGAGGTCAAGGCTGACCATCACCGGAAACTGCCCAAAACTCAACGGAATCTCGCCGGAAAAAGCATTATACGAAAGATTCAAAGTCCCTTGCAAATGGGTTAGATTGCTCAGCCCTTCGAGAAGCGAGCCGTTGAAATTGTTGGAAGAGATATCAAAATGGACGAGGTTTTGGAGAGTGCCGATCTGCTGCGGCAGGGTTCCACTGAAAAAGTTGTGGGAGAGATCAAGAAAGGCGAGAAATGAGAGCGCGCCGATTTCCGACGGAATGTATCCCGTCAGATTCTTGCTCGAGAGTGAAACGGAGATCACGCGGCGGTGGGCGCGATCGCAGGCGATCCCGGCCCACCTGCACGGGGTTGCGTCGAGCTCCGACCAAGAAATGAGAGCTCTGTTTGGATCTTTGATAATGGCGGCTTTTAGAGCTAAGAGTGAGAGCCCATCTGAGTTGAGTGAAGATGAGAGACAAATGCAGAATGTGGACAAGTAAAAGAGGTTGAAAAGAGCATTCAAGCTTTGCATTATTGCATAAAAATTCAATCTTTATATGCTTGCGAGGAAGAAGCTCAATAAAAATCGAGTCTTTTTTAATGCATTGAGCTCGAAGCCTTGCATGTGACGAGGATTTGGTGGGTTTTGTGAAGAAATGCTTCTGCAACAGGCCCACGAGCTTCAGAAAGAATGCGTATGATTTGAGGTGAGGACCGTGAGTGTGTGTGTGTGTGTGTGGGTGGGATTAATGTGAAGATGGCCAAGAAGAGCCACTCGCTCTCTCTCTCTCTCTCTGATGGTGGGGTGGTTGGTGACGATGATGGGAATAAGGATTTGGTGATTCAATTTGAAAATTAATGGTATTTTCGAGGTAATTTTAATGGAGTAAGTAATGTAGGAATTTGGTTTGAATTGTGCTTTGACGATGGTAGTGATTTCTGGCTTCCTGCTTCTCTAAAAGTCTATTCCAAAATTGAGTGAATACAGTAATTAATGTTTTGGGGATGTGGTTGTTTGTTTTCATTAGTTTTAATTATTTTATGCAATAAAACTTTGATTTTTTTGAGGCTGTATTACACACATTGGGATGAGAGAGGACTCAGAGGAGGTATGAATCTTTGATTTTATTTTATCGGCTGTCTAGATTGGACAGTCTTTTTCTCATGTGATATAACAAGATTACAAGAGTACATTGGTTTTTGTTTTTGGATTTTTGAGTTAAATCCAAATGCTCCAACTCAACTTTTCACTCCTTTCATTTTCTTTCGTTTCATGTGATGATGAGAAATTCCTAATGATATTGAACTCATATATAGTGTGCCAATTATAAATTTATTTATGATCAAGTATATCAAAATATTCTTATTTTTTTATTTTTAAAAAAATTGTCCAGACTAACCAAACGTAAATATAAAAAATTAGATGTGTACTTTACATCTATAATAGATTGGATACGCACTTTTTTTAGCACCAATTGGTTGTGTGCTATTTTTTTCTTTTTGAAACGAATTAGTTGTGTGCTTTTGTTTGGTCAGAATGTGGAGTTCCTAATTTATTAGCATACCTCGTTTAAAATAAATTATATGTATTTAATGAAAATACAAAAGTCAATTCTTTAATAAATAGTAGTAAAATTTCAAAGACCAAATTTATTTTATTTTTATTATAAATAAAGTAGAAAAGTTCAAATCTCTATTTTGAAAATCGAAAAGTACCAAGGGCCCGGATGGAGCATATACGTCTATTTTTACATGTCTCCAAAATCGGATGGTTTAAAGTTAACTTTTAAATGTTTTTGTTGGACCACTCGATAAATATGATCTATTTTTTGAAAAAACTACAAATTATGAAATACATTGAGGAAACTAGAAAAGGGGAAGAAGTCCATAAAAATACGAGAGTTCCTGTCTGTACATTGGAATCATTTAACTGACGAGATACCCTTTTTGTCCTTTTGCCCTGCACAACACTCTCCTCAAACTTCTCATTTATGTGTGCAAATTGTCTACTTTGCCCATATATAATAATTTAACTATAGGATTTTCCGTCAAAAAATAAATAAAAAAATTTAACTACTAAGATTACAAATAAACGGATGAGATCCAATTTTTCATATTTTTGTGTGTCTCACTTATTATTTTAGATAGGAATTTCAGTATTTTTCAGAGTTTGACATAAATCACCATTACATTATTGAGGTCAAATAAATCAAACTCACTTTAGAGCTAGACACAATTTCAGGTTCAGATAGCATATTTATTTATCGAGTTAAAACTATCATAAATTCATCAGACATAGATGGTCTTTTTTTTTTTTTACTAAAAGCGGCTAGGCCACCAATTTAATTACCTAGTTGTTTGGGGATTTGTTTGTAAATAGAGAAAGATGTCTCCACTTGGGGTCATGTGGTGTCGGGAAATGATGCAGCTAAGGGCACATGCTAAATTCCACTTTTTCAGAGAATCTGCGGATATTATTAATTAAGGTTATTTTAGTAAATTCAGCATCTCCTAGAATTCAAATTGCAAAGACTAGAGCAATTGAATAGACATTGGTGGAGGGATGGATTAAAAATAAGAGTCATTTGTAAAAATGCCCTTTTCTTATAAACACTTGTAAAAATACCCTTTTTCATTAAGTGAAAAAGGTCATTTTTACAAGTGTTTATAAGAAAAGGGCATTTTTGCCTATTAACACTTAAAAATAAGTATTTATTGCAGAAAAATAAGGTAGGAGCAATAGTCAAGAAAATACACACTTAAATCTACATATATCACTATGATTCTGTAATCTACATAGATCAAAATCCTAGGATCATTAAGCATTTAACCAACGAATCTCATCCTCGATGATCCCAAGAGCAAGCTCTTGAAAGAACTTCCCTCTATGCTCAAAATTTCTGAACTCATAAAAACTAGTACAAGCTGGACTCAGTAAAATGGCATCCCATACATTAAAAAATAAATTACTTATATGATTAGCTTATATTCGCTACAGTTTAAAACAAAAAAAAATACTTCTTCTGTCCTACTAAGCATAGCTCCTTCCTTTTGGCATGGTTATTAAGTACTTCTAGAAGAGTGATTAAAGGAAAAAAAGTGATAGAAAATAGTGGAATTCACAATTTTTTATGAAATAGAAAGTTTTTTTTTCCGAAAATGACCATTTGTAATGGAACAATCTAAAATGGCAAATGGGACGGAGGAGTACAATTCTTTATTTTGTAGGGGGAAACAAAAAATAAAAAAACAATTCTAATACAGAGTTTCATTCTTGCAGTTGTAGTCAAGGATGAGTTGTAGTCAAGGATGTAGCAGAATTGTCTGAGATAGAAAGCAAAAGCTATGTTTCATATACTACTCAAGTTTTCATTGAATCCTTTTGTAGTAAAGAGAGTTCAAATCTCCATTTAAATTAGAAATATAAGGTAGCTCTTGCATGAATTTTGGATGCATGAGGTTATTACACCGGAGGTCAAGGCTGACAATCACCGGAAACTGCCCAAAACTTAACGGAATCTTGCCGGGAAAAGAATTATACTCCCTCCGTCCCAATAATGAAGTCTCCTTTGTTTTGGGCACGGGTATTTAGGAGAGGTAAAGTTGATGTTAAATTAGTAGGGACCACATAATTAGTGTTTTAATTAATGTTATTTTATTTCTTAATTAAAGCAACCAATTCCTTCTTCCTCCTCCATCTGGAATCCGCCCCAAAACATGCAAGGTCCACCGGCCGCAAACATACACTCAATAGAAACATGCAAGTTCAGCCCCAAAACTCCCTCCTCCATCTGGAATCCGCCGCCGCTGCTGAGGGGCCGGCGAGTCGCCGCCCTTATTCCTTCTTTCTCATACTCAATTTCTCAAAATCGAGCCCAAATTTAGTGGACCAGCCGGCCGTCACCTTCTTCCCCAAATTCCACCGGCCGCCAGAAATCAGAAGCTCCTCCTCCAATTCCACCGGTCACCACCACCATCAGAAGCTTCCCTAAACTCCCTTCGTCTCATCTCAGAGACGCCCCCGGAGCCACCACCATTTTCCCTCAAATCTGCAAAATCAAGCTCAGAAATCCACCGCACCACCGCGCAACCCTACCACCTCTGAGGGGCCGTCGTGCCGCCGCACCGCCTTCGAGGAAGAGAGTAGAGAGAGAGAGGCGGTGGAAGGCAGAGTACATACAGAGAGTCGCCTTTTGCAGAGGGCGGCGCCGCCGCTTGAAAAATGGGCGGCGGCTGGCTGCGCTTGCGCGGATGTGTCTGGGAGAGGGAGTCGGTGGAGGCGGAGGAGATCAGAGGGTTGAGGCGGTGGATGCAGACGGTTGAGGCGGTGGAGAGATAGGAGGCGGCGGCGCCTCGTCGACGCCAGGAGAGGGCAGAGCCCTGGTCGCCGGAAAACGGACGGCGAGGCAGAGGCCTTGTCGCTGCGGTCACCGGGAGAGAAGAGGAACGGCGGTGGTGAGACGGCGGTGGTGAGGCGTCCGAGAGAGAGAAGAGGCGAAGAGAGAGAGAGAGTGTCAGATTTGGGAAAGAGAGTGAAAGAGAGAGAGAGAGATTAAAGTTAGAAAGAGAGAGAGAATGCCTAATTAATTGAACTAATTGTATTGTAATTTATGCCAAAAAAAAGAAATGAGACTTGAATATTGGGACGGCCCAAAAAGGAATAGGAGACTTGAATATTGGGACGGAGGGAGTACAACGTCCCTTGCAAATGGGTCAGATTGCTCAGCCCTTCAAGAAGCGAGCCATTGAAATTGTTGGAAGAGATATCAAAATGCACGAGGTTTTGGAGTGTGGCGATCTGCTGCGGCAGGGTTCCACTGAAAAAGTTGTGGGAGAGATCAAGAAAGGCGAGAAATGAGAGCGCGCCGATTTCCGACGGAATGTATCCCGTCAGATTCTTGCTCGGGAGTGAAACGGAGATCACGCGGCGGCGCAGGCGATCCCGGCCCACCTGCACGGGGTTGTGTCGAGCTCCGACCAAGAAATTAGAGCTCTGTTTGGATCTTTGACAATGGCGGCTTTTAGAGCCAAGAGTGAGAGCCCATCTGAGATTCTGAGTTGAGTGAAGATGAGAGAGAAATGCATAATGTGGACAAGTAAAAGAGGTTGAAAAGAGCATTCAAGCTTTGCATTGTTGCATAAAAATTCAATCTTTATATGCTTGCGAGGAAGAAGCTCAATAAAAATCGAGTCTTTTTTAATGCATTGAGCTCAAGAAATGCTTCTGCAACAGGCCCACGAGTTTCAGAAAGAATGTGTATGATTTGAGGTGATGGCGGTGGGGTGGATTAATGTGAAGATGTCAAGATGGCCAAGAAGAGCCACTCTCTCTCTTTCTCATATCTATACATATATAAAAGCTGGTCCGTTGGCTAAAAATTTTTCCCGTCTTTTTACTCAATATGTATTTAGAAGGTTGATTAATATATGGAGCAGTTACAATTTTCAAAGCGGTTACAATATATCTAACAAAAGCTACCACCATTAATTATGCATAATAATCAATACTAAATAATTTATTGTGGAAATTAACATCTCAATTTGTACTAAAATCACTCTAAATAGTTAAATATAGATATTTCGTTAAACAATTCAGCTCACTAAAATTGTTTGAGTCTCTTCTTTTTTATTTATATATGACTTGACTCTAAGAATTTAAACGATGTCACACCTTTGATTATATGATCTATGATTTTTGAAGTTTTTATTTTCATCTATAATGTTCATCTGGTTTTTAATTCTTTTGGATGATTGACTTCAATAGTATTGTAACTCATGTATTTAATATATGGTGCTTTTTTTTCCTGGTTGAAACTCATGCATTTACTATCTGGTGCTTTTTTTCTTCAATTCATGATTGCACTGTCTGTGACATTGTAAAGACTTTGTGATTTTGTGTTTCTATAGACTTCTATAAAATTATTTTTATGATATGCTTGTGTAGGATGTAGATAAGTCACTTACTTATGGATGTTCCTTAACCAAAATTTTCTTTTAAAATTTGACTAAATCTGCTTTTTGGTATATTTGTAGTCGTACAATTGAATGAGTTTAATAGATTCTAAAACTTGATGAGAACTGACAATGGGATCCGAAGCAGTAGCCAAAAACAACAGCTTTATACATTGCACCCAAAACTCGATATACATGTTTTGGAATGGAAAATTCTCACGAGTCATAATGCAGAACATCAAGTCCTGATACCAAAGATGATACCGAAACCAGCTGATCCAAGACTATCGTTCAAGTTTCAACGGCGGTAGTTTGTTATTATAGTTTCTTATGCAATGACTATAGACAAAAGTCAAGGTCAATCACTTTCTCACGTGGGTTTATTTTTTAAGAAGCCTATTTTTAGGCATGATCAATTTTATGTAGCTGTTTTTAGAGTTACAAGCTGAAGAGGTCTAAAATTTTAATATGTAATAAAGACAAGGTAGGTTATTCGTCTACTACAAATGTTGTATGTAAAGAAGTCTTTCAAAATTTATAATAATAAGATGTTGCAGTTGTCTTTTGATATGTTACCCCCCTATCCCGTCCGCCAAAAGTATGACACTTTTGATTGGCACAAAAATTGATGTGATTTTTATACACTTGAGAAAAGGTCCCGCCATTATATGAAATGAGTGGTTGAGATTGAATTAAGGTGATCTTTTTTTGTAAATAAGAGGGGTATTTGTAATGTAAAAGATAAGAAAAATATGTGGAATCATATTCTAAAAAGTAAAGTGTCATACTTTTGGTTGACACGAAAATGACAAAATTGTCATATTTTTTCATGGACGAAGGAAGTATTATTTTTATATTTTTTTTGAGAAATTTAAAATGTTAATCTTAAAATATATTTGTAGTATTAATATAAATTGTATAACAATTTTATAAATTTTATTTGATGTCTTACTCGACTACTTATAAACGTACTATGAACTTTTATGTAAATAGATAAATTTTAAAATAAATTAAGAATTTTTTTATTATCTTATAGCTTGTATTTAATTTTAATAATATTCGTGTATATTTTGACAAATAAATTAAATATATGAAATTTCAACAAAATACGTATCCCGTGCATCGCACGGGTGAAACGCTAGTTGAATATAAATATACTCCCTCCGTTCATGGAAGAACTTCCTAGGACGGAGTGGGACAAATTTTTTTAAAAAAATTGTTGAATGTATTAAGAGCAGAGAAAAAGTTATTGACTGTATTGAAAGTGATTAAAAAATATTGTAATTAAATGGTAAAAAAATGAAAAGTAAATAGTGGAATATAGTCCAAAAATATATCTAAAGTTCTTTTATGGATGTCCAAAAAAAATAGAAAGTTATTTTGTGGACGGAGGAAGTATAAAAATAATTGACCAAAAATTAAGAATGTAATCATTAGTATATATAACAATTATTAATTATAATATAAAACTTCCAAACATATTTTTTATAAAAAAGTTAAATATTCATTATTTTCGTTTTTATTAAAAATATATCATGGATCAATATTAACAAACATATTTTTTATAAAATACTCCCTCCGTCCATGAAAGAACTTCCTAGGAGGGAGTGGCACAGGTTTAAAAAAAAATATTGTTGAGTGTATTGAGAGTGAATAAAAGATAGTTGAGTGTATTGAGAGTGGTGAAAAGGTGTTATAATTAATATTGGGAGTTGTGAAAAGTGAAAAGTGAAAAGTAAGTGGATTATAAGTGGTGGGGTATAGTCCAAAAATAGGTAGAAAGTTCTTTTGTGGACGTCCAAAAAAGGAAAGATATGAAGTTCTTTCGTGGACGGAGGGAGTAATATTTAGAAATTCATTTTTTTGTATGAACATATAATGAATCTTTAACTTTGTTTATATTTGAAATGAAATTATAGGGAGATGTTCAAGAAAGAACCACTAAATAAAAGAATAACGGAGAACCATTTTCAGCCATTCGATCATCAAGTTCTACGGTGGATGCATCATTTTGTTGGATGAATGCAGATCCTGGGTTCGAATCCTGAATGGAGCAATTTTTTCATTTTTTTGAGTGCATTAATTTTAACAGCGAATGCATTAATTTTTACGGTGTATGCATTAGATTTGATGGTTCTCACGTTCTCATAAATAATATAGTTCTCTCTAAAACCACTTAAGTAATTTCAGAACACCCGATTTTCTAGCTATTAGAAAGAATTAATAAAATTTTTGTTGGCTAATGGATTTGATTACTAGGAAAAGATACTCCATCCATCCACTAATTCAAGGCCTACATGAAAAAACACGGGTTTTAAGAAAAATAGTATTTTTATTAGTTGAGTGGAGAAAGGGTCCCACAAAATATATTGTTTATTGGTTGAGTGGAGAAAGTGGCCCACAAAGTGTATTGTTTATTAGTTGAGGGGAGAAAAAATGTATTGTTTATTGGGACCCACCAATTAAAATATGAATAAAACTTACTAAAAATGGATAGGCCTTGAGTTGGTGGACGGACCAAAAAGGAAAGTAGGCCTTGAATTAGTGGACGGAGGGAGTAATTAGGTACGATTTTAGATTCATACAGCTAATCTTAGATAATTAGGGGTATGGTTGGCGGCAAATATATGATTTTAGATGAAAATAGGCTAATCTTCGGCTAGGGGTAATTTGGGATTAGAAAAAACTTAAATCTTCCTATTTAAAATATAAGGGTATTATGTTCATGCATAGTATGTATGAATAGAACAACCCTTTATCATTATCCTTTTTTTAAAACCTTTTAATTTTATTCACTATCCTTTTTTGAAAGCCTTTTAATTTTATTTGAAAAAAAGTGCAGATTGGACCCCGAAGTAATAGCCCCTATAGCGTATAACCCCTCTTATTCACTGTGTGTGCAATTAAACCCCTGAACTTCAAGAAAATTGTGCAAATTCCTCTCTCTGACCTAACGTCGTTAAGTGTCCATTAACGTTTGGGTTTAATTGCACCCTCTACTTCAGGGGTGGATCTGCACCTTAATTTTTTTTTTTGTTTTTTTTTATAATTTCAGCAACCCACCTCCGGCATCAACTTAACTGCCCTCGTACTCATCAATTCTGACTTGCACCTTGTCAGCTCGCACGGGCCCAATATCTTGATAGTCGACTGCCCATCGCTTACATGCAGCAACGCCACCAGCTTCTTCACCGCCCCGCACAACAGCATCTCTTCCAACACCTTAACCTTTTAGGCTTATCTTATGATATTAATTGTGTATATATATGTATCTATATAATATATATTTAAATTTTATTTATTTATTTTTGAATAATTATTAAAACTCTAGATAATAATTATGATTTTATTTTTGGTTAATTTAATATTTGTAAATTTATTTTAAAAGAGAAAAAAGAATGGATCCGGGTCAGGACTCGAGACCCTGTGAATCTAATGGATCTGGACATGAATCTCATTTTTTTGGACCTAATGGATTTGAACCGGATCCTGACCTAAGTAAAAAAATACGGATATGGATTTGGACCAAGCAAGATTCGATCCAGGTCCACATCTGGAGTTGGTGATGCTGCTGCATGTCGGCGGTAAGCAGTCGACGATCAAGAGATTGAGCGCGTGCGAGCTGACAAAGTGTAAGTTGGAGCCGATGAGTACGGGGGTGGTTAAGTTGATGCCGGAGGTGAGTTGCTGAAATTATAAAAAAAAAAAAAAAAATTAAGATGCAGATCCATCCCTGAAGTAGAGGGTGCAATTAAACTCAAACGTTAACGGACACTTAACGGCATTAGGTCAGAGGGGGGAATTTACACCCTTTTCTCGGAGTTCGGAGGTTTAGTTGCACACAGTGAGTAAGAGGGGTTATACGCTATAGGGGCTACTACTTCGGGGGCCAATCTGTACATTTTCCTATTTTATTTTACTAGTTAGTTTTAGCGGAAGAGGAGGTGTATCTCCCAGACAAATGTCAGACAATAGAAATAAGTAAACGATATGCTTATTGTATTATTACGGTTTTGCTGATAATATTGATTCCAATAACTTTCAAAATAAAAAAAAAGTCGTGTTATGTTAAAGTGTTAAATTATTTATTGTATTTTAAAAAAGGAACATCGTTTAACACTTAATTCACACAATATGTGGTTCTGGACTGTAGTCTATGGCAAAATGGTTATATATAAAATATGAGTTGGTCTTGGGTGAGGTCAACCTCATGGGGTGAGACGGGTCGGGTCGGGTCGGGGCGCGGGTCGGGTCGGGTTTGGACGCGGGTTTGGGATAAAGTACACATTATCATTAATAAAAGTAACAATTATTGTGAACAAATGTAATAATTTCAAAACATTACATTTCTGCATATCAATAATTACTTTTCATTATAATAACAATTACTTTGAATAACGGAGAAAATAAATAGAATATAGAAAAAAAATTAAATAATAATTCAAGTAATTATTGTCTTGAGGAAAAGTAACTATTGATATGATGAAATAATTCAAATAATAATTCAAATAATCATTGTCTTGAGGAAAAGTAACTATTGATATGATGAAATGTAATGTTTCTAAAGTATTACATTTGTTCACAATAATTGTTACTTTTATTAATGAGAATGTGTACTTTATTTCTGGTATCCCAGACCCGCGCCCAAAACCCACCCGACCCGTCAAACCCGCGCCCCGACCCGTCAAACCCGCGCTCCGACCCGACCCGACCCGTCTCATAGGGTGAGGTCAACCTCACCCAAGAATTTGCGATAAAATATAGTACAACAAATGCATAGTTAGAGAGAGGAAAAAATGACAATTCGTGCATAAAGCCAAAAATGAGGAAATTTTCGTACTATATCTTAACTAACCCATATTTTATACTTCCTATTGTTTAATTTATGAATAATTATAATATATTCAATTATAAATTTATTATGTTCAATGAGAAATTACACGTTCTGGTGCTAATTCGGAACGACAAATATATTCTCAAACGGGATTTTGGGTTTCAATATTCAAAAGTAGACCTAACTAAATGTTCTCATTCTTCTGCACCTATACAAGTATAGACATTGCACATGCATTTAGGAACGAACATATAGAATATAAAACCACCCATTATAGACTATTTTAATAAAAAATATTTAATGTCAAACTACATCCAAAACATATTTTGCATAAATCTAAGCTAAAATGTGAAGCCAAATCATCCACCTCAATCAAATTATCTTGAAAAGAGACGGCTTCATGAAGCCTTGGTGACAGTATGATCAAACAATGGTTGTCTACCATCTTTTGGCAGCAAGAACGCAGGGAGATAGGAAGGAACCACAAAAGCCAACACCAAACCAATCAATATGAAAACTACGACGTACCAAGCCTCATGGGGAATACCCAGCAATAGTTCGTCACAAACTGCACCAAAGATGGAGATCAGTCAAGACAACCAAAGCCGGCTATGTTTTTATTGAATATAATCGAACGTGTAGGCAAATAAAGATAGACGTAATCTATAAGCATGTTGAAAGAAGCTGATGACAAGAGGTTGATCCAAATTTTGAATTATATTAAGCAACAACCTATGATACTACCACAACATTGTGAAGAAACATATATAAAGAGAGTTTTTGTCCTATTTTATTTATGTATTAGCTTCCATATTTAATTTAATATATAAATATTGAAAAAAATAGAATTTCGGTGGCATGGCTTGTTCATAAAGGGCTTTACAGCATATGCACAAGAAATATTGAAAAGAGATGGTGGTGAAATTGGTAGAGCAAAAAGCTGCACCAAAAAAAAGTGTCCTACATGCGAGGAAAAAAAGGAAAAGCAAGGAATAACTATGTAGAAGTTTCTCACTAAGAATTTGGTGTAGAATGCGAAGAGCATTGGGAGAAAAAATTGGAGTACCTATATTAAATATGACATATTCCATTTCCTGCTTCCCTGGTATTGCGACAACTCCTTCAGGTTTCACGTTCACGAGAACAGACATATCGCCCTAAGCCAAACATACCAAAAGAGTCAACATCCACGCACAAGAATATGAGAACACATACCTACAGGTAAGACAAACCATTTACAAACCCGTTCAATCAGTGAGGTGATTCCGTCTGTCTTGAAAATTATCTTCTCAGTATTGAGCAATTTTCTTCCTTGATTCAGACCCAACTCCGGAGTGCCTCTTTCTAGTTGCAAAGAAAAACTGGCGGGTATCTGTAATTCCTTCAATCTGATTAGGCGACGTTGTCAACAAATCTTAAATGGCGCAACATATAACAATGAAGCACATACAGAAGCAGGATATGATATCTTCACTTCATACCACGTCTGGGGTTTTAATCCTTGCAAGTGGTACAGGCGAGCACCACTTTGTAGCGGCAACGTTTCCTTGAAAAGCTCCTCGCCAACACGCAAAACTTTATCGTTCATCCTGCCAGATGTTGAGATTAAATACGCAAGTAATATAGCCAATTAACTCGTCATTCACTAAGAAGCCATACAAAATGTTTTATTTACAAAATTTATAGTAAAAAGATTAGATGATTATTGGTTACCATTAGATTGTAAATTAAAAGTTTAGCAGCTTGCAGCTCAAGCTGTTACGAGAGCTGTTAGAAAGTTAACAGGCTTTGAAGTCAAGTTTTGTAGTTAGGTAGATTTGAACTGTAGATTAGCAAGGTAGATCTGCTTCTATAAATAGATGATCTTTGTATACTTGATAATTGAATAACATAAAATATTCCACGGATATCTTGAGATTTCTCTCTCTGCATCTTTTCTATCTCTCTCTATACTTCTATTCCTCTCTCTCTCTCTCTCATGCTCCAGATTCACTTATAATTACCCTACTTAACTAGCATAGAAGTCCATATCAGGTTGCTGTGATTGACAAAAACTGTAAGCCAAATGAAGCTAAATCCATTCCTATTTCCTCACCATATCCATCAATAACTTAGTTTCTCTTATTCATCATTGTAACATAAGTGGCCAGGATCCAAAAAATCGAGTCCGATTTTTGAGTTTTCAGTTTAGCATTAGAAGAAAATGATTTGAAGGATATTAGAAACACATTATGTCACATCAAATTTTATATTACAGGTCTATCTCATTCTCACAATTATGCAAATCTAATCATAAACAACTAACTAGAAAATCAATACAAGATGATGCAATGTTAAATCACTTACACATTTCCATAACTGTATGATGGACTACTAAGTAGCGTGATCAGAGAGCATGCGAGTAACCACTCAAAGCATTTCATGTTTCTCGTCAGTTGAAATGGATACCTAAAAAGGAGCTGAAACTCAGAACCTGGTGTTCACAAATTAATAGTATGAAAAAACTATGCAATTCAATGCAAAAAAAAAACTTGATCACTTTTCTACTTTGAATCAGTATAATTAAGTGACGCGCCTAAAAAAATCTCTATCCATTTCCTTGGAAAATTCATCACTCTATCTCAGATGTTGCAAAAAAAGAAAACAGCGATGATGAAGCAAATTGAAATTCCATTTTTGCAGTCAATCGTACTGCAAAATCCAAAATGCAGCAGGAACTTTGCTCCAATCCTACCATTTTTGAGTTTTTCATCTGGTTTGAACAGTCACAATCTCTACAGTTCAAAATCCAAACAACTTTTTAAATTTAAGAAATATTGCGTTCAATCCCAAATCTTTGCAGATTAGAAAAATAGAAAAGGTAAGAGAAGTACCAATTGCATCAATGAATAAGCGACTTTTGGAGGATAAATCTTGCGAAGAAGAAGCAGAAAAATGGCGAAGAAGACGCGCTGCAGTTCTGTTCTGATTTTTCTTTATTCACTTATGTTGTTTTTTATATTTTCATTTTTTATTTTTAAAATGTATATTAAATAAATTCAAAATGGGCTTATATGTTTGGGCTATTGATTAATGGCCTGGAGTTATGGGCTTATATATTTGGACTATTGATTTAGTTTTAGTAAACCCAAATAATGGCCTGGAGTAGCTGACCTGCACAGTATTTTATGTATTTATGATTTATGAACAAGTAAATTTATATGGTTAAGTTTTGGAGACTTGTTTGCTTAGCTCATCACCTGACTTTTAAAAACAGTTTGCATTAACTCCCATTATTATTGTATTCAAGAATCTACCTTCCAAAAATCAAACCTTAACTCCCATTATTAACCCTAGATCACTATACCCTTTCAGTTCAAACTAAAACCTCATCACACAGTCTACAGATCTATAGTTTACAACATTCAGCAATTCTCAAACACTGCCAAATAGATTCAGCAATTCTCGAATAAAATCACTAGAAAACAAATGCAGGAACAGCAGATCAGACGATTAGCAAACAACTAACAAAAATGTGTACCTCAGTGTCCCAAATCTGAGCCTTGATCAGTTTCCCGTCGACGGCCAAACTTCTGGTGGCGAACTCGACGCCGGAATCCCCTATCAAAACAACCTTAAAAAGGTAACCCGACTGCAAATGCTCAAAGGACTTACAGCTGGATCCTTTGTGGATTGAATGACGCGCCGTGTCGCAAAATGCAATACCGATCTTGTATTTCAAGCAATCTAATTAACACATCAAGGATTGGTTTAGTACTAATCATCTCTTGATTACAATTACAAGGACTCATCGGTGTGGATTGAAAAAGAAAACTCACACTTGCGGGTCTGAGGCTTAGGGGAAGAGGAGCTCGAGCAATCGGAAAAGGGAGGAGTAAAATGGCGGACTCAGGCGGCGGAGTTAAGGTGGCGTCGGAGATAGGAAGTGATTACTATAATTGTGAAAATAAATCAATAAAAATAACGAAAAGAAAAAACAAAACAAAAATTAAAAAGAAAATGGAAAAACAAAACAAAAGTATTACTCCGGTATTACAATTAAATATTAGAGGAATATAAAGACATTTTTTAAAGGATGTATATAAATAATATAAATCGCAATATTAACTTATCCATGAATTTTTATTCTCTAATGGTGCGTTCTCTTTAGTTGTAAATTTATCATCAGAAAATGAAGGATAACCAAAATTTCACCATTTAAATTCTTCATTTCTTTTTCCTCATTTACTCATACTCATTCCTCATTTTCACTACAAATGAAGGATAATATTATCACATCAAAATGATCAAGGGATAATATTATCTTTCATTTGTACTGAAATGGAGGAATGAATAAGGGTCAACTAGAAAAAAAAATGAAGAATTTAAAAGGTGAAATTTATTTAGTCATCTTTTTTCTATGATAAATTCACAACCAAAGAGAACGCAACCTAATAAAAATATTATAATAGGATCATGCATGATTAATGAAAATATTTGTATTTTAAATAAAAAATCAATAAAATCGTTCATATCATTTTTAAAATAAAGTGGCCATATCTAAGTTGATAGGATCTTGAAATTAGTGACCATATCAATATTTTGTTTCCAATTGTTGCAGTAATAAAAACAAAAAAATCTTTAAAAATATTTCAATACAAATTAAGGGTAATTTAATAATAATAATAATTTAAATTAAATAATAAATTTTCAAGGACATTATATATGCATAAATATTACTCCTACTCTCTCTCTCTTTTTTTTTTTTACTAAAAGCGGGCTAGATCACCAATTTAATTAGGGAAAGTGGAAAACCTATTAAAAGTAGGAATTGTTGGAGGACTTGTTTGTAAATAGAGAAAGATGTCTCCACTTGGGGTCATGTGGAATCCGGAAATGATGCAAGCTTTTTCAGAGAATCTGCGGATATTATTACTAGGGGCATTTTAGTAAATTCAGCATCTCCTAGAATTCAAATTGCAAAGACGAGCAATTGAATAGACGTTGGTGGAGAGATAGAAGGAAACCAAAACATGGCTTTTCTTGCAGAAAAATAAGGTAGGAGCAACTATGATTCTGTAATCTACATAGATCAAAATCCTAGGATCATCAAGCATTTAACCAACGAATCTCATTCTCGATGATCCCAAGAGCAAGCTCTTGAAAGAACTTCCCTCTATGCTCAAAATTTCTGAACTCATCAAAACTAGCACAAGCTGGACTCAGTAAAATGGCATCCCCTACATTGAAGAAACATTACATGATCAACTTATTTTTACTTCAGTTTCAAACAAACAAAAAAAAAATACAATTCTAATACAGAGAGCTTCATTCTTGCAGTAGTCAAGGATGTAGCAGAATTGTCTGAGATAGAAAGCAAAAGCTGTTAGAACCGGGTACACGATCAAGATATTACAAAATAATATTTTGAGATAATACAACTCAAAATAATTGAAAAATATTACAACGAAATAATTTGAGAAATTACAACTCAAATAATTTGATACAACTGAAATACACTGTATAAATAAATTATACGTATAAACAAAGTCGAGTCGAGATGAATCTCTTCCCGCAAGAAGATTATCGCCCCGGTAGTGCTCTTCGGTTTGGCGTATCTTCCCCAAAGGTAAAACGACTACGTCTCGTCGGATGTAGCACCACAATCCGGCGAGCTCCGGCGAACTAAATAGGATCAAGAACTGAGCACAAGGGTTTGCAGAGAGAGTTGTTTGTAAATGGCAGAATGCAGGATTTTGTGTTGTTTCTGCATGCTCTCCATAGGCCTATTTATAGGCATGTGGTGAGTATGAATTCAATTCATTGAATTCAACTCCGGTGGCTGGAAGCTGTAAACGTTGAAGAGGTGGCCGGTGGGCGCAGCCATTGAAGAAAACTTAGCTGCAAAATTGAATACGCATGCAGAAGTCGTAGCATGCGTTCTTCTGCTGCTGCTTCTTATTTTGCAGCTAAGTTTTCTTCAATGGCTGCGCCCACCGGCCACCTCTTCAACGTTTACAGCTTCCAGCCACCGGAGTTGAATTCAATGAATTGAATTCATACTCACCACATGCCTATAAATAGGCCTATGGAGAGCATGCAGAAACAACACAAAATCCTGCATTCTGCCATTTACAAACAACTCTCTCTGCAAACCCTTGTGCTCAGTTCTTGATCCTATTTAGTTCGCCGGAGCTCGCCGGATTGTGGTGCTACATCCGACGAGACGTAGTCGTTTTACCTTTGGGGAAGATACGCCAAACCGAAGAGCACTACCGGGGCGATAATCTTCTTGCGGGAAGAGATTCATCTCGACTCGACTTTGTTTATACGTATAATTTATTTATACAGTGTATTTCAGTTGTATCAAATTATTTGAGTTGTAATTTCTCAAATTATTTCGTTGTAATATTTTTCAATTATTTTGAGTTGTATTATCTCAAAATATTATTTTGTAATATCTTGATCGTGTACCCGGTTCTAACAATCGCAAGAAGATTATTTCTCTGCCGTTGATACACGTTCGAGAAATGGCTCACACCGACGTCAATATGGATGGCTCCACCACCTCTGCAACCATCGGTTCAACCACGTCGTCAATATTTTCCTCGTTTGCATCAACGGGGGCTTCAACGTCAACCATGGCCCCATTGCAAACTTCAAGAACTATTGGTCTTGCCGAGAAACCATCAACGTTCTCGGGCAAGAATTTCAAATACTGGCAAGAAAAGATGCTATTCTACCTCACAACCGTGGGGTTTGCCGGATTCTTAATGGAGGAAAAACCTCCAACCCCGAGTGAAGGGGAAGGGGAGACAAGCCAAGAAATTCGTGCCGGATATTTGAACTGGTGTCGCGGCGACTACTTGTGCCGTAACACCGTTCTCATGTCTGTGGACGAACGGCTCTACCGTGTTTTCAAGGTTCATGAAACCGCGAAACAATTGTGGGAGGCCCTTGATTTGAAATATCAAGTGGACAAGGCAAATACTACCAAGTATATTGTCGCCAAATGGTTGGAATACAAAATGGTCGACTCCCGGCCATTGATGGACCAAGTGGAAGAATTCCAAAATCTTTCACATGAGGTTCAAGCCGAAGGGATGCCCTTGGCGGATGCATTGCTCGTTGCAATCATCATAGAGAAATTACCTCATAGTTGGAGGAAATTTCAAAACCTTTTGAAGCATGAGCGCTCGGAGATGTCCGTGCCGATATTAATATCCAAGCTTCAAATGGAGGATCACGTGAGAAGTCGTGATCAAAAGGGAAAAGCTCCGATGGAGGCAAAGGCCAATCTCACCGAGAAAGGCGGTCCCTTCAATAAACGTGGTCGCCCTAACCCTAACAATAAGGGTAAAGGGAAACAAGGCGGTAGTCAACCATCAAAGTTTGATGGTGTATGTTTTAACTGTGACAAACAAGGTCACATGGCTAAAGATTGCCGCAAGCCAAAGCGGAAGAAGGCAAAGAGCAACGTGAACAACGTCGAGAAGGACTTCGACGATTGGAACCACGATGACTTTGCTGCCATGATCTCCGAGGTGAATCATGTGGACAACCCGAACGCTTGGTTCGTGGATACCGGCGCTACCGTCCATATATGCATAAATCGTGAGTTGTTCCACAACTACAAGGAAGTGGAAAACAAAACGATAATGGAGGCTAGCGAGCGGACATCCCAAGTCCTTGGCATGGGAGATGTGATTCTTCAACTCACGTCGGGCGTGGAGATCACATTAAAAGACGTATTACACGTTCCAACTGTCCGAAAGAATTTAATTTCGGGCTTTAGGCTTACGAATAAGGATTTTGAATTGTTTTTCAAATCTGACTATGTTGTAATACGCAAGTGGGGAAAGTTCCTAGGGAAAGGCTATGCCTCCGAAGGACTTTTCAAACTTGGTGTAAGAGCTTGTAAGCCTGCCAAGGCTAAGATCAATAAAGATGCATCAACCTCTTCTGCTTACTTCATTGAGTGTTCTGATTTATGGCATTGTAGACTTGGACATGTTAATCTAAATGCTATAAAGAGATTAGTAAAAATGAATTTACTAAAAGTTGATGAATACAACTCACAAGAAAAATGTGAAGTTTGTGTTGAAGCCAAGATGGCTAAGTTACCGTTTAAATCGGTAAAAAGGAGCACTCAACCTTTGGAACTTATTCACACCGATGTTTGTGATTTAAAGTTCGTGCAAACTAGAGGTGGCAAGAAGTACTTTATCACCTTTATAGACGATTGCACAAAGTATTGTTACCTTTACTTATTGAAAAGTAAAGATGAGGCTATTGAAGCTTTTAGAAACTTCAAAAATGAAGCCGAGAATCAACTTGGATGTCGAATTAAGATGGTTCGAAGTGATAGAGGTGGAGAATATGTAGCTCCGTTTGCTGAATTATGCAACGAAAGTGGTATAATCCATCAAACGACGGCTCCTTATTCACCACAATCTAACGGCGTTGCTGAACGCAAGAATCGAACTCTTAAGGAGATGATGAATGCCTTGTTGATTAGTTCAGGATTACCCCAGAACATGTGGGGGGAAGCTGTCTTAACGGCCAACTATATCTTGAACAAGATTCCACTCAAAGGGAAAGATGTAACTCCCTATGAGCTATGGAAAGGAAGGAAACCTTCGTATAAATACCTCAAAGTGTGGGGGTGTTTAGCCAAGGTAGAAGTGCCTTTACCAAAGCAAGTTACAATAGGACCTAAAACGGTGGATTGTATCTTCATTGGTCATGCACTTAATAGCAGTGCCTATCGTTTTATAGTGCACAGATCGGAGATACCTGATATACATGTTGGGACAACGATAGAATCAAGAAATGCTATATTCTTTGAAAATATCTATCCTAACAAGGATAAAGGTACATCGAACTCTAATGATGGAGTTGATGGTGATGCTACAGGTTCTAAACCTATGGAAGTAGCTAGTAATTCTACTCAAGTAGATGATGCCACGGGTTCTAATCATGTACCACCTAATAGGAAAAGACCAAGGTCTAAACCTATGGATGTAGAACCGAGACGTGGGGAACGAGTTAGAAAAGCTAATGTCTATGGACCGGATTATGTTGTCTTGATGCTAGATGGCGAACCGGTGACGATTAAAGAAGCTATGTCTGGCTCAGATGCAGCTCTCTGGAAAGAAGCCATCGATATTGAGATTGATTCCATTATGCAGAATCATACTTGGGTGTTAGTGGATCTACCACCTGGAAGTAAAGCTTTAGGATGCAAATGGATCCTAAAGAAGAAGTACAAATCTGATGGTACTATAGATAAGTACAAAGCCCGACTTGTCGTTCAAGGTTTCAGGCAGAAAGAAGGGTACGATTTCTTCGATACCTATTCACCTGTGACCAGACTAACATCTATTCGGATGCTTCTCGCTATTGCTGCCTTGCACAATCTCGAGATTCACCAAATGGATGTGAAAACTGCGTTCTTGTATGGCGAGTTGGAAGATGAAATATATATGAAGCAACCTGAAGGGTTTGTAGTACCTGGGCAAGAGCACAAAGTATGCAAACTTCAAAGGTCTTTATATGGGTTGAAGCAAGCACCGCTTCAATGGCATTTAAAATTTGACAGTGTAATGTTGTCAAATGGATTCAGAATCAATGAGTGCGATAAATGTGTCTACATTAAGAATTCTAATAACGGATATGTTATTGTTTGTCTTTATGTAGATGACATGCTCATCATGGGAAGTAATTCCCGAGTGATTCAAGAAACCAAAGGCATGCTAAGTAAAAATTTTAGCATGAAAGATATGGGCTTAGCTGATGTTATCCTTGGAATTAAAATTCTAAGAAGACCTGATGGTATTACTATAACACAATCTCACTACGTTGAGAAAGTGTTAAAGAAATTCAACGCTTTTGACAAGCCAATAGCTAAGACACCATGGGAACCTAGTGTGCATTTGAGTGTACACAAGGGAGAACCTGTTGATGCGATAGAATATGCGAAGATTATTGGGAGCTTGTTGTATCTAACAAATTGCACTCGTCCCGATATAGCATGCTCGGTCAACAAGTTAGGCAGCTTTACAGCTAACCCTAGTAATGAACATTGGAAAGCTCTTGAAAGGGTTTTGAGATATTTGAAATATACTCAAAACTATGCGATTCATTATACTAGGGAACCCTCTGTACTTGAAGGGTACTGTGATGCAAATTGGATATCTGATGCCAAAGACTCGTTTTCAACGAGCGGTTATGTATTCACTGTGGGGGGTGGTGCTGTGTCTTGGAAATCCAAGAAGCAAACATGTATTGCTAGATCGACCATGGAATCAGAATTCATAGCTTTGGATAAAGCTGGTGAAGAAGCCGAGTGGCTTAGAAATTTCCTCGAGGATATTCCATGTTGGTCAAAACCTGTGTCGTCCGTGATAATTCATTGTGATAGTCAAGCTGCTATCGGACGAGCACAAAACCATTTGTATAACGGTAAGTCGAGACATATTCGTCGACGTCATAATACCGTGAGACATTTGATCACTAGTGGAGTTATCTCAATTGATTATATAAGATCAATTGATAACATAGCGGATCCTTTGACAAAAAGTATCCATCGAGATCAAATGTATAAACTGTTAGGGGGAATGGGTTTGAAGTCCACAAATTAAGGATAATCATAGTGGCAACCCAACCATGATGACTGGAGGATCCCAAGAACTTGGTTCAATGGGACAACTAAGTTATGAAAATCCGTGTGTTGAACACTCGAATTGCCTATTCCTTGTAGAACAGTGAGTGTTCGGAAACCTGCACGTGGTGAGGTTAAGTCTTTGACTTTTAATGACTCTAGAACTCCTCGAAGAGGACAAGTATAGCAGGATACTTGAGTTAAGAGTCACCTATGTAAGTGTGAAGTGGGGCCGCTTCGATTGAAACACTTATGAATCCAAAGGGGTGTTCCAAGGCCTGTAATGGACACAAACGTGAGAACGAATAAGGATTGAAGCAATATTGTGTCAATATTGTTGACTCAGTATACACCGAGGAGGACTAGTTCAAGGAACACAATCCACTAGGCCGCCGGTATACTCGATAATATTGACTATGGCAGGTTCAAAGCCACAAGCTACCTTTCCAAATGCAATATTGTATCTTAAGAGGACTGAGCTAAGTGTTTGCACACTTTCGCATACTGTTTTCTCACTCATGTGGGGGATTGTTGGAAATATGGTTTTAATGCCATATCTGGAAATTATTATTTAATTAAATATTTATTATTTAATTAAAATAATGATTGGATGTTAATCTACATCTCGAGTAGATCAACGTGATATACTTGAAGTCTCAAAACCGATTTCCGATGAGTGAGATATTGTATGTCAAAGTTTGGATGTTGAAGAGGGAAAATAAATGCTATCCCACATTGGAAAACATAAAGATGTTTTTCATGTATAAGAATAGCAAAGCACATGGAGTTAATAAATTGACTTGTGGGCTTGCTAGTGGGCTTGATCTAAGTACTAGCCTCGCGCGCACACACACACGCGCGCCGCCGCCGACGACGATCGATCGATCGATCGGACGGACGACGACGTCGCCGCCGCCGCCGCCGCCGGATGGGCGGGTCGGGTACGGGCCGCGGCCAAGGACTTGGATCTTGGCAATTGGTGCTTTGGGGTGGTGTTTGGGGCCCAAACTATTTTTTGGACCAACTCCATTGGGCTTTTAATTTTTGGCCCAACAGAATTATTTTCTTGGCCCAACAGAATTTAATTCCCAAGCCCAACTGCCCAGCCCACATCAACATGCAGCAGCAGAAATAAGAAGCAGCAGCAGAAGAACGCATGCTACGACTTCTGCATGCGTATTCAATTTTGCAGCTAAGTTTTCTTCAATGGCTGCGCCCACCGGCCACCTCTTCAACGTTTACAGCTTCCAGCCACCGGAGTTGAATTCAATGAATTGAATTCATACTCACCACATGCCTATAAATAGGCCTATGGAGAGCATGCAGAAACAACACAAAATCCTGCATTCTGCCATTTACAAACAACTCTCTCTGCAAACCCTTGTGCTCAGTTCTTGATCCTATTTAGTTCGCCGGAGCTCGCCGGATTGTGGTGCTACATCCGACGAGACGTAGTCGTTTTACCTTTGGGGAAGATACGCCAAACCGAAGAACACTACCGGGGCGATAATCTTCTTGCGGGAAGAGATTCATCTCGACTCGACTTTGTTTATACGTATAATTTATTTATACAGTGTATTTCAGTTGTATCAAATTATTTGAGTTGTAATTTCTCAAATTATTTCGTTGTAATATTTTTCAATTATTTTGAGTTGTATTATCTCAAAATATTATTTTGTAATATCTTGATCGTGTACCCGGTTCTAACAAAAGCTATGCTTCATTTATTTTCATATACAAACTACTCAAGTTTTCCTTGAATCCTTTTGTAGTAAAGAGAGTTCAAATATCCATTTAAATTAGAAATATAAGGTAGCTCTTGCATGAATTTTGGATGCATGATGATACCTGGTTTTGCCATGTTCTTTGCTAAGCTCACAGCGTCCTTGAGATCTTTTGCTCCTAAACAAGGAATGCTGAGACTGTGAGACGATAGAGTGTGTTTGATCAGCGCTCCTGAAGAACCAAACTTCACAACGATGGAGATGTACGAGTTCAGGCACAAATCATATTGATGATGGGGAAGATGATTTTGACAGAGCCAGTGAAAATGAGACGATATATGGAAAATGAGAATGTTGAAGTACAAACGAATCACTTACAGTGACAACACCTCGGTGGTACTTCAACAGCTCTATCAGCTGCTCGAAACCATTAGAACCTTGGGCGTCCAAGATCTGGGAAATGAAACTCATGGAATCAATAAACAGACAATTTTGTGCAACTTTAGGTGTAGAGTCATAGCTGTGTGAGAATAGATGTAGTGAGAGGCAAAACGCATCACCTTTGAAAGACCTCCGAGCAAAACTACCAACTTCTTTTCTGTGAGGCCCATCAAGCCAGCATATGTTGCTTCGACGTTGGTTGCCTTGCTATCATCCACCCAAGTTACTCCATGACGATCTTCATGAACTGAAACGGGAAGTCGGGTATAAATCAAAACTATTATAAATGGGAATAATTGATCAGACACAATCACTCTAAATTCACACTATATTCTAAACGAGCCTTAGAAATACTCAAAGAGGATGGTGTTTACCAATTTGCACTCTATGAGGTGGAGCTTTTAATTTATCAATTGTTGAGCTGATGGCTGCAATATCAATTTCAACGTCCAGCCCGATAACAGATAATGCAGCAATAGCAGCATTGTAGTAATTGTGTGTTCCAACGGCCTGCAATGCATCCAATGGTAGCTGCGAGAGAAGCTCCATTCCAGGGACATTGAAGTTTGCTACTTTCTGCTCCATGTCAACCTTCACATGTTGGCAAGAAGAAGATAAATCTCATCGAACAGAAAAATATCAAGCAGGATCACAATGCAAAGCAGAACCGTGACTAGCATATTTCAACGACAGTCCAACACGAAATATGACCAATATGTATCATCTAAGATATACAGATATAAAGACTGCCTGCTGAGTTTTAACGATACAAGACAGAAAAGCCGAAACAGATGCATGCAGCACCAGAAAATCACAGTACTGGAGCTTGAAAAATATACCAAAATGAAGTTTGAAGTTTTCTTACTTCAATACCAGGATAACCACCGATCCAAGCAAACATACATTCATTTGCATGACACGCAATTGCATCAGTTATATATGGATTTCCTGTAGACGTTAAAAATGTTACATGTTGTGTGATTGCTTACATAAGGTCTACATTTACACAGAAAGAGATATGATGTAAAATCGGGACAAGATATCGATATAGCAGTAATCTACAAGTACTTTTACTAGCTTTCAACAGTTGATGAAGTAACATAATATTCGAGAAATGTGGAATAAGTCAAAGCAAGGCCGAGAACTGTCTGTAATATAGATGATATTTCAAGCTAGACACGCTAATAATATCCAAACAAAACAGGTTCAGTATGCAGATAATGGAAAAAGAAAGAAATTGATTTCGTACCCATGGGAAGAATGGCCATCTTTCTGCCACTCATGCGGGAAAAGACACGGCACTTGATCGTGGAATAATTCCTCATGGACTTGTGTCTCTCTAGGTGATCAGGAGTGAGATTTAAGATAACAGAAACCTGAAAGTTGATCACGTGAGAAAACTCGGCAGAAGTACAGTAAGAATGAAAGTCTGAAACACCACATGAATCCTTCTTACCGAAGGGCAGAAGAACTTGTTCGGAATTTCTAGCTGATAGCTGCTTACTTCCACTACAGCAGCCTAGAAAAATGCAAATAAGCCCAATATTGAATGTGCCTACTTTAGATTTAGAATGATCCAACTTCAAAGTGAAGAGATTCAAGATATTGTTGCATGTAGAGTAAAACCCCGACAAACTGCAGCATTCTGCAGTTGATACAGATAAAATCAGCTAAATTCCTTCTTGCCTGGAAAGGTTTTTGAGGTGATGACAAGCACTCGAAAGCTGCTTCTGAGAGAGGAATACTGAGGTTTCCACCAACAAAAGTTCTAATGTTCAAATGGCTGAGCATCTGTATCTCGTATTATTTTAAATGGTATACTATCAGAAAAGGAATTACACAACGAAGTTGTAAATATAAAAAAAGCTGGAAAGCATAAAAAAAATAAAACTGCAACCTGTCCAGCGAAAGTGGCCACATTAGATTTTCCATTAGTTCCAGTGATAGCCTAAACCTTTGTGCACCGTGGAAGTACTTCAGCAGCAAAATCTAACTCAGATATGACACGCTTCCCCTTTAATTCAAACACGAGAATCACACATGACTTGACACCAACAATCGTAACAAAAATATGAATAAAGCAGATTAAAAGAAGTCCTCATTGCCTCCAGATGGAAGAACTTGCACATGCACAGCAATATATGTTGGAAATATGGTTTTAATGCCATATCTGGAAATTATTATTTAATTAAATATTTATTATTTAATTAAAATAATGATTGGATGTTAATCTACATCACGAGTAGATCAACGTGATATACTTGAAGTCTCAAAACCGATTTCCGATGAGTGAGATATTGTATGTCAAAGTTTGGATGTTGAAGAGGGAAAATAAATGCTATCCCACATTGGAAAACATAGAGATGTTTTTCATGTATAAGAATAACAAAGCACATGGAGTTGATAAATTGACTTGTGGGCTTGCTAGTGGGCTTGATCTAAGTACTAGCCTCGCGCGCACACACACGCGCGCCGCCGCCGCCGACGATCGATCGATCGATCGGACGACGTCGCCGCCGCCGCGGGTCGGGTCGGGTCGCGGCCAAGGACTTGGATCTTGGATCTTGGTGCTTTGGGGTGGATCTTGGATCTTGGCAATTGGTGCTTTGGGCTTTTAATTTTTGGCCCAACAGAATTATTTTCTTGGCCCAACTGAATTAATTCCCAAGCCCACAGCAACAGTCACAGCAGCAGAACAAGTCACAGCAGCAGCAGAAGCACGCCAGCTTCGATTTCTGCATGGCGTCTTCAATTTTGCAACTAAGTTTCTTCAATGGCTGCTGCCACCGGCCACATCTTCAACCTTCCAGCCGTCGGAGTGGAATTCAATGTATTGAATTCATACTTACCACATGTCTATAAATAGGCTTGTGGAGAGCATGCAGAAACCACTTAATAACTACAAAATCCTGCATTCTGCCATTTACATACAACACTCTCCGCAAACACTTGTGCTCAGTTCTTGATCCTATTTAGTTCGCCGGAGCTCGCCGGATTGTGGTGCTACATCCAACGAGACGAAGTCGTTTTACCTTTGGGGAAGATACGCCTAACCGAAGAGCACTACCGGGGCGATAATCTTCTTGCGGGAAGAGATTCATCTCGACTCGACTTTGTTTATACGTATAATTTATTTATACAGTGTATTTCAGTTGTATCAAATTATTTGAGTTGTAATTTCTCAAATTATTTACTTTGTAATATTTCAATTATTTTGAGTTGTAATTTCTCAAAATATTATTTTGTAATATCTTGATCGTGTACCCGGTTATAACAATCGCAAGAAGATTAAATTTCTCTGCCGTTGATACACGTTCGAGAAATGGCTCACACCGACGTCAATATGGATGGCTCCACCACCTCTGCAACCATCGGTTCAACCACGTCGTCAATATTTTCCTCGTTTGCATCAACGGGGGCTTCTTCGTCAACATCTAGAACTATTGGTCTTGCCGAGAAACCATCAACGTTCTCAGGCAAGAACTTCAAATATTGGCAAGAGAAGATGCTATTCTACCTCACAACCGTGGGGTTTGCCGGATTCTTAATGGAGGATAAACCTCCAACCCCGAGTGAAAAGGAAGGGGAGACAAGCCAAGAAATTCGTGCCGGATATTTGAACTGGTGTCGCGGCGACTACTTGTGTCGTAACACCGTTCTCATGTCTCTGGACGAACGGCTCTACCGTGTTTTCAAGGTTCATGAAACCGCGAAACAATTGTGGGAGGCCCTTGATCTAAAGTATCAAGTGGACAAGGCGAATACTACCAAGTATGTCGTTGCCAAATGGTTGGAATATAAAATGGTTGACTCCCGACCATTGATGGACCAAGTGGAAGAGTTCCAAAATCTTTCACATGAGGTTCAAGCCGAAGGGATGCCCTTGGCGGATGCATTGCTCGTTGCAATCATCATAGAGAAATTACCTCCTAGTTGGAGGAAATTTCAAAACCTTTTGAAGCATGAGCGCTCGGAGATGTCCGTGCCGATATTGTTATCCAAGCTTCAAATGGAGGATCACGTGAGAAGTCGTGATCAAAAGGGAAAAGCTCCGATGGAGGCAAAGGCCAATCTCGCCGAGAAAGGCGGTCCCTACAACAAACGTGGTCGCCCTAACCCTAATAATAAGGGTAAAGGGAAGCAAAGCGGTAGTCAACCATCAAAGTTTGATGGTGTATGTTATAATTGTGACAAAAAAGGTCACATGGCTAAGGATTGCCGCAAGCCAAAGCGGAAGAAAGCAAATGGCAACGTGAACAACGTCGAGAAGGACTTCGACGATTGGAACCACGATGACTTTGCTGCCATGATCTCCGAGGTGAATCATGTGGACAACCCGAACGCTTGGTTCGTGGACACCGGCGCTACCGTCCATATATGCATAAATCGTGAGTTGTTCCACAACTACAAAGAAGTGGAAAACAAAACGATAATGGAGGCTAGCGAACGGACATCCCAAGTCCTCGGCATGGGAGATGTGATTCTTCAACTCACGTCGGGCGTGGAGATCACATTGAAAGACGTATTACACGTTCCAACTGTCCGAAAGAATTTAATTTCGGGCTTTAGGCTTACGAATAAGGATTTTGAATTGTTTTTCAAATCTGACTATGTTGTAATACGCAAGTGGGGAAAGTTCCTAGGGAAAGGCTATGCCTCCGAAGGACTTTTCAAACTTGGTGTAAGAGCTTGTAAGTCTGCCAAGGCTAAGATCAATAAAGATGCATCAATCTCTTCTGCTTACTTGATTGAGTGTTCTGATTTATGGCATTGTAGACTTGGACATGTTAATCTAAATGCTATAAAGAGATTAGTAAAAATGAATTTACTAAAAGTTGATGAATACAACTCACAAGAAAAATGTGAAGTTTGTGTTGAAGCCAAAATGGCTAAGTTACCGTTTAAATCGGTAAAAAGGAGCACTCAACCTTTGGAACTTATTCACACCGATGTTTGTGATTTAAAGTTCGTGCAAACTAGAGGTGGCAAGAAGTACTTTATCACCTTTATAGACGATTGCACAAAGTATTGTTACCTTTACTTATTGAAAAGTAAAGATGAGGCTATTGAAGCTTTTATAAACTTCAAAAATGAAGCCGAGAATCAACTTGGATGTCGAATTAAGATGGTTCGAAGTGATAGAGGTGGAGAGTATGTAGCTCCGTTTGCTGAATTATGCAACGAAAGTGGTATAATCCATCAAACGACGGCTCCTTATTCACCACAATCTAACGGCGTTGCTGAACGCAAGAATCGAACTCTTAAGGAGATGATGAATGCCTTGTTGATTAGTTCAGGATTACCCCAGAACATGTGGGGGGAAGCTGTCTTAACGGCCAACTATATCTTGAACAAGATTCCACTCAAAGGGAAAGATGTAACTCCCTATGAGCTATGGAAAGGAAGGAAACCTTCGTATAAATACCTCAAAGTGTGGGGGTGTTTAGCCAAGGTAGAAGTGCCTTTACCAAAGCAAGTTACAATAGGACCTAAAACGGTGGATTGTATCTTCATTGGTCATGCACTTAATAGCAGTGCCTATCGTTTTATAGTGCACAGATCAGAGATACCTGATATACATGTTGGGACAACGATAGAATCAAGGAATGCTATATTCTTTGAAAATATCTATCCTAACAAGGATAAAGGTACATCGAACTCTAATGATGGAGTTGATGGTGATGCTACAGGTTCTAAACCTATGGAAGTAGCTAGTAATTCTACTCAAGTAGATGATGCCACGGGTTCTAATCATGTACCACCTAATAGGAAAAGACCAAGGTCTAAACCTATGGATGTAGAACCGAGACGTGGGGAACGAGTTAGAAAAGCTAATGTCTATGGACCGGATTATGTTGTCTTGATGCTAGATGGCGAACCGGTGACGATTAAAGAAGCTATGTCTGGCTCAGATGCAGCTCTCTGGAAAGAAGCCATCGATATTGAGATTGATTCCATTATGCAGAATCATACTTGGGTGTTAGTGGATCTACCACCTGGAAGTAAAGCTTTAGGATGCAAATGGATCCTAAAGAAGAAGTACAAATCTGATGGTACTATAGATAAGTACAAAGCCCGACTTGTCGTTCAAGGTTTCAGGCAGAAAGAAGGGTACGATTTCTTCGATACCTATTCACCTGTGACCAGACTAACATCTATTCGGATGCTTCTCGCTATTGCTGCCTTGCACAATCTCGAGATTCACCAAATGGATGTGAAAACTGCATTCTTGTATGGCGAGTTGGAAGATGAAATATATATGAAGCAACCTGAAGGGTTTGTAGTACCTGGGCAAGAGCACAAAGTATGCAAACTTCAAAGGTCTTTATATGGGTTGAAGCAAGCACCGCTTCAATGGCATTTAAAATTTGACAGTGTAATGTTGTCAAATGGATTCAGAATCAATGAGTGCGATAAATGTGTCTACATTAAGAATTCTAATAACGGATATGTTATTGTTTGTCTTTATGTAGATGACATGCTCATCATGGGAAGTAATTCCCGAGTGATTCAAGAAACCAAAGGCATGCTAAGTAAAAATTTTAGCATGAAAGATATGGGCTTAGCTGATGTTATCCTTGGAATTAAAATTCTAAGAAGACCTGATGGTATTACTATAACACAATCTCACTACGTTGAGAAAGTGTTAAAGAAATTCAACGCTTTTGACAAGCCAATAGCTAAGACACCATGGGAACCTAGTGTGCATTTGAGTGTACACAAGGGAGAACCTGTTGACGCGATAGAATATGCGAAGATTATTGGGAGCTTGTTGTATCTAACAAATTGCACTCGTCCCGATATAGCATGCTCGGTCAACAAGTTGGGCAGCTTTACAGCTAACCCTAGTAATGAACATTGGAAAGCTCTTGAAAGGGTTTTGAGATATTTGAAATATACTCAAAACTATGCGATTCATTATACTAGGGAACCCTCTGTACTTGAAGGGTACTGTGATGCAAATTGGATATCTGATGCCAAAGACTCGTTTTCAACGAGCGGTTATGTATTCACTGTGGGGGGTGGTGCTGTGTCTTGGAAATCCAAGAAGCAAACATGTATTGCTAGATCGACCATGGAATCAGAATTCATAGCTTTGGATAAAGCTGGTGAAGAAGCCGAGTGGCTTAGAAATTTCCTCGAGGATATTCCATGTTGGTCGAAACCTGTGTCGTCCGTGATAATTCATTGTGATAGTCAAGCTGCTATCGGACGAGCACAAAACCATTTGTATAACGGTAAGTCGAGACATATTCGTCGACGTCATAATACCGTGAGACATTTGATCACTAGTGGAGTTATCTCAATTGATTATATAAGATCAATTGATAACATAGTGGATCCTTTGACAAAAAGTATCCATCGAGATCAGATGTATAAACTGTTAGGGGGAATGGGTTTGAAGTCCACAAATTAAGGATAATCATAGTGGCAACCCAACCATGATGACTGGAGGATCCCAAGAACTTGGTTCAATGGGACAACTAAGTTATGAAAATCCGTGTGTTGAACACTCGAATTGCCTATTCCTTGTAGAACAGTGAGTGTTCGGAAACCTGCACGTGGTGAGGTTAAGTCTTTGACTTTTAATGACTCTAGAACTCCTCGAAGAGGACAAGTATAGCAGGATACTTGAGTTAAGAGTCACCTATGTAAGTGTGAAGTGGGGCCGCTTCGATTGAAACACTTATGAATCCAAAGAGGTGTTCCAAGGCCAGTAATGGACACAAACGTGAGAACGAATAAGGATTGAAGCAATATTGTGTCAATATTATTGACTAAGTATACACCGAGGAGGACTAGTTCAAGGAACCATATCCACTAGGCCGCCGGTATACTCGATAATATTGACTATGGCAGGTTCAAAGCCACAAGCTACCTCTCCAAATGCAATGTTGTATCTTAAGAGGACTGAGCTAAGTGTTCGTATACTTTCGCATACTGTTTTCTCACTCATGTGGGGGATTGTTGGAAATATGGTTTTAATGCCATATCTGGAAATTATTATTTAATTAAATATTTATTATTTAATTAAAATAATGATTGGATGTTAATCTACATCACGAGTAGATCAACGTGATATACTTGAAGTCTCAAAACCGATTTCCGATGAGTGAGATATTGTATGTCAAAGTTTGGATGTTGAAGAGGGAAAATAAATGCTATCCCACATTGGAAAACATGGAGATGTTTTTCATGTATAAGAATAGCAAAGCACATGGAGTTGATAAATTGACTTGTGGGCTTGCTAGTGGGCTTGATCTAAGTACTAGCCTCGCGCGCACACACACACGCGCGCCGCCGCCGACGATCGATCGGACGGACGGACGGACGGACGACGACGTCGTCGCCGCCGCCGCCGGACGGGCGGGTCGGGTACGGGCCGCGGCCAAGGACTTGGATCTTGGCAATTGGTGCTTTGGGGTGGTGTTTGGGGCCCAAACTATTTTTTGGACCAACTCCATTGGGCTTTTAATTTTTGGCCCAACAGAATTATTTTCTTGGCCCAACTGAATTAATTACCAAGCCCACAGCAACAGTCACAGCAGCAGAACAAGTCACAGCAGCAGCAGAAGCACGCCAGCTTCGACTTCTGCATGGCGTCTTCAATTTTGCAACTAAGTTTCTTCAATGGCTGCTGCCACCGGCCACATCTTCAACCTTCCAGCCGTCGGAGTGGAATTCAATGTATTGAATTCATACTTACCACATGTCTATAAATAGGCTTGTGGAGAGCATGCAGAAACCACTTAATAACTACAAAATCCTGCATTCTGCCATTTACATACAACACTCTCCGCAAACACTTGTGCTCAGTTCTTGATCCTATTTAGTTCGCCGGAGCTCGCCGGATTGTGGTGCTACATCCAACGAGACGAAGTCGTTTTACCTTTGGGGAAGATACGCCTAACCGAAGAGCACTACCGGGGCGATAATCTTCTTGCGGGAAGAGATTCATCTCGACTCGACTTTGTTTATACGTATAATTTATTTATACAGTGTATTTCAGTTGTATCAAATTATTTGAGTTGTAATTTCTCAAATTATTTACTTTGTAATATTTCAATTATTTTGAGTTGTAATTTCTCAAAATATTATTTTGTAATATCTTGATCGTGTACCCGGTTCTAACAATATAAACATCAAGAAATGGAATAATATATATGTCTCCTGCCTAGATATAATCTTTTAACATTAAATCGAGCTTACAGATTGCAACAAACATGCTAGACAATAATTTTCCAGAGGAACTCCTGGGGAAACAACTATCAGATCTGCCTTGACAAATAGTTCATGATCAAAACAACCAAGAATCGTCTTCAAATGACCATCTTTAGCATTTAGAGCACCCGCATCGCGGGTACTCGAGGGCCTCCTCGAGGAGATGGCTGGCTTCGAGGAGGGCGATGCAGCGTGGAGTTCCTCGAGGACTCCTCGAGTTATCGAGGAGCCTCGAGTAGGCGCGTGCTCTGCACGCGCCATAATTAAAAAAAAAAAATTCCTATTTCAATATTTTCGACCGTTTCTTCATTATTTTATTTTATTTTTTATTTTTTTTTGCTTTCCAACGGCTCTTTCAACGGCATTCTTCAATTTTCCCTTTTTTTTTTTATCTTTTTTTCTCTCTATAAATAATACTTCTCCCTACAACTCATTCACCTACAATTCATTCATCACAACTCACTTTCATTCATCACAACTCATTCCTTCTTCCTCCTACAATTTTTCTTCCAAAATATCATATTCGTGCTTCCAAAAATGTCGTCACCTGAACATGATTCTTCGCCCGATTCCGACGAAGTCGCTGAAAAGTTCATGGAGTTGGTTGAGTTGCAGAAACAAGTGCTTCAATCATACTGCCCCCAACTGGCGCCGGAGCCGGCGCGTGCGAAACGTCCCCGATCATACGTCCACCGTGATCGTGAAGAGGCCCATGTACGTCTTATGCAAGACTACTTCGTCGACAATCCAACGTACGGCCCTAGTTTTTTCCGGCGTCGATTTCGCATGCAGAAGGAGCTCTTCTTGCGCATCGTCGATGCTGTTCAAGGTGAAGATATTTACTTTCATATGAGCACTGATGCACTCGGTCGAGATTCTCTTTCTCCTTTGCAGAAATGCACGTCGGCTATCCGCCAATTAGCCACCGGGGTTAGTGCGGATGTTTTCGATGAGTATCTCAAAGTGGCCGACTCAACCGGGCGTGTATGCCTCAAGAAGTTCTGCAAGGCGGTCATACGGGCTTTTGGAGCCCATTACCTGCGCCGTCCAACGGCAACAGACGTGCAACGCCTACTCCGAATGCACGAGACGAGACATGGTTTTCCCGGGATGCTCGGGAGCTTAGACTGCATGCATTGGGCGTGGAAGAACTGCCCAAAGGCGTGGCACGGCGCATACACACGTGGGGATCAGGGAGAGCCCACCTTGATATTGGAGGCCGTTGCCTCATTCGATTTGTGGATTTGGCACGCCTTCTTCGGCGTCGCTGGTTCAAACAACGACATCAATGTGCTGAATCAGTCTCCTCTCTTCTCCGACGTGTTAGGAGGAACTGCGGCGCCGGTGGTCTTTCATGCCAACCAGCGCGAATACCGGATGGGCTACTATTTGTGTGACGGCATATATCCGGAGTGGCGTTGCTTCGTGAAGAGTCCATCAATGGCGACCAATCCGAAGGAGGCAAGGTTCAAGAAGATGCAAGAATCGGCACGGAAGGATGTGGAACGCGCCTTCGGAGTCCTTCAAGCTCGGTGGGGAATCATTCGATGTCCGGCGCGCAATTGGTACGTAGAGCACTTGAAGGACATCATGTTGTGTTGCATCATTCTCCACAACATGATTGTGGAGCACGAAGGTGAAGCGGCTGCCAACTGGAGAGATGATGACGGGGCATCTAGCAGTGGTTCGACGGAGAGTGCTGGACAAACACCGGTGGCCTTCGAGGAATATGTGCGAAGGGATAGCCTTCTCCGAGATAGACAACTACATGCTCAGCTCCGATATGATTTGACTGAGCACCTTTGGGCACGTTTCGGACCTCTAGGGCCAGAGTAGTTAATTTTTAGGAATTGTTTTTATTTTATTAAAGTTTTATGTAATATTTAGGATTTTATAATTAATGCAATTTAAATTTGTAATAAATTGTGTTATTTAAATTTGAGAAATAAAATTTAAACGAAAAACATAAAATCAAAACTAATATTATCAAGGAGGCTATCAAGGAACCCCAATGCAGCACTACCTACTCAATAACACAAACACTATCAAGTAGGCTATCAAGGAGGCTATCAAGGAGGTCCCAATGCGGATGCTCTTAAAAGAGTTTGCTGCAGTTAGAGTACACTGACATCAAGACATAGAAAGAAAAAAGCAATCAACTTCAAGATCACCAAAGACAGAAACGAATACCACAGCATACCTCCAGTGGTTTCAACGTCTCATTCTGGTCAAGGGCGAGAACTGAAGCACCTCTAGCAAGAGCAAGTTTCGCCGCTGCAATCCCAGATTTTCCCAATCCTATAATCTACAATTCAAAGTCCATTTACTTCAGGTAAAGAAACTAGCCATATTTAAATTTTGATTTCCCTTCTACAGAAATTGACTAAAAATAAACAAAACTTCTATGCAAACCTTTTACATTTTTAATCAGAAGGGAATCACCCAATCTCATTTCAACAGAGTCCAAAATCAATATAAGAATTAGCTAAGAAAGAGAGGAAATTGACATGCATTGCGAAACCTAGAAATATAGCTATTACAATTTACCAACGCAACTCTGTTTTTGACACTCAGCACAAATTTAACTCTTCACCACGCAGAATCAGCACGGTTTAATTTACTCCCGACATACCAAACCTCAAAATAAGACATAATAATGCATTGCAAAACCCAAACTTTCAAGGAGGCATAAAATCAAACAGTTAGAAGGGATCTTTAAAGAGGCCCATTATATAAGAAACAGAACCCAAAAAGGCAAGTAGCTAGAAAAGAACAATTAACATGGCAGCTGGCTTACAGCGACTGATTGCCCTTTGAGGTCTTTTCTGGGAACGAAAGCTTCAATTTTTAGGCGGAATTCTCTCTCCAGGACAAGGCCATTTCTTGCGGAAATTGCAAGCACCATGAGCTCAACATTTGTTGAAATGCAAAAAACTGTTTTGCTTCACAAAACTAACAGAGAAAACGGAAATGATTTTGCGCGAAATTAGATTTTGAACTATCGAATAAAGCAGACTAGCATTTGCACTCGTGTGGAACGCACGAAAAATATTTTTATATTTTATTATATATAAAATTGATATTAATTTGATTATTATATAAAAATTCTAAATATAATTAAAAATATTATAATTTAAGATAAATATATTTTAGTTTAATACAAAAATAATAAAGAATAATTCATATTGATAAAAATTAATATTGTAAAAAAAGAAAATAATATAAGTTAAAAGATAATTGAAAAAAAAAGAGAGAAGAGAGAATTTTCTTAAATTTTAATCTTTAAATAAATATAATTTTTATATTTTAAATCCAATATTTACCTAACATATACCAAATTAAAGCTCTTGTCATTATCTTTAATTTAATATGCATATCAAATATCTTATAATTAGTCGAATTTCACGATTTTAAAAAAGAAATAAAATAGAAAAATAAGAGGTTAAAGGAAAAGAAAAAAAGAAAAAAAAAAGATGCATGGCTTATAAATAAACCTCTAATTTTATTCTAACTACAAAATTGTCACTCAATTTAAAATTGAAAACTCCCTTTTTAATATAGTATAGATGAGATCCTATGTCCCACTATTTTGTGTGTACCACCGTATACTACTCTTAATTTATTTATAAAATAATTTTTTTTATAAAAATAAAAATATTATTATATTATGAACTCTAATTAGTATTTATCACTAAAAATTGAAATTTTAAAAAATTATATACCCTAACTTTGAATTAATGAACCCAAATAATCAATTATTAATTCAAATAAATATAAACCCTAACTGGATGAGTGAACCCCTGTTAATTATCTTTTATAGTATTAAAGCATAATAAATTAAAATTGAAGAAAATATAATAAAAAAAAATATAATAAATTAAGAGTGGTACACGATGGTACACACAAGATAGTGGGACAGAGGATCCCATTTGCGAATAAAGACTGGATGTTTAGTAAAATAATTTTCTAAAAAGAGTAACTTTCTCTGCCTAATTTATATTTTAAAAATCTTATATTCAATAATTATTTTATAAATTCCACTAAAAAAATATTTTATAAATATTATTCAATTATCATTTATTATTTTCTATCATATGACAATTTAAGCGCATCATTTTTTTATCTAACAAAAATGTTATAAGTGCCGATGAGGCTCAAGTGATAAAGTTGAGGCATCCAAAGACTCTCCTTTGTGAGAGGTCTTGAGTTTAATTCTCGTCTGCGTTCCGTCTGTGTGCGGTTGTTTTCCCATTTTTGTGTGGTGTAGAGGTCTCGCATGTGTGCAGGTTGCTTATTAAATTTTTTATTCGATACACTCTTGTAATTCTAAAAAAAATGTTATAAGTTTAATTATTCTATATTTTGAGAATTTATATATTTTTAAAATATCTTATAAATGATCGTTAGAATAAGTTTAGAATATCAAGACACTATTTCTATAGATTACAACATTTTTTTAGAAGAAAGTGAGTAGGGATGAAAATTAATCAAATAATTTTGATTCGATTTGTATTCGATTCGAATTTTTGATACTCAAATTCAAATACAAATATTTTTTTTAATTCTGTAGACAATTAAAATTGTCGTCAAATTAAATAATGCCACGTGTAAATTCATGAATTAAATATTCAATTATATTTTCTGTTTTATTAAATGGGATTTATTCTTAAATTAAATAGATATATAATTAATATTTAATATAAATGATTTAATGGGTCCATTGACACCTAAACCCTAAAGCCCATGCATGGAGGCCCAAAGCCCATGAAGCCCCACCTCCTACATCTATAAATAGAGGTGTTGGGGTGCTCACAAATCATAACTTGAAGGAGTGGAAGATTGAAGAGCACAAAGAATTCTCTCTAGTATCACAAGTGAAAGAGGTGGAGCATTGGAGAGTTAAAGTATTCTTCCAATTATTCATGTATCTTGAAGAATTCTATCTACCATTCAAATCTCCTTCAAATATTAAAGTGTTTGAGTATTCAAATCTTCAAGTATCCTTCAAATCTTCAAGATCTTCAAGGCAATATTCAAAGTATCTTCAGATCTTCGAGTATTTCTTCGAATTTCTGAAGTGATCTTCAAGTATTCAAAGAAATAAACTTCAAAAGCTTTAAGGCGTTCTTACAAATTCTAAGAACGTTCTCAAATCAAATCAAGTTCAACGTTCAATCCAAAATCATGACTTGAGTTATTTGAATCGGCATTATCAAATCAAACATTTCAAGATTGTTCAAGAATCAAATAGAAGAGAAGAATCAGATGATCAACTGGAGATTGCAGCCCACATAAATCTATATTCAACTCTATCAAATTATATTTGTAACGCATTCTGTATTTTATCAAATTGAAATACAAAAATTTGTATTTACAGATTCAATTAGTTATCAAATACAATTCGAAAATTATGATATTCGATTGTTTTCGAAAATATTCTCTCTCTCTCTCTCTCTCTTTATATATATATATATATATATAGGGAGATGTTCAAGAAAGAATCATAAATAAAAGAAGACCGGAGAACCATTTTCAACCATTCGATCATCAAGATCTACGGTGGATGCATCATATTGTTGGATGAATGCAGATCCTGGGTTCGAATCCTGAAAGGAGCATTTTATTTTTATTTTTTTAGTGCATTAATTTTAACAGCGAATGCATTAATTTTTTACAGTGGATGCATTAGATTTGATAGTTCTCCCGTTCTCACAAATAATGTAGTTCTCTCTAGAACCACACCCTATATATATATAGGGGATGACTAAAATAAAAACACTTCTTAAAATATAAAATATAAACAATTTTCAGCCCTTAGATCATCAAGATCTACGGTTGATTCGTAATCTTGTTGGATGAATTCGTGGTCCTGGGTTCGAATCCCAAAGGTAGCAAAAATTTATTTTTCATAATTCGTAACCATGTTGGATGAATTCGTAACCCTGTTGGATAAAATTCGTACATTAAAAAACGTTTATATTTATATTTTAAGAAGTGTTTTCACTGTAGCCCTCCCCTATATATATATATATATATATATATATATATATATACACATATATATATATATATAATTATAGTTCAAAAACTAAAGAATAAAATAGATATAAAGTAAAATAAATAAAAAAGAATATTTATATATATATTTATTTAGAAAAAATAAATACCATTAATAATGATCAAAGCTTTGAAAAAACTTTGATTCCAAATATAATTAAAATAAACGTTTTTTTTTATTTGAAATATCGTTTAAAAAAAATTCTCTATCAAATTCGTGAATTGAATATATTTGATTTGAATAAAATAATATGAAGTAGAATCAAATAGTAGGATTTTTTTAATCGAATATTCGATTTATATTGTTTAAAATATATTTGTAAACAATATAAAGAATATTCGATTTGGTTCGAGTATTGGCGAATCAGTGTACCAATCGAATGCGAATAGTAAATAAGATTATAAAGATATTTAAATACTAATTCGAATATACAATTAATTTTACGAATATGAATCGAATTCAATGATATTCAACTTGTTTACAACCCTAAAAGTGAGAGGCTCTGTTTTTTTAGCTTATTCTATAGTGCTATCAGGGATATGCAAAATCAAATAGAAACCGAAAATCAAATAGAATCGATTAATTCATTCATTCTCAATCGAATAAAGAAATTTAAAATTAAATTTTGTATGTGTTCCGTATAAATGAGTAATTTTGAATATAGGCCACAATTTTCTTACTATAACTCCTTATTTAAAAAATAATAAAAATAATTGTGATTATAATATTTTATCCTTATAGCCCCTATTTAAAATATGTACTAATAAATTAGTAAGTTTATCAAAATTTGTTTGAAAAATAATATATATATATATATATATATATATATATATATAATCTCTTACCAAATAAATTACGTATAACCCTCATATTAAAAATATTTATACATAACCCCATAATCAAAGATTGGAACGATGCTAGATCTTTCCAACAGACTGTCATTGTAAAGTTTTTTTGAATTTATTTTAAATATATTTTCAAGGATCGTTGAGGCAGCTAACCAACATAAAAGTTTTGATACAAGGGATATTTCGGGTGGTCTCTTTTCTTATACTGCAGTTATATGAATATTATTAGAATCTTTAGTACCCATTCGAAGAACTTAAACAACTTTTCCAGTTCTGATGATCCCAATAGGTATACATATGCACATATATATGAGAATGAAATTTAATGTGAATAAAATTATAAAATGCTCGTGTGACATCTCTCTGAACCCAAGATCGGATTCTCATTAGCAGCGTGAAAATTGTGGATTGCAATATAAAAATGGTCAAATAACAAAAAGTTTCTCACTACACTTAGCTTTGGTACAATGGGCGAAAATGACTTGATCATGGGTATCTAGAAATTTAATTATGATCAGGCAAGATTTCATTGAAATTTTATGATCGGACGATTTTTTTTATTTTTTATTTTTAAATTTCTCTCTCTCTCTCTCTCTCTCTCTCTCTCTCTCTCTCTCACACACACACACACACACACACACATACACATAGGGTTAGTTTTTATAGAGAAATTAATTTTTTTTTGCGAAATTTAGAAACATTGAACATGTCAATATTTTCTTATGAACATACTAATAATTTTATTGAACATTTGGAGATCGAATTTTGAAGTGCGAGATTTTCAACAAATAATTTTTTTCAACAAATACGTTCGTTCATAAAAAATTATTGACATGTTCATCATAATTATTGATATGTTTATTAAAATCTGAACACGTGATTTATTTTTAATTACTGACCGTTTGATGGATCATGATCTATGGATGAGATTGTTCTCCCTTACTTCAACATTTATTTTTTTCTATTGAACCTTTTCAGGTAATAAAAAAAATAATCGGGCCGGAGCCGAGGGTGTATGGCCTCTAAAACATATAAATGAGAGGTTGTTGTACTAGACTAGAATTTCTTTTGAACTCAACTGTTGGAGTTCATTTTTCTAGTATAGACTGAAGTCCCTTGGACTGAAGACCAAAGCACTGAAGTCACAAGGACTAAAGACGAAAGTACTGAAGTCTTGACGACTGATGATTCGAAGAACTGAAGTCTTGGAGACTGAAGAATGAAGACTGAAGTTCACCTTAATTAAATGCTGAAATCAATGCGGAATCTAGACAGAAGTATAAGTGTTAGGAAAACACTTCAGTACACCTGATCAGTCGAAAGAGCATTCAATGCAACTGAAAGAAATGTTTTGAATAGAAACCTCGGACTGATAGTGCAGATACAGACTGAAGTTGAAGTTTTGTATAACACACTCAGTGTTAACGAAGGACAACTTGAATGCTTCCAGTACACGCCGCATTAAATGCATTGTCCGCATTTAATGCAAAGGACAGTACATTTAATGCAAGGATATGGTGAATCGTCCTTCACCCTGCAGAGTTTCCCTTTCCATGTTACCTTACACTGTAACACCATCTCCTAGATCAAAAAAGTCATGCCTCTTTTGGCGTAAACGAGATAGAGGACGAAGACTTGAGCCAAATTTGAATTGACAAGTCAAACGACAGATAGGATTGAAGGATCACCTCCAACGGATCTATTCCTCACTTTTCGCCTATAAATAGAGCTCAAGATTCAACCTTCGACTTCACCGATTTAAGAACATACGCTGAAGCTCTGCCAAACTTTCAACTCAACTTATATACTTAGTCAAAATCCTTGAATCGAAGAAGAGAATTTCTATTGTCAAATATCAGTTCACCTGATATACCAACATTCTCTTAGAAGCTACTAGACAAATATTTCTCATCCTAAGCCTATATTTAGATTACTTGAGAGCTTGTTCTCAGTAATCTTTAGTTGGAGTTTTGAACCCTTTTTAGAAAGAGTGAAAAGAGTGTTTGAGATAGAGAGGGAGTTCGAGACGGTTGTCTGAACTTAGAGAACCTTAACCACCACAAGCTAGATGTGTGTTGTCTCAGCAACTGCATGTTAATGAAGAGAAAAGTCAAACCCAGTGTGTTGGCTATGAAACTTGAGTTTCAGAAGCAAGATTTGTTGTGCACCCGCAAGCATAAGCCCAGTGATTTGTCAGTGTGATCAACTGACCGTGGACGTAGGAAATTATTTTTTGAACCACATAAAAATATTTGTGTTCTTATTGCTTTCAGTATTTTATTTTTCCATATCTGTGCGCAAACTTTATTAATACTGAAATTGTTAAAAGTGAAAAGAGAAACCCTAACAACTTACAAAGTGATTCACTTAAAGGTTATTTCATAAAATCGTTTCCGCTCCAAATGTTATCAGTCTAACTAAAAAAATCTTCGGATAGTTAGTAAGATTTCTAACACTTCTCTCAATTGTTTAAAACTAATTTGACTGAACCATTACAACTATCAGTGAGTCGACAAGTTCCTCGCACTGAAGTTAAACTACTGAACCAATATCAGTATCAGTCTACACTCGTTCTTAACTAATCTTGCTTTACACTGCTCTCTTCAGTCAACTCACATCAGTATCAGTTTCGATACTCACTTCAGCTTACAAAAGAAGTTTCAAGTTTTAAAAATAACCCACTGGTGTATTCCCCCTCCTATATACCAGTTCAATAACCCTAAGGGACCCAACAGAGGTCAATTAGAATTTTCATAATCTCGTGATCCCCTAATTATAAATAATTGAGATGGACAACATTAGGAATTTTCATAATTTAAAAATTGTGAAAATTTGATCTTCACTTAATGTTGAAAAAAATAGAGGAATTTAGAGTTTTTTTTTAGATCTGATAGTGAAGACAGTTAAAAATGAGAATATGTAGGTGCTAATGAAGGAAGGAAAAGATGTAAGTGAGAAACTCACTTTAGATCGTAATTTAACGTTTATGTTCTTCTCCACAATTGATGTTTAGATTTTGAGTTAGACTATATAAATAAATTATTTATCATTATCTTTTATATTAGGTTCATAATGAGGAATATACATTTTATCTGTTAAGAGATTGTAAGTATTATTCTTTCAAAATATTTTTTATAAACTTTAAATGGGGTTAAGGGTAAAATAGTCAATCATACTTCATCCATATACTAAAAATAGTCATAGGAGGGAACGACACGAGTTTTAATGGATATTGTTAGTATAATATGAGTGGAGAAAACGTCCCACTTAAAAAGTAGTAACAATAATTATAATTAATTGTATTGTGAGTGGAGAAGAGTCCCACCATGTAATAAGATTATCTCCTATAAATAAATACTTCATCCATTTACAAAAATATGTTTTAAGGGAGAATGGTAGGAGTTTTAAGTGTAGGGTTTCACAAATAAATAAAAAATATAGAAAGAATTAGTGAAGAAAAAGTCTCACAAATTAAAAAATGATGGGTACATGAATTATGATATATTTTTGTGGATAAATGAAAATGACAAATTATAACTTATTTTTATGGATGAAGGGAGTACTCCCTCCGTCCCGCGAGTCTTGACACGTTTGGGTTCGGCACGGGAATTAAGGAGTTGTAGATTAGTGTTTTAAGTGTGTAATTAATAAAGTATAAAATTGATAAAGTAGGAGAGAGAAGGTAATAAAAGTGATAAAGTAGGAGAGAGAATATAATAAAGGTGATAAAGTAGGAGAGAGAAGGTAATAATTATTACCAAAAAAGGAAACGTGTCAAGATTCGTGGGACGGCCCAAAAAGGAAAACGTGTCAAGATTCGTGGGACGGAGGGAGTATAACTTATGTGCTAAACATTTCAAGGCCTCACTTTGAATAAGCCCAATGGCAATACTATATGCCTCATTTTGAATTGGGCCGTCATGAATTCAGCTCATTGTACGCAATATAACATCACAATTGTAATCTCTCTCTCTCTCTCAAAATATATATATATACCTATATATATATATATATATATATATATCACAATTGTAATCGATCTCAAATGCAGTCGATCGCAGTTTGATTCGTTTTATTAAACAATGTGAGTCACATTGATTTATTTGAATTTAAATTCAAATTGTACATATACTTATGCGCATCATTTTATTTAATATAATTTATTCAGTTACAATTAATAAGGTTTATTAAACACTAAATAAAATACTATAAATTACATCAACTTAATGTTTTTTTTTTTTAATTTCAAACTAACTCACTAAACAAAAATAACCACGAAATGGTGTCAAATTTAATATTTTTAGAAGTTTCGCTAATTCACAAGTAACTCAACTGACGACTTGAATCGTTATTGCGAACCCATAGTTTGAAACTTGGAATTAACCACTTCAATAAATATTAGTAGTAGATATTTTTTTTTCAGATAATAGGTTATTAAATGTACATTTATATTCCTCAAAAAGAAAATGTACATTTATAATATTTAAATACACGAAGTAGTAAGTATTGCATAAAATGACGCAAAAAATAGAATATTGCAAAAACAAGAATTCGTAAAAAAAAACTTCGTGCTCTACCGACCCCACCAAAAAGAGCAAAAAATAGAGTAGAAAAAGTGGGGCCCAGTGCAACCGCAGCTTTGGTGGGACGCTTTATGCTAGGTCATGGGCAGAGCGCAGCGACCACAGCCATCCGACACGTGGCTTCTGTGAATTAAAAATTTATTTTCCCAAAATCGACCCGATTGGGTCCTTGTTGCTAATTAGATTAATTATTTTCTTTGAGATACTAATTAGATTAATTATGATACTCTATCTGTCCCATATGGATAGGCTGATTGTGATTTTTACAAGGATTAAAAAAAATCATTGAAAATGAAAAATATATAAGTAAATTTCCTAGTATGCCCATATTTATTATTTAATGATATATTAAAGTGAGAGTAAATTAAAAAATTAAATATGGATATAATAGTAAATGAGTAAAAAAATATTACTTTTTATGGAAATAAGCCTATATAAATGGGACATTCAAAAAAGAAAATAAGCCTATATATATGAGACGGAGGGAGTACAAATTTATATTGTTCCTTCACCCGGGCGTGGGTCATTACTCATTCATGTAACTGCAAATAATTAAACAATCTCAGTCTTCTTTGAGGGTGTTTTCTTAAATTTATTTTAAAGAGCTTATAAATTCTCGAAATTTATAAGATATTTTTAAAAATTTATAAGATACAATTTCTTAAGAATTTATAAATTGTCAAAGTGTTTGGATTTATAAATTAAAAAAGAACTTTTAGTTAATAAGAGAAAATCTTTATTAAAGAAAGAAAATCGAAAAAATAAAACTAGAATGATATATGATGAAAATTAAAAATCATAACTGAATTATTTTTGTAAAATGAGTGTTGCTTATAAGATAATGAGAAAATAAGTTGTGGTAGAATAATTTATTTTTAGGGAGCTTAATTATAATATCTCAGAACTTATTTTTAGAGCTTATAAGCTTTTTAGGAGTTTATTTTGCCAAACACTTTGAAGGAGTTTATAAGCTCGTAAACAGCTTATAAACTGTTTTAAAGAGCTTATAAGCTCAACCACAAATTCTCTCTCTGAAGTTGCTGGCACTCACAAATACCACCACCATAGGCAATTTCACGGCCACTGTCGCCCCAAAATTAGTAAAAAATCGAAAGAAGCGGGATTCAGATTAATAGAATTAAGAGAGAAATAAAGGCTGAGATGAAATGTTGTGGCATACATGGAGAACCGGGAGGGAGGGAGGCGTTGGTCCGTTGAAAGTGTTGGCTGTCGCGGTGTCGCCACAAGAGAGGGATGGAGGAGAGAATATTTACGGATTAATATTATCCAGATATGAATATATATATATATATATATATATATATATATATATATATATATTTATTTTGGGGCTCTATCGATCTAGTCTAATATATCATTCATTTAGATGTAAGAATTAAGTATTTGTGTGAATATCACTCAATCTATTTACTCACTCTTGTCCCTATAAATATGCATAGGTGATTCTGATACGAATTTTAATGAAAAAGTATTGATAATGGAGAAATAATCACATAAAAGATACTGTTAAGTAGATTGTGGGTATATAGTGTAAGTTACAAAGGTAAAAAAATTATAAAAATTATGTCCAAAGATAGAGTGTACATAAATATTGGAGATGTACCAAAAAGAAAAAGTATGCATAAATATGGGAGACAGATGGAGTATGTAATAAATATGCTTTATATTTTATATATTTATATTGTACAAATAATTTATACTCACCTTTTTTGCTACAAGTACAACACTGTTACTTTTATTGCCGGTAAAAAGTACTTCATTTGTTTTATTATAAGAGGCTCAAAGCCTTTTGGCACTCGAATTAATAAAGAAGTATTTAGTGTTTTAAAGCTGAAATTTGCATACCACATTCAAAAGTTTACATCACTTCACCAAATTTCAAAAGGTTTCTCTCATTTTAACATTATAAATAAGCAATGGAAATGAACCATTTCTATACAAACTAAAAACAACAAAGGACCAACATGGTCAACAAAAATCTAACAAATGCAGAGAGGAATTCCATCATCCAGTTCCTTCTTCAAAATTCTAAGAATGACAAGCCATTGAGGGGAAACATCCAGGAAGCAGCCATTAAGTTCGATAGCTCAAGAAGAACGATTAGTTGTTTGTGGTCTGCAACAAGACAAAGGTAAAGTTATACATCTACAAAGTCTTAAACCAAATGCTCCAAAGGACAACAAAAATCCAGATTGATATTGCATTGATTTAAAATCTGAATCTTTTCAAAAGATCCACTATAAGGAAGTTAACAAGTGGTATAACACTGTGTGGAGATGGTTGAATAGGGGCCTGGTCAAAGCTCACACATCGGCAATCAAATCAGACCTCACAACATCAAACATGCTTTTGAAGTTAAAGTTTTCGCTAAAAGCACTTGAGTTTGATAGGATTTTGAAGATACTTAAGTTTAAAAGTATGAACAACATAGTGCACATTGATGAAAATTGATTCTAAAATCACACAAACCTCACATAAATTCTACCTAACAACAGGGGAGATTAAACCACATAGAACTTGCAAAAGTAAAAACTTCATCACCAAAAGTGATGTTTATATGTGATATATGCAAACCTATATTTGCAGTAGATGGAATAATGTTTTTTTATGGAAAAGATAGGCAATTTTCCCATTCACCCAAAAGGTTCCAGCACAAAGAAATAGCAAGAACATACATCAGAAACCCTAGAGACCAAGCCAATCAATCGATTACAAAAGAGGTGATAAAAGATTACTTAATCAACCAGGTATGAAGCGAGCATCAATTATGCATGAACTGTAATCATCATCATATGTATGGATTTAAACTAGTGTATTTAGAATAGTTTCTCATTATGTAAGATGATTTTTAGTGTGTACTCTAAGGTTTGACTAGTAAATTTCAGGCTGTACCGGCCATAAAATTTAAATGGCCAAAATTTGCAAGCAAAAAAGTCTCTATAGAACAAGACAATGCTCACCTACACATTAAAGACACAGACACTGATTTCAGAAGTTTTCGGTCAAGATGGCTTTGACCTAAGAATTGTTATCAATCACTCAATTCACCTGACACTAATGTTAATGACTTGGCCTGATTTAAAATGATATTTTGTATAAAAATAAATGATACTTTTGAATGAAGTCGAAAAGGGTCTGGAAAAAAAATGAAAAAAAATGAAATTGGTCCAGGCTCGGACCAATCTGAAGAAAAATAATTATGTCGTTGTGCTGCAAAAGGGATTCAAATCTGCGAGTGCACAATTGGAAAATACTCCTAGCCATTAATATATATGTCTTCCTTACATTATTATGTCGTAAGGTGCAACAAGTTGTACATGCATGAGAATTTGCTATATTGTATTCATTTTAGAATAGAGTTAAAGTGCAGATAGGCCCCTCAAGTGGAGGCCCTTAGAGCGTTTCAGTCCCCTTACTAACTGTGTGTGCAAATTGGCCCCCGAACTCAAAAAAACGGTGCAGATCGGCCCCTCTGACTTAACACCGTTATGGGCCGTTAGTCAAGGGGGCGATCTGCACCGTTTTTTCGGAGTTCATGGGCTAATATGCACCTTTTAACTTTTTAATTAATTCATCTCTCTCGCTCAAAATTTGATCGTAGTTGTCGCTGATTCAAGCTCCGGCGAGGCCGGCGGAGGGCGCCGCCCCTTTCTTTCTCTTTTGGGCCCTAAACCTCGGAGCTCGCTTGACTGCACACGCTTAGCGTCAAGGACGAGCCCTAATTTTCCCATTCCGTCGGAAATCGCCGCCGCAATATCCGGTGAACCCGCCGCCTGGCTTTTCTCGATGAGGAGTCGCCTAGCTTTTCTCGATAAGGAGTCGCCTCTTTCTCTCTAATCCGGCGAAATCCGGTGATAAAGGCCGACGATGCCCGTCACCATCTACACTATCGGCGTTCTGTTGAAGAAGGACGCCTCCAAATCAGAGACCATGGCCAACATGATCTCGATCTCGATTGGGGTCACGATCACCGCCTACGGCGAGGCGAAGTTCGATTCGTTGGGGGTGATTCTGCAATTGGGGGGCGGTGACGTTCGAGGGAGAATTCGAGTTTCCATTTCGATTATGTGATTTTCGGGAGCAATGACGCCGATTTGGAATTCCCGATTTGGGGCTTGGGAACTTGATTTCGTGATTTTCTTCATCTGACGGCGATTGACGCCGGAAAAGTTGGTCGGAGAAGATGAGATGTGATTTTTTTTAATGAACGGTGTGCAGATTAGCCCCCGAACTCCAAAAAGGGAAAAAGTGCAGATTAGCCCCTGAACTCCAAAAAAACGGTGCAGATCGCCCCCTCTGACTAACGGCCCATAACGGTGTTAAGTCAGAGGGGGCGATCTGCACCATTTTTTTGAGTTCGAGGGCTAATATGCACACACATTTAGTAAGGGGACTGAAACGCTCTAAGGGCCTCCACTTGAGGGGCCTATCTGCACCTTAACCCTTTAGAATATAGCAAGATGTATTAAAGAACTTAACTGAAAATAAGTAGATAAAAAGTGCACCTAAAAATTACTCATTCTGTCCATGAAAATTGTAGTTTTTGTTACTCCCTTGATCGCGACTCACTTGGTCTAGTTCCTTTTTACACAGTTATTTGGAGCAAGTGATATTTGTGTATAAAGTGCTACGGACTCACTTTGTTTGTGTAAATTAGTATCCCTTATTTTCGCCAAAAATGGATTAGGCCAAGTAAAATGAGACAACTCGAAAAGGAAAATAAACCAAGTGAGGCAAGACAAAGGGAGTAATATTTTGTTCTTCCACAAAATTGTACTCCCTCCGTCCCATTAAAGTTGGCCACATTTCCTTTTTGGGCGTCCCACTAAAGTTGGCTACTTTCCTTTTTGGGTAAAAATTACACAAATTAAACTCTATAATTAAGTCAACTAATCTACACCTATTAACCTAACCTATCCTCACTCATATTTATCTCTCTCACACCGCCTCTCCCTCTCTCTCCCTCTGTTCTTCTCCGGCGTAAGCAACCCCATGGCCGCCGCCGCCCCTGGCCGCCGCCGCCTCTCCCTCTCTCCCCCTCTGTTCTTCTCCGGCGGACGCAACCCCCATGGCCGCCGCCGCCTCTCTCCCTCTCTCTCCCTCTGTTCATCTCCGGCGGACGCAACCCCCATGGCCGCCGCCGCCTCTCCGATTTAGGGCTAGGGCTCCGCCTCTCCAGTCGGCGCTGCCTCTTCGATTTGGGGCTAGGGCTTTGCCGCTCCGCCTTTCCAGTCGCCTGTCTCTCCGATTTGGGGCTAGGGCTTTGCCGCCGCCGCCGATTTGCCTCTCCAGGCAGCGCCGCTTCCTTCAGATTTGGAGATTGAGGGAAAATTTTGAATTTTTAGGGTTTGGAGATTGAGGGTGGTGGTTGTTGGCGTCGATGGTGGTGGTGGTGCTCCGGTCGCCGGCGACGGCGAGTTGCTGGCGATGGTGGTGGTGGTGGTGGTTGTTGGCGTCGATGGTGGTGGTGGTGGTTGATTCTGGTTTCAGATCTCCTTTTCATTTCTTGAAATTTTTGCAAGATTTGGGGTGGTGGTGGTGGTGGTGGTGCTCCGGTCAGAAGATTTTTGGTGGTGCTAGTGATGGTGGAGGATGGCGTGGTGGTGGTGGTGCTCCGGTCGCCGGCGACGGCGAGCGAGTTGCTGGCGATGGTGGTGGTGGTGGTTGTTGGCAGATTTACTAATTAAACCTTTAAGATAAACAAAAGTCATTTAAAAACATGGACCACTTAATTAACTCATAACAATACATTTCTTAATCTCCGTGCCGAAAAGAATGTAGACGACTTTAATGGGACGGAGGGAGTATGTTTTTATTTTTTGGAATTAATTTCTTATATTTTAAACTACGTACACTCACATTTAATATTTACAAAAATGCAACTCTTTAATTTTTTTTTTTTGGTGGGATCAACACCCTAAAGAATAAGAATGACTACCGATTTTTGGATCCATTTTATACTAAAAAATGCATCTCTTAATCTTTTTATTAAAATTTGTACTCGTCATTTCATAATATAATTTTTGTGGATAGATGAAGTATTTTTTTAGCTGACTCATTTTTAATTATGGGTCTTTTTTTTTTTTTTGTAAATAATAATCCCCTTCGTTCTTTAAAAGTTTGCAAGAACATCACGAATTTTAGTAAAAGCTACTAAAAAGTAATAAAAATAAAGGATAAGAATAGATGATAGAACCATATTATAAAAAGAAAAATATTATTGTTTTTGACAAACATATATACTATAATTATGACTGAAATACTTAGTAGTATGATTTAGTTTATGAAGTATGCCTACTGCACACAGCTGACATCCATTTTCTTTCTTCTCCCACTCTCTCTCCATAAAACCAAAAGCTTCCTCTAGTCTAACCCATCTCCTGCTAAAGTTGCGCACAATATCAGAGCACTAATACAACATTTTTTTTTTTTTTTTGAGTTGGGAATACAGCAATTCTTATTTCTATCATCAATTAACGTCTAATAAATTAGAAACCAGCAACAAATGTTTCCTAATTTATGTCCTTTCTTCTTCATCCCTCTCTTCCGGTGATAATCGCCCCGCCGAGACGAATACCTTTACCGGTTAGAAAAAACAAATACCTCAGTCCCATTAAGATGACTCGTTTTCTATTTTGAATTCTCCTTACCGTTTCTCTCTAATTTACACGTTTTCCTTAATTTCAACGAGTAAGTCATCTTTAACGGGACAAAGGGAGTATTAAGTTTCATTCCGATGCATCCTCCCTAATTTGTTAAAAGAAACATCTATATACAAAAATCTAACGCTGATACAGAGAGATTATGTGACTTGTTCCTTTCGGTCTCGGTGTTTAACTTCAAGTTTAGATCACGAGATTTTTTATGTATTGAAAAACATATGAATAGAATTCTAAGCTAAGATATTAACTCCTGTAGCAATCGGCGGTGGTAGTGGTGTTTTTGAACGTTATTGGGTCTTGTAGCATGGCATGATGAAGATTGTTTATTTCCATAAAATAAAATAATGATTGCAAGTGAATGAATGGGACCCACGCACAGTAGAAGATCATAAAATAAAATTAATCGCCATTAATCTAATTAATAAGTAGATGTGGAAGCGGGTTAATTTTAGGAAAACCAATTTCGAATTCACATAAGCCACGTGTCGGCTGGCTTGGTCGACGCGCACGACCTAGCATAAAATTTACCGGTACAGTTTGGGATTCTGAATTCTGATTTTTAGCACTGACAAAATTTAAAAAAGGCAACTCCATTTTTACGCTCCACAGAGGAGTGGGATTTTGACCGCCATTGATACGAAGCTTTCTCACTCTGCCCAACCCCCTGCCACCCTGGGAAAAGAAAAACCTGAAAAAAGGAAAGGCGGAAAAGAGAATAAAGTTTTCGTTTATCATCTCATTAATTAATGGATGGCTTTCGGAAGATACATTTCGAACGAAAATTGAGTCATCATCTATGAATTTTGAGTTGCTTCTTTTTTCACGAGCTCCAACGATTCATTGAATATTGCTGAATTGGCTCTCGATATATGGAGCCCGAACTCGGTGCAGCTCAACCGCAGTTTAGATCCGGCGAAATGGGGTGCGCGTTTGACGAAATTCACGGACTCATCTCCGCTCCACCGGTCACCGGCGGCCGCTCGTTCACGGCGCTGCTCGAGCTTCCCCCGCCGCAAGCGGTGGAGCTCCTGGTTACGGAAGATTTTCCGGCTAAACATCAGCCGCCGCCGCCGATTTTCCCTACTGATATCGGTCTCATCCATCGCGCGTCAAAGTTCTCCGTCTTCGCTTCAGCTGATAATTCGCTCGAGAGCAATACGATTCTTTCAGTCTCAAACTCGATCAAGGTTGACTCGGTGAAGCAGGAGCAGCTGGACGCGGATTCCCACCGAAATTCTTCTTCTCCGGCGGGTTCGGATCAGTGTCTCAAGTCCGGCAAGCGAAAGGAGAGGGAGAAAAAGGTAAATTCTACTTTGTAGCACATGAAACTGTCAAATTGTGTGAGAAATTCATTTAATATTGTTTTTCTTCGATAGGTGAAAGAGTCGAATAAAAAGAGCAAAAATATGGCCGCAAATGAACCTTCTGACAACGGCGGCGGCGAGGAGCTGCCTTACGTTCACGTCAGAGCTCGCCGCGGCCAAGCCACTGACAGCCACAGCTTAGCAGAAAGAGTAAATATCTCTGGATAGCATTATTGACCTCTAATCATCTGGCTAATCTTGATTAGGTTTGAAAATTGCAATTAAGTTTGTAATCACTCGTTAATTGCTGTTCATATGCAGGCAAGGAGAGAGAAGATTAATGCCAGAATGAAGCTGTTACAGGAGCTAGTCCCCGGATGCAACAAGGTCAGCTGTCAAAACTGTCTGTTATCCATTATTGTTAGTTCATTGGGGTCTAACTATTGGGATTATGTGAGGGAGCAGCATCACTTTCTTACTTGACTATGACAGCTTTTTGCTAATGATAAGTTGATTATGCTTTTGGCTTGTAGATTGTTTGTTAATTAGATAATACTAATAACTGCATATACGCATCACTTTCAACTTTTTAATTGGGAAAGAAAGGAAAAGGTGATGGCTTTTGCATCAAGAGTAGTGGTGGGGTTCTCCTGAAGTGTCCCTCTCACCCCTCTTAATTCTTGTTTTGTGTTTAATCTTTTCAGCCTTTTCAATTGGTTCGTTATTGGTCCCTGTTAGGCCATTGCTGTCATTTACTAAACAACGTTATGCTTTCTTTCTCCCGAGCTAGGACTGATATTTCAGACCATCCTTAGGATACCTTTTGTGCCTTCTGTTTTGGTTCGTTTAGCTAAATGCATCTGAAGGTATAACTCCAGTTGTTTAGAGTTAAGGTGGTCGAAGAGTTTGGTTGAGTTAGGTCTCTATTATTGGTCTACAGCTGGAAGCAAATTGAGATATCAATTAGTCTATCTAGGAAGAAAAGAAACAGAAGTTTCTTGCTTAAGGCTTGATGACTAACATGCACACTATGCTAATTAATTGAAGAACAGAGACAAATAAATTTTCCTTCGGATCTATTTGAGCAAAATTATAAAATGGAGCCAATAGGTTCGGACTTAAGTTTTGGATTCACACCTTTGCGTGTTTGTAATTACGATTTTTCTGGCTTTCTCTGAAGTGATTGTAAGGTGTCGAGTGTGCAATTTATGTGATGTAAAATTAAGATGTTAGGACTTAATGTTAAGCGGGCATGAGAAAATAGGCAGACAATTGGAGCACTAGGGGTCAGTGTGGGTGCAAGTGGAAGAAGTTATTTTCCTCATCACCTGTACTGGCATTGAGTTAATGCTGCCAGGCCCTTCAATGAAAAGTACTAGTGAAATAATAGTGTCAGAGTTGATCTGCCCAAGCAGTTCTTCATGGCCATCTGTTTGTTATAAGATCACCTGTATGTGGTTCTCACTCCAATGCACGACGTTTGTACCATTACCAAAATTACCTCGACATAATTGATCTGGGTCGGGTTACTATCCATGTATTTTAAACTCTCCATTCTGACATTTGTGTTCTGTATTATTAGAACACCTCTTAATAACTAACCAGCTACTGTATGGCCCCCCATCAGCCAGCGAAACACAGATGCATTTTAAATTTTGAACTTAAAAATTTCACCCTTTGATGTGATGATTTAGATAAATTGATTGTCTTTATCCCACATCAACCATGTCAATACTGCAATGATTTTCATCAAGTTCTGGAAATATATAGCTGGTTGCAGGCATGGGGGTTTTGCCTTAATTTTTCTGTAATAAAGCCAAGAAAGTTCATGACGTGATTTTATTTTTTATCTAGCTATGCGGTTCTTCGCTATGATTTTATCCTGCATGTTTAAGATTAGTGGATTTACTTTTTTTTCGTCTATAGATTTCAGGAACTGCAATGGTGTTGGATGAGATAATTAATCATGTCCAAGCACTTCAACGCCAAGTGGAGGTCAGACTTAGCATATCGTTGCCTTTTATGTATAGCGTTCAATCCATCTCTTGTTCAATGCTGGAGTTTGACTAAATATTATGCAGATTATTTGGACTACATTGGTGATTCAATGGGATTCATTTAAACAACTATGAGACGTTAAACATATCTCGTCTGAATTGGTATAATACATTTAAATAGATGTTTAAAATCTGTTAAAAATGTTCTCATGATCTTAAAAACTTTGTGATTGTTGAGATGACAAAACTGGAATTTGGTACAGTATAAACCCTTAAGTTAACATAAGTGAGATGACAGAACTACAACATGTTATTCCAGATTCTAACATCCAAATCTAGTTGGTGCACTACTAGATTTCTGACACAAATAGATTTATAATCAATGGAAGAACTTGAAATAGAGTGTAAATTAACTCGAGTAGGTTGCCATCTTTTACTTTCTTATCTCTTATTCCCTCAGCTGATTCAATCTACTTATCTTACACGGTTGCACCAGTTTTTATCCATGAGGCTTGCTGCTGTTAGCCCAGGAATTGATCTTGACCTCGATTCCCTATTCGCTGTGGTAAGTATTATTTGGCTCGTAAATTTTGTTCACTATGTTGGCCAAGTTAAATAGTTAATTTAAATTTAGTTCTAATTTGTGTTATGCTAGATTTTCATGAAAATGAAAAACTTGCTTTCAAACTTCACTCTTCAAAAAGACTATGCTCTGTTTGCATTCTAACAGATGATGCACCCCTTGTTAGTTCTTATCAATCAATTTCATTGCGATGCATTTTGATGCTATATGGTTGTATACTATATAGAAAGGGGCTTTAAAAAAGTTATTTGCAGTAAATTTAATCTAATGTTGGTGCAAAATCTTGAATTTTCACCTGTAGAATGGATCTTCAAACGCCGATACCAGCTACACTGGTATGTTCGCTCTACCCATCTGCACTGAGGGACAGCTTGATGGGACCAGACAATTACAGCTCCAACAGCTGTGGCATTGTGATGAGCTTCATCAGTCTGTCTGGGCCAGAGAAGCTGACACCTCTAATTTCATTGCTCCTGCAAATTCACTAATGAGTTACGACTCCTCCTCCGCAAATTCAGGTAACCCAGCTGCTCCACGACGTACCACTTCTTAGTGACTCGTGATTCTTGAGATGAACTCCGTAAGTTTATAACTTGTGACCGTGCAGCCTCTCACAGTCGAGCCAGCTGAAAATGGAGCTGTGAATTATGTGGGGATGTGGTTTTTGTATATATATGTCGAGGTATTGTATTTTAGTAGATGATATAGTTGAGAAATATAGTTAAGATCTCAGCATCAAATTAAGCTTGGATTGCCAAGAATGCTGTTGCAGCAATCCTTGTTGAATATATATTATTTCTAGACTAGGTAAGAATTCTAGTTTTATGTTATAGATAAGTCTAATGCTACTAACTGGAAAAAAACCATCACATTTATGAGATCCTTGATTTAATGAGAATATTTCAACTTATTACATCCTCAGCTTTTTCACTGGTTATTTGATGTCTGGCATTATTTTATGGTAATTTACAACCCTTCAAGCCTTGTTTTAGGAGATCGATCGAGTTTTATTAATACGTCATTGACGGCGATAGATCGAGCTTATATAATTTATGGAATGGACTTTACTTCGCTAGATTTATCCAAATCACTTTCATGGATAATGAAAGTCGACTTTCCAAGTTTCCTTATCCAATAAAATTGATATCAGTAGCAACTTGCGATACATAAAATATTGGCAAAACTATGCTACTCCCATTTTTTCAGTGATTCCTTGAATTACTCAACAAAAGACGCAGACGCAATCATGAGTTGAAATGCTTAATTTTTAAAATATGTTAATAATTACCTCTTCTATTTATTATTAATCAACATTATAATATATGGTTGACTTAAGAATAAAATAATCAAGGATTTAAATTCCTGATTATATTTAGTAATCCTCTACTTGGTGAGTTGTGACTTGAGTCACTTGACGAATGACGATCTCCAGCCCCGTTTTAAATTTAGCGCTGATTTCTTTTTGCTTGTGCAAATTATCTTCAGCTTTTTTTTAATAATATTATCTAGTGATATATTTATGGTGTTATGCTATTTTGTGAATATAAGAAGCTGATGTATATTTATTTTTATTTTTATTTTTTATATAAAATAATTTGAATGTTTATTCAAATGATTTTAATAAAAAATCTAAAACATGTTAAATATAAAATTACAATAATAATAAAATTTCTAATATTCAACAAACATATAAAATTATGTATTTTTCTTTTTGCGTTATTATTAATCATAATATTTATATTATAGTATTAGTTATAATAATTTACATATTAATAAAGAATAGATTAATAAAAAAATATATTTTTTAAAATATTACTCTGTATAACAAAACAGAGCGTTGGAAATAAAACTAAAATTTTATACTTATTTTTATGTTAAAGCTCCTGTACCATAGACAATGTGCTTGAGAGATGCCCTTACAACTGAAATTATACCCTAAATTCTAGTACTAATTGTTTTTCCTCCAAAAACAAAATATCATGAATTCAATCACTTTTCTTCGCATCCAATTATATCTCATCTTAGCTGCTACTCTGTTCCAATCACTATCCGCCGCGTCACGGCTCTCCAGCCTCCAACACTGCGGCGACGATCTCTCCCTCTCCGTCGCGGACTACGGCGCCACGGGCCACGGCCGCCGCTACGACACTGTTGCAATCCAATCTGCCATCGACGACTGCGCCTCCGCGGCCGCCCGCCGCTGCCGCACCTGCCAGGTCCACTTCCCGCCGGGCAAGTACCTGACCGCAACGTTGTACCTGAAATCCGGCGTCGTGCTGGACGTATCGAGGAACGCCACCATCCTCGGCGGCACCAAGCTGCAGGACTACCCTGAGAAGCAAGATAAATGGTACGTGGTGTTGGCGGAGAATGCGGTGGATGTGGGGATCACCGGCGGCGGGGAGATCAACGGCCAGGGTCTGGAGTTCGTGACGAGATTCGACGAGAGGAAGAATGTGATGGTGAGTTGGAATCGGACTGGGGCGTGTTTAGGCGATGAGTGCCGGCCGCGGTTGGTAGGGTTTATTGGCTGCAGGAATGTGAGGATTTGGAATGTCAGCTTCAATGAGCCTGCTTATTGGTGGTACGTTGCGTTTCATGTTTCTCGTCTTGTAGATTAGCCTTCATTGTAGAGAGAGAGAGAGCTGCTTCTATTTGTGACAATCGAGTACTGAAGTAGAACCTAGACAAAGATTCAATTGTTTGTAGATCTGTTAGATGAAACCTAAGAGAGAGAGATGCTTCTGTTTGTGATAAGTTACTTTTTGTGTGAAATCTCTTATTGCACATTGATAAAAACTTGAACATTTACCAAATCTCAATGAATATGAATGCAATTCTTCTGTGTATGAACTCACTTCCATCAAGATTTTGACGGTGGAAGAGCTGTTGTTGCAGATTTTAGACAAAAAACTAAATAAAGAACCTTTTGCAATATTACTGTTTTAAACTCACCAAGCTACTCTGCTTGCTTGATCTCATTTCTCATAAATGTTTGTTGTTGTTATCGTTGTAGCTTGCATATTGTTCGGTGTCAAAACACATCGATCCATGACACTTCCATCTTCGGGGACTTCAACACGCCCAATAATGATGGCATAGACATTGAGGACTCAAACAATACACTGATAACTAGATGCACCATAAACACTGGAGATGATGCTATATGTCCCAAGACATACACTAGCCCTCTCTACAATCTCACTGCAACCAACTGCTGGATTAGAAGCAAGTCCTCAGCCATCAAACTCGGGAGTGCCAGTTGGTATGCTTTCAGAGGTTTGTTATTCGACAACATAACTATTGTCGAATCCCACAGAGGGCTCGCCCTACAAATACGAGATGGAGGTACATATATCTTGTTCACATTTCACTTCATTTACCCTTTTGGTTGATAAATCTTGTTGGATAATACTGGTCGTGTTTGGAGAAGATCATCTTCTATCAAGTTGTTGTATATATGAGATGATTGCAAGCATGTATCATTCTAATTCTTGGCAGAAGCCATCTTATGTAGTTTCTGAATTGATGGCTTGTTTCTATAAGATCCAACATACTATAAATAGTATCACTGTCTGAACCTAGTCTTCATTTTTGTGGTGATGAAGGAAATGTTAGTGACATCACATTCTCGAACATCAATATCAGCACAAGGTACTACGATGAGCTGTGGTGGGGAAGAGCAGAACCTATTTACATCACAACTTGCCCTAGAGACAGCAGCTCGAAAGCCGGCTCCATCTCCAACCTGCAGTTCATAAACATCACAGCAACTTCTGAAAATGGAGTGTTCTTGTCAGGATCAGAAGGTGGAGTACTGAGCAACATTAAGCTGTATAACGTGAGTCTCACCTACAAACGATGGACAAACTACACGGGTGGGCTTGTCGACTACAGACCAGGGTGCCAAGGGCTGGTGAATCGCAGCACTGCAGGGTTGATGATGGAACACATTGATGGCTTAGATCTTGAAGATGTGAACATGAGGTGGGCTGATGAGAGGAACAACAAACAGTGGAATAATCCCCTCGATTTTCTCCCTTCAACTGTGAATAATGTTTCATTGCTCAATTTCTATTCTGGATTGTACAAAAAATCAGGAAGGGGGGATGAAGATGCAGAGTTGTGAGGTAAATGTGACATGTTCTACTTGAATTCCTTGTTCTGTTTACCACTCGTATACTACCATGACTACTACTTTTCTACTTTTTCTCGTATCTAAATCTTGAATTTAATTTTAGTATGTCTTCTTTTTTAATGTCCTAGGCACCTTAAGATTAAGTATGTGTTTAAAATTCATGAAAGGGGGAGTGTCCAAAGTGTATAATAGATGAGTTGTTAAATGTGGTCCGGCCCAGCCGGACGGACTGCTCCGACTTTGGGCCACGTTTTTTGGCCCAAAAAACTGGGCCGAGCCGGACTATAAGTATAACAGAATAAAGATTAATTTCTTTTTATTTTTGCATTTATTTCATTAACTTGAGTTCCTATAGAAACTAGGTTGCTATGCTTTCACTTATAGTTACATTTGGTTCTTTATTTTTGTGTTGGCACAAGTATTCAATTTTAAGAAAAACTAAAGTTTCTTTTTAAGGTATTTCTCTTTAAATTTTATTCTATACGTAAACATTAAAAAAAGCAATAGTTACTTTTTTCTTTTATCGAGACTTCAGACTTAAGCTATGGGGATGAGCGTTTTTCACATTGTGCCAATTCATTCTTATTTCTTATGCATGTATTTAAGTGTAAACCAAAATGAAAAACCAAAATGTAATCAAATATATTGAATATGATCAATCTAATAAGTTAATGTTTTAGAATACCGTAATATAATCAATTCTCCCGAAAAATAAGAACTTTCCATTCTCCGTAACTATGAACCAAATATTAACTTATTCTGGCAGTGCATAATTAGACCTAAAAATCGTTTGCAACGATGATCACCACACACCAATTCACCACCACAATTTGGCAAGCTTTTTGTTTGTTTGCTTGTTGCTTTGTTTTTCAATAAAGAAGAGAAAAGTATTGTGTGTTGTACACATTATTTATATTATTCCAAAGTGCTGCAGGGCCCCAAAACACTAGTCCTTTACTTTTAGGTGATTTGACATTATTTTTGTAAATGTAATTAATTGACAAATATCACTCGATTTTTTTTCCAGTTTAATTTAGTCCAACTTCTCATTTTTGCCAACCTAGATACCGAAAGTCGGGCATTTGTACAAGTATCTTTTTAATGACGAGAGAAATTTGTAGTTGCTATTTGAAGTGCACAATTGGTAATTTTCGTTCTTGTACAATATCTATATATAATTTTTTTATTAGTGAGAGGACGTGGAATTTAATGCGATTGATTATATTTAAAATCACATGTCATCAAGTTGAAGATGGACAAGAAAAAGATTAGATTACTTAAATTAAAAGTGCCAAAATTCTTGTACTTTAACATTGAAATGTTATAATAATAATTGCAAGAAAGGGATATTCATGATTCTTGGCTTGGTTGAACTGACGAAGAATAATTGTTTAATGATAAAATGCTGTCAATCGAAGTATCTATATAAACCCCTTATGTTTCGAAGTAATATTGTCGGAAAAATCATTTTCATTCTATATCTTTGCAAGAAGGAAAAGAGAGAAATTTGTGGCTCCAATTTTCAGGTTTTCCTTACTGTTGTTTAATTTGTTACGTTTCTATGTGTTTTGAGCGGATTTGCACATTTAAATCGAGTTTATGTATTTATTTGTAAATAATGAATCTTCATACTTGAACCTTTCCCTAATTGCGTCGTGGAAATATTAAATCCACATATTTTATTTATATGGAGGTCTTTGTTTTGTAATTGACATTTAAATAAAAATATGAGTCGAAATAATTAAATTTGATAAAACCTAAGAGTCCATTTTCCCTGAGTTTATGATAGAAGAATAAAAGACATGGAACTTTGCATTTGAAAATATCATTTTAAAAATTCTGTAATTGAAATTGCGAATAGAGTAAGATGTTGAATTAATAAACATTTATGAAGAATGGTGTTTAAGTAGTGTGAAATGATATTAAGGTTGCAAAATGAGTGAGAGTGAGCAAAAAGAGCAACAAAGTAAAGCTGAGGAGGGGTTGGAGAATAAGAAAGACGAATTTGTTGAGGCCTTGGAGAAGAACAAGGATGAGCAAGGGCTGCGGGAAGCTTTCGGCGTCCTCGCCAAGGGTTCGCCCACGACTTGCATCAAGCCCGTCCATCTTCATCGCGCACTCGCTATTCGAGGTCAGGAAATCTCTCTTCAAAAGACTGAGACTATTATTCAACAACTCAATAAAGAAGGGACATTTAGCTGCGACGACTTTGTGCGTATTGTCAAGTAAGAAGTAAAATTTTATTATCTTATCATCAATATATAGGATATAGGAGGAGTATTAAAAAATCAATGACTCACGTTTGACTATATATAGTGTGATCCTGGCTATGGGGGCCGTGAAGAAGAATGACGTGGAAGGGCTGAAGAAAGCATTTTGCGTCCTCACCAAAAGTGATAAGCCCACAGCCAGAGTTGGTGTGGAAGATGTTCAACTCGCACTCATTATTCCAGAATCGGAGCTCTTGCTTCACAACGCAAAACAGATGGTTCAAGAAGTTAATGTACAAGGATCCTTTAATTGTCACGAGTTTTTGGACCTTTTCAAGTAAGAATCAAACCAATTTCGCCCTAAATTTTATGTTTCTATTTACCATCATCACATCATTAATACACGCTTAATATTCACGTATGCTGAATTTTAATGTTTTGATATTTTATGTGTGCGCTTTTTTTTTAATTTCAAATTTTGATATTTGATGTTATTTTATCTCATGGGTCAAATCTGTCGGACACCAGATATTTTAAATACAAAAAAAAGTAAATTAGATATCTATCTATACTATATTAAAAAAGCAGTTTCCAATTTGAAATCAATTTGAAATTTTGGCAATTTTGTAGTTATATTAAAATTGAAGGTTTGTGTTTAAACTATAATTTCTTTTTTATTTTCCATTTCTTTAACTTCTTATTTGTTGTTTTATTTATTTCCAAAATTGTGAAATTCAATTAATTATAAAATATTTAATATGCATATCAAATTAAAGATCACAATAAGAGCTTTAATTTGATATATTTTATACAAATATTTTATTTAAAATGTACAAATTAAATTTGTTTAAATATTAAAATTTTATAAATTTCTCTCTCCTCTCTCATCTTTTTGAAAAAAAATGTATTTTAAATTCTTTTTTAAGTATTTTTTATTTTTTTAACTTATTTTTTTTGGTTTTCATAATATCAAATTTTATAATTGTACATTATTTTTTATTACTAGTACGCCCCTCCCGTGCGGTGCACGGGCCATGAAATATTTATTTTATTTTAAAATTCTAAATTATATAAAAATATCATCATTTCTGAATTAAATTAATTAATAACAAAAAATTATGTTAATTTAAATATTTGTATTTGATTTAAAATAGTGTATCATAATTATTTTTATCAACTTAATGAGTAGGAGTATAATTTTAAATTAATTGAGTATTGTATAATAATAAATAAATTTACAGATAATTTTTTGTTATTTGATTATTATTTTCGATTAAAATTAAAATTAATAAATATTTTTATAATATTGTCTCGATATTTGTTGATAATAGTGTATCCTAATTTTTAATTAAAATTTTTAATTTAAATATTTTTATGTTATGTTTGATAAAATAATTCAACAAATAAACTTAATATTTTTTTTATATATCAAAGAAAAAGAGAAGAGAAATAAATTTTGTAGGAGAAAGAGATACAAATAAAGATAATATAATAACAACTTGAGCTGAATAAAGAGAAAAAAAATGTAGAAAAAGAGAGGAGAGAGAAAAATAATTATTTTAAAATTTTAAATTATAATAACTTATTTATTTGAAATTCATATTTATTGAATTTGACATCAAATTGAAGATCTTATCACGATCTTTAATTTGAGATACATATCGAATATATTTTCATAAATCAAATATGAAGATTTTTAGAAAATCAAAGAAGTATGAAAAATAGAATAGAAGAGAGAGAAATTTAGAATTGGAATGAGGAAAGAGAAAATTTGAAAAAAAAATGTAGATTTGTGTTCTCTTCTATTTATGCTCTTATTTGTACGTTAATTCTATCTTAGTTATTGTTTTCTCTCTCATCTCTCCCCTCTCTCTTTTAATTTCTAAAATATTGTCCTCAATTCATGTTGTAATTGCAAAAATACCATAAAATTGGTGGGAAAAAAACTGGTGTTTTATATTATATATAGATTAATATTCAATTCAAATATATTTAATTAAAATTAATTTTTATTATATTTATGAGTATGATAATTGAATTAGTATTAATTAATATATAAAATACTAAAAAATATTTTTCCGTGCAATATGCAAATACTAGTATGTCATTAAATATGAAGTTGGATCCGATTATTAAACCATCACAAGTTTTAAAATTTATCAAATTAGGTCCAGTCACGAATGTTAAATTTTATTTTTGCACGTGTATTTATATCCTTATATAATTTGTTTAGTTCAACTGTTTTTCTATGAGAAGTAATAGATCATCCCGTGTCCCCAAGGGGACACCAAGCGATGCGACCTCCTGTGTGTGAACAGTGAAGTCCCAAGTTCAAATCTCACTGCTCCCCCTCCCCAACTCCCTCCCCCCCCAAAAAAAAAATGTCCTCCCATACAATAGACGAACTACTATATATTTATTATTTTTTTAAATTTAAAATTACGTAAAATATAAAAATATCATTATTTATGAATTAGATTAATTAGTAACAAAAATTTTATATTAATTTAAATATTAGCATTTAATTTAAAATAATGTATAATAACAATATCATCAACTTAATTAATATAATATTAAATTTAATGAGTATTATATATAATAATAATAATAATTAAATTTATAGATGGTAAGTAATTGATGTCAATCTCATTTTGAAAAATAACACTAAATTATCAATATAACAAATTTAATAGCCGTTATTTAATATAACAAATTTTGGGTTCTTAAAAGTTTAAACTGTATTATATTAGTTTATATTTAGAGGCTTAGAGCGAACAAAAATTAATTTTGACAATTTAAACAATCATAACTTATTCATTTCAATATAATTTATATTTAGGACACAACCTCATACTATTTCCATATACAAGAAGAGATTACGCGCATTCGCACATAACAAAGAAATATTTTAATAAATATTTTTTGTGAGTGTAAATTTATATTGCATTTCATTTTATAGTACTAACATTTATCATTTAATATATTTATTAACCAATTATTGGATAATGGTTGAAAATTATAAAATTATAAAGCTCATAAATTGAAAAAACATAATCTAAATTGATAGGAAATCCATGTTTATTTTCTAGGTTTGATATTGACATAATTAATTTTAATTTCAAGGATTATAGTAAACATGAACTTTTAATAAAACTAATACACAAATCCTTAATTTACAAAATAAAAAATTGCAATGTATGATGATGAAGAGTTCTAATGGATACTACTACTTAAATAATTATTAAAATATAAAACATAAATCATAATACTCTCCTGTCGCCGAAAAAATGTCCTAAGGAAGGGTGACACAAGTTTTAAGAATTTTTTTGTTGTTTATTTAGTTAGTGGAAAAAGTGGTCCACAGATTAAGAACAGTGAAAAAAGTTAATTAAGTTAGTGAATGGATAAAGGGATCCACAAATTATTACTAAAAATATATTAGAACATCTTTTTGTGGAAAGATCAAAATAGCAAATTACGACATCTTTTCATGGACGGATGAAGTATATTTTTAAATTTATTATTGTATATTATATTAATTACACTATTAACCTTAAACTAAGTATATATGAGCGATATAATAGGCAAATCAAATTTTATAAAATAAGACTCTTTTAAATAGGTATAAATTTCAATCTTACAAGTTTAATTTAACCATAACGACTGCCAATGACGCCTAGTTCAAGTGGTAAAGCTGAGGCACTCGAAGACTCTCCTTTATGAGAGGTCTTGGGTTCAATGGATAGTTTTCTCACTTTTGTGTGGGTAGTTTTTCTATTCTTGTGTGAGTAGTGGTCCCGCCTACGTGTGAGTAGTTGGGTAGTTTTTCTATTCTTGTGTGGGTAATGTAGAGGTCTTGGGTTCAAGGATAGTTTTCTCACTTTTGTGTGGGTAATTTTTCTATTCTTGTGTGAGTAGTGGTCCCCCCTATGTGTGAGTAGTTGGGTAGTTTTTCTATTCTTGTGTGAGTAATGGTCCCGCCTACGTGTAAATAATTTTTCCACTTTTATGTAGTGTAGAAGTCTCTTCCGCGTGCGAATTGTTTATTACTAGGTTATATATCATAGATATCTTTTGTAATTCTAAAAAAAAAAAATAACTATAACAACTATTTTTACGTGACGACACTTTTTATACACTTTTAATCCACTTTTTAGTATTATCATTATTATAATTATGATAGTTAAAACAAGTCTTTTATTTATTCGAAGGTAGTCTTTGTACAAACTTTTTCTCTCGCCCTACACACTCACGTAAAGTATTTGAATTTGTTCCTCATTTATCATAATAGATCTCCAGTAATGCAATAAGAGGTTTTAAAACCTATGATTATATCATCAATATTCGAGGAGTTGGTCTTGGGTGAGGTCAACCTCATGGGGTGAGACGGGTCGGGTCGGGTCGGGGCGCGGGTGGGGTCGGGTCGGGTTTGGACGCGGGTTTGGGATAAAGTACACATTATCATTAATAAAAGTAACAATTATTGTGAACAAATGTAATAATTTCAAAACATTACATTTCTGCATATCAATAATTACTTTTCATTATAATAACAATTACTTTGAATAACGGAGAAAATAAATAGAATATAGAAAAAAAATTAAATAATAATTCAAGTAATTATTGTCTTAAGGAAAAGTAACTATTGATATGATGAAATAATTCAAATAATAATTCAAATAATCATTGTCTTGAGGAAAAGTAACTATTGATATGATGAAATGTAATGTTTCTAAAGTATTACATTTGTTCACAATAATTGTTACTTTTATTAATGAGAATGTGTACTTTATTTCTGGTATCCCAGACCCGCGCCCAAAACCCACCCGACCCGTCAAACCCGCGCTCCGACCCGACCCGACCCGTCTCATAGGGTGAGGTCAACCTCACCCAAGAATTTGCGATATTGGAGTTCCGCATAGTTGTCATAGCCGTTGGAAGAAGATGGGGTTTCTTACAAGTTTTGCGCAGTATCTGTTTGATGAAATGCTTCTTGGAAATGCGTGATGATTCATGGTGTACTGACACATAAACAACATAGAATGCTTGTAAAATTTCGAAAAGAAACATATATATTTGCACGCAGATATGTATGTAAGAAGTGATTTCTCATCACTCTGCACGTTTGTAAACGGCTGCAGGTTGTTGGAGGAGCCCGGTGAACCAAATCAGACGAAGAAAATATACGAAAAATTAAAGCATTTAGAAGAGAAGGAGACGATTATTGTGTATGGCAGAGAGGGAGTGGGGAAAACATGGGCGGCAAGAGAAGTGGCGAATCTTGCAGTGAGAAAGCATGATCTTGATGCTGCAAAAAAGGACGATTCCGATGCTAAAAAAAAGGACGTTGAAGGTTTTGATGCTGCCATTTGGGTTTATCTCAACAGGATTTACAAAGATGATGATTTGAGCCTTCAAAAGAGCATTGCTTATCAATTGTTTGTGCTTGCTGATTTTGAGGATGCAGAGGCGAAGAAGGCTGACGAGAAGAAGAAGAAGGAGCTCGAGAAGAAGGCCGAGGGGCAGGAGGAGATTCCTAAGAAGAACAAGGCTGAAGAGGAGACTGATGATAAGAAGGAAGCCGAGAGAAAGCGACAAGATATTGAGGAATTGATTGTTAAGAATCTCGATAAGAAGAATATTCTTTTTGTGGTGGATGGTGATAGTTATGGGAGAAAATTAAAAGCAGAGGTCGTGACTGAGATGAAAGCTAAAGAGGTCGTGACTGGGATGAATAAGATGAAAGATAAGAGCGGTGATGGAGGAAACAAAGTAGAAGAAGAAAAAGAGCGCAGTGATGGAAAAAAGAATGGAGAAGAAGAAACAAAGGGTGGTGATGGAAAAAAGAATGGAGAAGAAAAGAAAGAGGGTGGTGATGGAAAAGTTAAAGTAGAAGAAGAAAAGATTGTTGTTTTAAAGTTAGAAGCTGGTGAAGAACCGGTAGTGAGACTGGAGTTAGGTGCCTTGAAATCTTACAAAGTTATGAAAACTGTGAGAAAAGATGAAATCGAGCAAGGGATGAATGGGGTGATGGTGAAACCCTTCACCTGGGAAGAATCCAAGTCATTGGCAACTCGAGCCACGAAGACAGAGGGAGTCTTAGACGAGTACAGTGAAGAAGCCGAAAAATTAGCTCGTTATTTCATGTTTAGGAGCGAGAGGCTTCCAGCTCAGCTTCTCTTGATAAGCAGAATCGTGAGCTACATTGGTAAGAAAGGCAAGTTGGAATTGCGAAAGCTGAGAAACGACATAGCTACGATCAAGAAAGGAGAAGAAGGTGTGGAGTGGTGGGATGTGCTGATCAAGAGGTACGAGGAGAGGCTCCCGAAGAGCGTCCTGATCGACTGCTACGACCGGAACAGGCCCGAGAACCACTTCATGCATGGAGGCAGAGCAGTGAGCTTCAACGAGGTGATCTGCTACTGGATCATGGAGGGCCATCTCGGCTCCTTTGATCGTGTCGATGAGGCCTACCACAAGGGCCACCGTGTCTTGATGGAGCTCATGGACTGCGGCCTCCTGCAGAAGCAGGAGGCCGACTACATTACACCCACCGGTGCTTTAATGAAATTCACATTCCACATCAATGACTACAAGGACTTCTTCAGTGGCATCCGCCCCGGGATAGGTGTCACATTCGACATGAGCCTAGGGAGGGTCGCGCTCGCAGATGGAATGATCAGAACAATCAACACCAGCACCAGCACCAGTCACCAAAAACAGATAATATCCGCACTGCTGCTTGATGGCAACCGCATTGGTCGAGAGGAACGCCCCACAGAGAGATTGTGGGAGCACAAGGATGAGGTCGAGATACTCGCCATCTCCGATCCTACTAGCCAGCATTTCAAGCTTCCCATTCTTGAAATGAAGATGCTCCGCTTCCTGGCCCTCCGAGGCTGCAAGTTTCTCGAAAGCCTCGAGCCTTTCCTTGAGAAAAAACACGATCAAGAGAAGGAACAATCTCCTCAGAAAAGTGACAAAGAGAATGATAAATCTTCTCAGGCGCCCCCGGCCCGGATTTCTGAGAAGCTGGAAGGGCTCAACGTTCTTGAGATATCTGGTCCCAGTTTACAGATACAAGATATACCTGACGATCTCTTCACCCTCATGCCTAACCTTAAAACACTAAACTTGTCTCATCTTCTCAATGTCAAGTCGCTGCCTTCGTCTTTCTACAACACCTCAACTCAAATTGAGTTTCTCATCCTGAGAGGATGTAAGAGCCTCCAAGAGTTGAAGAGCCTCAAAGGCTTCAAAGATCTGAAGGTTCTAGACGTTTCCGAGGCCACCTCTTTCGAGAAGTTTGAGGACAAGAGCCTCCATTCCAACACAAAGCTCCAAGTCCTTAACCTCTCCAAAACCAATCTCAAGACACTGCCTCTGATCAACCAGTTGAAGGACCTCAAATTCGTGTGGTTGAGAGATTGCATAGTGCTGCCGAGGATACGCAAGATCGACAAAATGGACAAGCTTGAGATTTTCGACATTTCAGGTGCTGGAGAGGTGGAACGCTTCTGCGATCCATCGTTGGAAGATCTCAAGAAACTTAAGATCGTTGATATCTCGCGCACGAAGATCAGACGGCTGCCTGCCAACCTCGGTGATCCGATATATCTGTATGCCAGAAGTTGCCTCAAGCTCAAAGTAGTGCCACCTGTAGAAGAACTCAACAAACTCGAAGTTCTCGATCTCTCGGGCTGTCATCGTCTGACAGAGGTCAGAACAGAATTCTTTGCCAATGTGCATGACCTCAGAGAATTAAACCTCTCCGAAACGGGCGTCCGACTTCTCCCCTTCCTCGGTGACCGCATCTCTCTTCGTCGTTTGTTGCTGTCAGGATGCGAGTCCTTGGAGAAGGTGGACAGGTTGAGTTGTCTGAAAGAGCTGGAATTCCTCGATCTTTCGGGTTGTAAGAAGCTGATGGAGTTGGAAGGCGGAACATTCGACGAAATGAAGCATCTCGAGCAGCTTAACCTGTCTGGAACTGGCATCGGAGGCCAGCAGAAGCCACTGCCATCCCTGTCCAAACTGGAGAGTCTCAAACAGCTTCATGTTAGAGACTGTCCTAATCTGACCGAGTTGCCGGGGGTGGAACAAGTTCCAAAGCTTCAAGTTCTAGATTGTTCCGGAACTGTTCTAGAATTACCACCTTTCAGCAAGGATCATCCTCCACGCGTAGTTGGAGCAGGTATAGAAAGCATCGATACCGTGCAGCTGTTCAGAAATCTCGGTGCTGAGCCAATGCAGGGTGATGATCAAGGTGCAAAAAGGGGTTTTAAACATGAGGATGTGAGGAAATGCAAATGGATCATTTCGAATTGGCGAACCAGTGATGCAGAGAAGCTCGGGACGCCTGTTTATGGCGCCCATTTCCATCGCCTGTTGAATGACTATCCATCGTTTCTGACGCGGAACTTGAGTAGTTTCTGTTTTCTTGTTTATCCATCTGAAGCAGAAGCCAAAGTCGGAGATAGATTTCGCCAGGATTACATTGATGAAGTGAGTTTAAGAGAGATTTATTTCGAGCAAGTTTGCGCAGAGAAGATGAAGAGGTGTTTGGAGATTCGCGAATTCAAGGAGCTTCCAGATACTCTTCGTCCGCTGATAGAGCAGGCTCAGTTGGTCGTGCTCGTGGATGATCAGTTTTTGAAGACGTTGCTTGATTTGCGGGTTGCTAGCACCATGTCTATGTCTATGAAGGCGTGTTGGATTGAGAGCTGCAGTGAGTTGACGCATGTCGTTGCTGCCCCTCCGAAGGTGGAGGAGAAAACGGGAGAGGCAGGGAAAGGTGAAGGGGAGCAGCAGAAGAAAGGCAATCAGCACAAGAAGGTTGCTGCGGTGAAAGATCAGAGGAAGAATGCTGCAGATGGAAAAGCAGGAGGGCCGGCTAAGAGTGCAGAGGATAAATCTGGAGAGCCTGCAAAAGGCCAAGGCAATGAACCTCTTAAGAATGCTGCTGCGGATAATTCGGGAGAGTCTGCAAAAGGCCAAGGCGGTCAACAGAAGATTGCTGCAGAGGAAAAATCAGGAGATGCGGCAAAAATAGGAGGTGATGAACATATGAATGCTGCTGCGGATAATTCAAGAGAGTCTGCAAAAGGCCAAGGCGATGAGCAGAAGAATGCTGCAGAGCAAAAATCTGGAGATTCTGCCAAGAGTGAAGGCGATCAGCAGAAAACTACTGCTGCAGACTATAAATCAGGAGATACAGCAAAAATTGGAGGAGATGAACCTAAGAATACTGCTGCAGATAATTCAGGAGAGTCTGCAAAAGGCGAAGGCGATGAGCAGAAGAATGATGCAGACGAAAAATCAGGAGATGCAGCCAAGAGTGAAGGTGATCAGCAGAATTCTTCTGCTGCAGATACAGCAAAAATCGGAGGTGATGAGCAGAAGAATGCTGCAGAGAAAAAATCTGGAGATGCAGTAAAGAGTGAAGGCGAAAAGCAGAATGCTGCTGCAGATACAGCGAAAATCGGAGGTGATGAGCAGAAGAATGCTGCAGAGCTAAAAGCAGGAGATTCAGATCAGCAGAGTACTACTGCTGCACACGAGAAATCAGGAGAGCCGGCAAAGAATGAAGCCGATCAACCTAAGAATGCTGCTGCAGATGAGAAAAGCGGAGGCGACCAGCAGAAGAATACTGCAGAGGAAAAATCAGGAGAGGCAGCAAAAAATAAAGGCGAGGAGGCGAAAAATCCTGCTGAAGAGCTAGAGACTTTATGGATTTCTGACGCTTCGAAGATGAAAAGCGTATGCGAAGGTGACATCAAAAGCGTGAGCTTCAAATTCCTCAAATCACTATACCTCGAATACTGCCCAGAGCTCTCTGAAATCTGCTCCTCATCCCAGCAACTGGAAAGCCTGGAAACTCTCTTCATCAAATACTGCCAGAAACTAGAGAGGCTTTTCACAGACGAAAAGCCATCCGAGATGAAGAGGCTACGCCACCTGCAGCTATGGGGGCTAGACAAGCTGCAGAAGATCAACTGCAAGGCACCATTGCTGAGCAAGCTCGGGGTCGGGGAATGCCCTTTGCTCGAGCACGTGCTTCCATCAAGAGTAAACGTCTCACAAGTAGAAAACGAAGGTCATGAGAACCTCGAGATCCTCCACATCAAGTCCTGTGACAATCTGAAGAGTATTTTCGAGTCACCATCACCATCACCATCACAAGATGATGATGGTGTGGTCTTCGATAAGCTAAGAGAACTGGAGCTGTCGGGCTTGCCCCAGCTGCAGAAGGTTGTCAAGGAAGCGTTGAGGCTCTGCGTCTTGAGAGTCCGCGACTGCCCCTCTTTGACCAGTGTCATCGCTGGTGCAGATGGAGTCCGTGATCTGGAGACGCTGGAGGTGAAAACCTGTGAGAAAATGGAGAAGATCATTGGAGGTGAGGGATCCAAGTTGTTGGAAAAGGTTAGCAAAATCGAGTTGCTGGGGTTGCCGGAGCTGGAGACTGTTGGAGCTACGCTGCCCAAAAATGAAAGCGGCTACACTATATGGGCTTGCCCCAAACTGAAAACACTCCCAGTTTAGTGGAAAGAAGGATCCAGTGACGTGATTGGGTACCAGATTTTCTATTACATTTTTCACCTAATGAATTGCATCACTTAGTTGAGGTTTGTCCAGTGATGTAAACTTTTTCTTATTGACGCAGGTTTTTGGTGAAGGTGCCGGGAAAGAACTGGGGCAATTGAAAAGTTCAAAATAAGCAGAAACATGTAACATGAAGAAACCCAGGTTTATTACTATTCAAGGTTTGTGTTTGTGTGCATATTCAAGGTTTCTATACAAAAGTGGTAGTTTTGTTTACTAATAAATGTATCTAGTATTGTGATAACTAAGTTAATAATTTCGATGTTTCACTGTTAAAAATCTTTTTATAAATTTATATTTAATTTAATGTCAATGCATTCTTTGTCAAATACTAATGTGTATTATACGCTACAAGAAAAGGCCAACCGATAGTGTCGGGAAATAAGGCGCCAACCTTTACTGGGCCGCTGATGAATAGTGTCGAAAGTATTTACCGACGGATTCTTGTCCGTTAGTGGTTCCATCGTGTTTGACAATTTTTCTCGTAGTATTAATGACCGAAACATCGAAACATATGGTTGCTAAGACTAAGTTTATCAGCAACCACCCAATCATCCAACAATCTTCAATATTTAATTAATTTCTCTCTCTTTCATATCACCACACCAATATTCATCTCAACCTAACCACTTCTATTTTTGTTGGTTTATCAATGACCACTCAACCATCCAACCACAACATTATATATAATTATTTTGTTATTATTTTTAATCGTAATAATTTTAATAATATTAAATATAAATTAAAATATTACAAAAAAAATTAAAATGAAAAAAACAATAACAAACTAATAAAAATTTAAATTACGACAAACTAAAAATAGAAATTACAACAACCCAAACTCGAAATAGAAAAAAACAATACATACTAGCATTTAATTATCATTGCCAAACTTTTGCCATATGTGCTCGATCAAGTCATGTAATAGAGAGTTACATTTTTGTTGAGGCGTTTGAAATGTTGCCTTAATGATTCCAAGGTCTTTGGACCTCCAATTTCTGGATTATCTGCTCAACTTTGCTCATACATATCTGCAACACTTTTCCAAAATGACTTACTATTCTGCCAACTATTGGATTGTTACTGACAAAGCACCAAGCAGACATTAGTGATATATCTTCTATATAAGTCTAACTTTGCGCATTGTTGGAAGGGTTTGCAGAAATTTTTTCAGAGGTTTGGTGATATTCAGAAATAGGAGAATCAGTTGGATTATGCGAGAATTCTGAATTCATAGCATAATCAAACTCTGGGAATTCATTGGAGCTTGGAATATCAGCAAGATTTGGATAATAGTCTTGGGAGGGGTTGAAATTTTGAGAGTTGAAGAAGGAATTATTGCCTCGATCCATTGAAAAATAGATAAACAAATAATAGAAGTTATAAGTAAAAAAGGATAAATGAGAGAATTTGAAGGTGTATTGAAATATAGCAAGAGTGGTCTCTATTTATAGAGAATGAAAAAATATAAATTTTGGTATATTTTTTATTTTTTTTAATATTTTATATAAAAGATATACTTGTTTTTATTAATTATCCTAATAAAATCTATTCACCCAATTAAATGATGACAAGTGTTACAATATCATTAGTTGATAGTTGAGGAGAGAGAGAGAGACCATGCATGGTCTCTTTTTTCACAAGGTCGACCGTGGCCTCCTTCAGCTTTATCATATTTTTTTTTTTTTTTTTTGCTTTACACATGTGGCAGAGACCTGATCTCCCACATTTGAACCGATAATGGTAGTCTAAGAAGTAAGAATGCAGCATTAGCGATCATTTGACAACGGGTAACTTTCATTTTTATTAACAATCAAATTTTGATCTTCCTCTCCGAAAAAACCTATACCAATTATTTACTTATATTTTGATTGATGACAAAAAATTTAGTCATTACGTAACGACTGAGAAATGATTATTAGATAATCGTTAAAGTTGAAAATTTAAGACCAAATTTGAACTTTACAATGATCGAAATTTTAGTAATTACTTCAACGATCAGATTTTTGATCAATTATATGTCAGTACAATCATACAATGGCAATGCCTCAAATTGCTCATTAGCCTTTTTAATGATCGATATTTTATTTTCAACGATCACAATGGGGGCTCTTATACCGTACTCTGTAAAATTTATCTATATTTTATTCAATTTAAATGCATATGTAGATTAAAAATAAATATTGAATTTTAACATCTAAAATTTTATTAAAATTAAATTAGACAATTACAATAACTATAAAAAATTACAGTTATTAAAAAAAATTAAACATTATAATAAATTAAAAATTTGTCAATTCCATTCTCTAAGTTTGCAAATTTCTGCACTATTGCCTTGTGCATAGCCAATGCTTTAAAGCCCATTTTTAATTTGTCCATTCCAATGATTTGTGTCTGGTTGAAATTTTCGGTAGAATTTACGACTCTATCCATTGTCTTGAAGTAGTGTCATTTTTCCCCTTGCACTGACGGCTCTACTTTTTTGCCCTTACCCTTGTAGCGATTCACCGCCTTTTGGCTTATAGGCGTAGTCGTGATGCTCGAAGTGGAGGACGTCGTCATGTAACTCCCTCGACGGAATTCTTCGAACGCTTCAATGAATGGGCTTTATCGCCAATATAGACAAATTGTTGAAATCATATTTTTTTTAATAGGGCACCTGCATGCGCCAACACTGGCTCGCAAAGGTGAGTTGCCGCAGTGAAAATGCTCTAAAATTTTTTGTGCATGCGTCGGCACCTGGCTCACAAGCCCCCCTCCCCAACAGCGCTACACGACTCGTGCCTATCCAACAAGCCACGATGAAGATGATCTAAAACTTTTTGCGCATGCATCAACACTTGCGGGGTGAAATCCAACCACGAATTCTTTGAAAGTCGTTTGGAATCTATGTGAATTCCATGGAATTTAAATTTCATGGACTTTTTAAAGTCTGTGGAAATCCACAACGAATACAACCCCCTTAGTTTGCAAGTCCCTCTCTTTCTTGACAATACTACGCGACCCGCACCTAACCAGCAAGTTGTGATGAAAATGCTCTAAGATTTTTTTGTGCACGTGCCAACACCTGGCTGGCAAATCCCCCCTCCCTTCCCGACAATGAGTCGCGATGGAGATGCTCTGAAACTTTTTGTTACATATGAAAATTTTACGATTTGAATATCTACATATGGACGCTATCATATTAAAAATTTACAATCATCGTTCGTGCGGGCCAATTTGCAATTTCCCCAAAATAGAATGCGTTAGTTCCATTTCTTATCTCCCAAGGACCAAAAATTAATATGCAAGTTCTGCGAACGACGCCGTACTAGCACTCCGCAAAGTCGGATCGGGAATATTTCAAGCACAAAACAGAAAACACCACTCCACTCCTCTCTCTCTCTCTAAACCATAATGCCGCCGTTCAAGCCATTCGCGACCGCCGCGAACACTCTCCGGGCCCGCCTCACCCCGTCGATTCGCACCCGTGGCGGAGGAGGCGGGCCGAGCCGCTGGACCACTCCGGGCCACGAGGAGCGGCCGAAAGGTTTCGCCTTCAACCGGACGCCGCTGCCAGCGGGGGAGTCGCGAAAGTGGGAGGACTGGGAGCTTCCGTGCTACATCACTAGCTTCCTCACCATCGTCATTCTCGGAGTGGGCCTCAGCGCGAAGCCCGATCTCACGATCGAGACCTGGGCCCACCAGAAAGCCCTAGAACGGCTCGAATTGGAAGCGTCGCAGCGTGCTGATTCTGATTGAAGGTATTATCTTCTATTTGCTTTTCCTTTTTCTTTTCCCCTCTTCCCAACGAGGGATGTGGCGACGGAGGGACCTTCGTGCATCATAAGGTTTTGTGCAGCTGAACTGTTTGGAATAAATGTAATTGACTGACTGGCTTTTGCTGTTGGAGTTTTAGACAGTGTTGTTTTCGGGTGCTATCAATATACGGGATTTTCAGGGTTTTAATTTTGCTGCGGGTTGAATTGGCTGGGAATTTGTGATATTTATCTGCAAATTATGATGTCATATTTCATAGGCGTCCGAACTAGAAGTTTTGGGTTTCTATGTTCTAAATTGTTACTAATTTCTTGGAGTGAAGCTTGATATGCTTGTTGCATTCTAATGCTGTTTGGAGGCGTTTATGATGTTATTCTACTAGTGGTAAAACTAAGTTTGTTTCTCGGTATAATGTATGTTTGTGATTAATTGACTCCAGTTTGATGCTTTCTTTCCAATAATTTATGTTTCCCTTCTTTTATAATGTGTATACTGCTGATTGGGGTCCATCATTTTATTTCCAGAATGTGAATAATATGTTTGATTCGATTCTCGAATGTATAGATGAATCCTAGCTATTGAAATGAATTTATCTAGTGGTGTGAATTGCTTTGAGCAATCTGATTACACTTGGGGAAGGCACAGTGAAGGATTTCTTGTCATTTATGAATGCTACTTTCTGGTTATTTTGAGTCATTAGCATCCTGGACCTGTCAGGCTGCAAATTGAATGATGATGATGATGATGATGATGATAATAATAATAATAATAAGGTCGAGCCTTCTACCCAAACTTGAGAGAAAAAAGCTAAACAAGTAATTTTTGGTTTTGGTTTGGAGTGGTTATCTGGATTCACACTCATTAAGTTTTGACTTATCTCCAAACTAATTTTTTGAGTTATGAAACTAATAGGGTTTGTTTGGTGAGTTTTTATGATCTAAATTTGTACCTAGAAACATCCAGGGTCAGTTATTCATGAGGGGTTGTTTCTTGAAGGTTCTTCTTCTAGGTGAAATAGAGTATGCATGCTGGATCTTGTTATTCTAGAAATTCTATATGGTCATGCATCATCTTTAGGTTGCTTGAGCTTGGCCTGCAACATCTTCATTTGCCACTCATTTCTTGGACAGTCGTTTCTCACTCTATTCTATTTGTTACCAGTATTATCGTTGAGTGGAATGATGAAAACTGAATACCCAGAGTGAAGTAGTTTAAAGTTAGGAAGTTGGTTAATTGTTCACCATTAGGTTCCTAGAACTACATCAACTTAGAATTCACAGGATTCAAATTGCAATACCACTTGCTAAGAGCAGTGTTGTGAAAATCGATTGGGGCGTTCGCCTCGAGGCGGTGCGAGGTAAATTGTAGGTTTATGGATTGAATTTTCGGTCCACTATTTAATAAAAAAAGGAACTCAAGAAAATTTTATATCAAAATTAAAAATCCCATTGATATTTTTACATTTAACCCTAAAACTAATGTATAAAAGTAAAACAAAAAGAACCCCATGTATTACTAATTACTATTGAGTCACCCAGAAAGTTGAAGCGTCGCACCATCTTTTGACTTTCCCACTTTCTCATCCTCATACAGAAATATTTATGAATTGGTGGATTTGGTGTTTATGAAATACTTATGCTTTTATTTTGATGATTTTAAGACTTATAAACCTCACTTTATATTTTTTGTTTGTTATATGTTATTTATATAGTTTTTTATTTTTGTCTTCTATTTGAGGCTTACGCTTCTAGGCTTACTGACGCCTTAGGTCCGCCTTAAGCTATTTACAACATTGGCTAGGAGTTCTCTGAACATATATCTCGATTGTGTATTTTGGTATCTTTGTCGAGTGACTTGGATGCTTGGCAGAAGAGCCCCTTGAAGTAGGATTGGGTTGCAAATAATAGTATAGAAGTACCTGGGCTGGGATCTCAAAGAAAGTTCAACCCGATAATTATGTTGTTAGTGTCCAAACTTTTGTAAATTTCACTACTTCAATTTTTTAACTTTATATTTATGAGGATCAAATATTGCGAACCTTTATTAGAATAATTTTTTCTAAGAATTCTTATAAATACAACCACCCATACATAGGCACACATACATATATATTTGTCCTTTTGATATTATAGTAATTACAATTTTAAATAAACTCAGTAACTCATAATGCTAAATTATACTAATAACTTTCACATATGAAGTTTAACAAATGCTATAGAGTAACGTTTAAAAAATGGTCAATATCAAAGAAATTCATAAATTTTGGTGCAATTTGCAATTTTAACTAGATAACTTTTACTTTTTGCAATTTTGCACATACTGTACTTTAAGTTAGCAAATCAATATACAACTTAATGTAAATGACTAAATGTTTGATTGGGCTTTGGAGGGTCATATCAAATGGTGAGTGTTTGCTAAGGTGGGTTTTGTGATTATTTGATGCAAGGCAGATCGATTTGGGAGAAGTATAGAAGATGGGGAGTCTAGTTGTGGCCACCATTCAGGCTGTCGATGATTGAATAGGGCCAGTTGTTAGGGCTTCCAAAAGAGGAAATCTTGGAGGATTATCATAGAATATAGGGAGATGGGAATATTAGCTTGAATTTGCTTTAGGATTTCAAGAATAGGAAGATATCAGCCTATAAAATAAGCGTAGCTTGAAATGGTGAGGTTTGTTTTGACAGCGCCAAATAGCAAACTTTACTGGGCTATGCACAGTGAAAGTGTAATAACGTTTTCATATTGGTGTGTAGACATCTTGTTTTCTGCTCAATGAAACTAGTGAAGGCTATTGTATTTGTGAATCAGCAAACAAGGTTGAAAGGAGATATTAGGTTTCAATTTGGAATGCTTACTCTCTGCATACGTGCCGTATTATATACATATATATATTCATATCATGTTTGTGTTGGATTACGATCTAGACTGAAATAGTCACTGGGAAGATGTTTGCATTAGTTGCTTAATATGTGCTGGGGTTAAACATTATATCTATGTAATTTGATATTGTGTGGATCAGGTGATACAGTTTCACATTTCTGCATTTGTTTGTCATTCACTGTAATGGGATTTGACTTCTAAATAATTAGATTCGTATTAGAATGCAATGCATTGACAGCTTCCCTTGATTTATCTAAGATAGATATTTTAGAGGCAGATCTGATATTGTGAAGATCACAAAGAGTTGTCAGATCTTCATTATAATAAGCCTCAATTAATATATGTATCAGTATTGTTGGTATAAAGGCCAGCAAGCATGCAGAAGCTTCCTTTACATTCAAGTAGCAAAGAGCTGTTCTCTCTCTCATTGAATTGAAAGGTGATTGTTGCGTTTTTTTTAGACGAGAGAATCTGCATCTTCTGGATTTGGATCCTTCCTAGTTATTTTTGGACTTTAGTATATCTATATTTTTTATTTTATTGAATGTCACACCTATATTATAAGATCATGATACGAACGTCGAGCTTGAAGCTTGGGATTCATAGTTTTTATTTCTCACCGGGATTAAATATATTAGTACAAGAAAGTCCTTTTATCCAAGTACGATAATATTTCCGTGTTATAAATTACTTTCCTCAAAAGTAAAAAATTATTGTTTCAGCTTGGAAATCGCAATTTGTGTGTTTCAATTAGCTCTTGGGCTGTAAAAAGATTCATATAATGGAAGTCTATTGAAGTTTAGGAGTTAAATTATTAACAGAATATAGAATGGAGTATAGACATACAATTAATTGAATAGGAATCTAACGAAATTATGACTACCTCTGTCTCCCATTCTCTATTAATTAGAAAACGCCAATAAATGAACTGGACCGCACAATCAGTCCTACGCCCAATCTCCTAATTGGAAAAATGTCTCAATTTTTTCCATTTCTTTAATTCGTATCATTAACCTACAAATTGTATTAAACAAATAATGTGACGGGATGAATCCAAAAAGTGTTGGTAAAATCCCAAATCTAAAATATCTTAGTGAAATCCGAAACATTTCAATCACGAATTCACTGGTTATACCAAGTTAGTCCAAGAAATATATTTTACCATTTTTTATGGACAAGGACAATGGTCCATTTGGTCCACAACAAATAATTGTTTAGAAGACTAAATACATTACATTGGTTGGTCTTGGATTTATACAGCCCACCAAAAATAACAGGTAAGTCTGAGGGTCTACTTCAATTAAATAAATTTCAATAAATATCCTCAAAATAAAAATAAAAATAAAAAATCAATAAATAGGTATATATACGCAGGCAGCACAGTGCCAGCTTCGATTTATACGATGGATAGTAGAGGGTCGTTGTCGGTGATGGTTCATGTGGAAACCGACGAATCACAGGTGACGCTTACATTGTTGACCACAAACACATACAATGTCATTTTCACCCACCCCCACCCCCACCCCCAAAAAGAATATTTGACTACTATATTTATTTTTATTTTTTCTTTCCTTTTTTTTAATTTTTAGTACCAATAATATAGTTTGCTCGTGGATGATAAATTTCGATGGATTTTGCAAATATTATACTTTAATTCAGTCTAAATGGAGGTTCATTTTACAATTATAGCTAGTGGTGGCTGAAGTGGGAGGCTTCTATTCATATCCAATAGAGAAAGCAGAATATTAGTTAGGAAGAGCTGGAATCGAATTTTTTTGTCACTGTAAATGATGCCAAAGAAAAAAAGGTTTCAAAAAATATAAAATTGTAAGATTAAAAAAAAAAATGATTGGCAGTGTTTAAGCTCCCTCCCCCACAGCTCCGCCCATATTCACACCCACATACTCCAATTTTCAATTCATGAGTATGCTTGATATTTTAATAATGTTCAATAAAATTTAAATGAGATTCTTTGGAAATATGCAGACATTATGAATTGAAGTAGTGTTTTTATTACATATTTACATTGCAGCTGAAATTGATTTCCAACTAAATTATTTCTGTTGATTAACCGATTTTGAAGAGGAACGCACCTAAACAAATTATTTTGAAAAACATATCCCAACTAAAAGAGAAGGAAAAAAGCTAATGTTGGTGTAACGTAACGTAACCGGGACTCCCGGTCACTTTCCCCCACCGACACCCTGCACCGGTCGCCCCCGCCTCTCGCCGCCAGGAAAATAAATGAAATATAAAAATAAAATCTCCTTAACGTGGGCCCCTCTTCCGCACTCCTCTACCACCACTTCCCATAATTGCACTGTAAACCAATTCTCACTTCTCACCTCACTCCACCACCTCTACACTCATAATATATATGCACATGGTCGTGCATTATGCTTAATCGTTTCCAGCCGAGAGAGGGAAGGAGGGAGGAGCTTGGTTGGCGACTGTAGAAAAAGCTTGTGAAGTTCGATGTTGCTATTCCTAAAAGCTACGGTAAATTAATACTATCTCAATTACACCTTTTAACTGATTTCTTTTGGATGGATTCGGAGCAAAAAGAAATCGCTTTCGCTACTTTCGATGTACTTTGTTCTGTTTTTTACTTTTAACTCTTTTGTGCATTGTTTCAATTCTTAGATCTTGTCGTTTTGGGAATCTGATCAGTTTGCTTGGCTTATTATTTTCATCATTTTTTGTAGTGGAGTGTAGTTTTTTTTTACTTCTTTCTAAATCCGATTGAAGCGGCATTTCGTTCTAGATTGCCTAGGAATAAATTTTGTGGTGGTGTTATTATATTGTCCGAGAATTTTTCTTCTGTGGCGGTTGAATCTATTCGCGGAAATCGCGCATCTCGCCATGGCGGTTACTATCACTACTTTTGCGGCAATGTAACCGTCGGCATTCATCATTTTACTGCCGTGTCACTTTGCCGTGAATCCTTCTTTCGAAATTGCTGATTACGGTGGTAAAATTCTTGCCCTCAGCATAGAGTTTTGTGTGTTTTTTCTGAAACGAATTGAACAGCAAATGTTCTGTTCTGGTTTATTTCCTCTCTTTTTTTCTTTGTTTATCACAAGTTCTATGTCCTTTGTTCTGATGTTTTCTTCTTGTGTTATCGAGTGCTCGTTTGATTAAGATAATCACATTTTAGTTCGACTCTGGTGATGAGCGACTCTGTTAATTTGAAAATTGGAGTGTAGATCTTACTGAATGTGACTAATTTTCTATTGTTCGTCTGATTAAGCTGGAATTTTCTGAACTCTCTCTCTCTAATCGGCGTGTGGATATAAATAGTGTTTGTTCACGAAAAAAATTGTCGAAATAGAATAAAATTGAGCGGCATCAATTCAGTTCGGTGAACAAGACTCTTTCTTGTCCTTTAAAAACGTTCTCTAGTCTTGATTTCTTATGTGATCTCCATTTTTGTTCTGGTTCAGTGATAAAGGAGAAATATTCTCAGCATGAAGGAGACTGACAGGAGAAAGGGCCTAAACAACAAAGAGAAAGCCCGTCCTGCAAGACCTGAAACAAGGGATCGGAAGCTGCCAGGAAAGAATGTTGGTAGAAACTTGAAGGAAAAAGAGGTTGAGGCCAAGCCTTCGTCTGATAAACAGAACATAAATATTTTAGGAAGCGACTTAAAAAGTGGTGCCGAACCATCAGAAGCTTTCGAGAATGTGGTCATAGATTATGTCGATGATGAATGCAGGTCTGAGGAATCACTGCATAATACAAGAACTCTCAAAACGGATGAGAGACAAGGCAATGAGAAATTGACTGATAATTCTAGTGATATGGATATTGTGGATGAATCTGATGCTGAGACTACTAATGATTCAGTTTCGTCTCATGGGGATCCACAAACGGCAGATGAGGGTAAAGCTGAAAAAGTTACCCGGGTTAGAAATCTTTCCTCTGGCTCTGATGGCTCTGCCCAAGCACAGAGATTGAAATCTGATAAGAGAGCAAATAGCCTACAGATCAAAGCATCGAAGCAAACTCCAAGGAAAGGGCCCGAAAAGGGGCTGTTAAAGTCTGCCAAGAGTTCATCGGATAGCTTGAAAAATATGAAAGTCCATCCAAAACCTCTTTCCGATTCCTCCGAAGGGGCTGATAGTCAACCACTTGAACTGGACAATGGGGTAGATTCCCTGGATGAGGCTTCCAATGGTGCTCATACTGTGTGTAGTGACGATGAAGCAGTTGATACTGAGGAAAGTCACAAGCGAGAAGACAAAGCTGATCAAAATCAAAAGATTGAGGAAATGGAAGCGAGGATTAAGAATCTTGAGAGCGAACTTAGAGAAGTTGCTGCTCTTGAAATTGCACTCTATTCTGTTGTTCCTGAGCATGGTAGCTCCGCACACAAGGTGCATACACCTGCCAGGCGCCTTTCTAGGCTATATATTTATGCTTGCAAATACTGGTCTCAAGATAGGCGAGCTACTGTGGCTAGAAACACAGTGTCTGGGCTTGTTTTAGTTTCGAAATCCTGCGGCAATGATGTTTCCAGGTTAGTATAACATGAGATCCTTCTGGTTAGTAAGCATGTACATACGTAGTAGGAAATCCTAAATCTCGTATATTGTCTTATTTAGGTTGACATTTTGGTTATCGAACACTGTTGTTCTGCGGGAAATTATATCTCAGGCATTTGGGAATTCCTGTCAGTCTAATGCTTCAGCAAAATTATTTGAGTCTAATGGTGGTGAAACAAAGTCATCTACAAATAAATCGAAGAATAGTGGTGGAAACAGACAATTGAATAAGAAGGGTTTCTTACAGTTCGTGGATGATTGGCAAGAAACAAGAACCTTCACTGCTGCCTTGGAGAAAGTCGAGTCCTGGATTTTCTCAAGGATAGTTGAGTCAATCTGGTGGCAGGTTATTTCTCTATAACCTTCACACAGTAAAACTATAGTAATGTGATTACTTGAGATATTCAATCAATCGAAGGATTGAACACTAATCATCTCACTGAGGTTGCTGGATTGCTGCCATGTTCCAATTTTAGTTTGTTTCTTCATCTAAAATTATACTGTGTGCCATTTCATCTATAATTTTTATTTTTATAGCATCAATTTTGATTTCATATATTTTGGGCTATTAAGTTTATTATCCACATTTCTGTAGTCCATTTAGACTCTTTCCTCTAAAGTACTGTTTCTATTGCTTCTCAGACACTGACACCTAACATGCAATCACCTGTTGATGATTCTACCACACCCAAAGGTTCGGAAAGGTTACTTGGCCCGGCCCTTGGTGACCAGAAACAAGGAAGCTTTTCCATTAACCTATGGAAAAATGCCTTTCGTGATGCTTTCAGAAGACTTTGCCCTGTTCGAGCTGGGGGACATGAGTGTGGTTGTTTGCCAGTTTTGACTAGGAAGGTGCATAACATAATGTTACTTTTCTCCTTTTCCATCATTTTTTTTTGAGGCAACCTTTTCCATCATTATACTCATGTACACACGCATGGTTTGTTTTTTTCTTTGTGTGTGTGTGTGTGTGTGTGTGTTTTTTGGGGGGGGGGGGAGGGGGGGTTATCACAATAACATTGATGTGTGCTATAAACTGAAGCATGAGTTTCTTTTAGTCAATGTTTTGGCTGCATGGTGATACCACTCGCAATATCTAATAAGATGTATGCATTTTATTAGGTGATGGAACTATGTATTGGCAGGCTTGATGTGGCCATGTTTAATGCTATTCTCCGCGAGTCAGCCCATGAGATCCCTACTGATCCTGTATCTGATCCAATTGTGGACTCCAAGGTTTTACCTATTCCTGCCGGAGATTTGAGCTTTGGTTCTGGTGCTCAACTTAAAAATTCTGTAAGTGCCTTGCTCCTACTCTAGGCAATCATTCTTGTCTACATATTAGAGTTGCTTGAGTAAGGACAATACTTTAATTGCATCCTCTTATTATGCCTTGAAGTATTATGTACTTATGAAGAAATTCATCTTTTGATAAATGTGTTTTATTATGAATCGGTGGAAACACTACATTTTTGTACTAGCATTAATCACTTCATGCAGGATTCTTGTATGTCTTTCTATTTAAGACGCTTGTGCACTTCCTCAGGTTGGCAATTGGGGTAGATGGTTATCCGATTTTCTTGGCATGGATGCTGACAGTTCTGCAAAAGACGCAAATGATGCACTGGATGATGATGATAAGCAGGGTGCGGAGAAACCAAAGAGTTTCCCTCTTCTTAATGCCTTGAGTGATCTTCTAATGCTTCCCAAAGATATGCTCATGGACCGTACAATAAGAATGGAGGTCAGCTGAGTTAAATCTTGCTTTGTCGTATATCCCTATTATGTATCACCATCTCATCCATTGTATTTTTATAGGTCTGTCCAGAAATCAGTCTTCCATTGGTTAAGCGAGTACTCTGCAACTTCTCTCCTGATGAGTTCTGTCCCGATCCTGTCCCAGGTGCTGTGCTAGAGGCACTAAACGCTGAGGTATGCTATTATTTGCATTACAGAGTCTTTAGCAGCTCTCTCTATTTTCTTGTCCACAAAAAATATTCTCTCAGCACAATATCAACGATAGTTGCATTCTTCATGAATCCAGTTCGAGTAGTGTGAGGTGTTTGGCTAAGCTTATTTTAAAGAACTTATAAGCTCTTGGAGCTTATAAGATGTGGTTTCTTAAGAGCTTATAAGTTGTCAAATTATTTGGATAATTGAGCTTATAAGCTAGAGAGATGATTTTTAGTTGATGAGAGAAAATCTTTGTTAGAGAAAAAAAATCGAAGAAAAATGAAATTAGAATGATATATGATGAAAATAAAAAATCATAGCTGAGTTATTTTTGTAAAATGAGTGTTGCTTATATGATAATGAGAAAATAAGTTGGGATAGAGGAACTTATTTTTTGAAGAGCTTATTTTGCCCAACACTTTAAAAGAGCTTATAAGCTCCTAAACAGCTTATAAGTTGTTTTAAAAAACTTATAAGCTCAGCCAAACACCCTTCTAAGTATCATTTCATATTTTCTATGCTTTAGACATCAAGATTTAGGAAATTATTCTGTCCTTGTCATGAGTGTTAGATGTTGCTCATTTATGGTGATTAAGGTTCAATATCTTTACTATGTTACTGCGATCACTATTTGAAAGAGTTGGTTTGCGTTGACAGTCAATCATAGAGCGTAGAATATCAGGGGAGTCCACCACTAACTTCCCTTACACTGCTGCTCCGACGGTGTACACGCCTCCCTCTTCTTCCGACGTGGCCGAGAAAGTGGCGGAGGCCGGTGCAAGCAGTCAGTTCTACAGAAGTGCCTCCTCCGTGCAGAGGAAAGGGTACACCAGCGACGAGGAGCTGGATGAAATGGAGTCGTGTCTATCTTCTGTGGTCGACACACTGCCACCGTCTCCCACTGCCGTAAGGCGCAATGGAAGAGGTGGCGGCGGCGAAGTAGGTGATGGTGATGGAGCCAACGCTAGGTATGATCTTCTTCGTGAGGTCTGGCAATCCACATAGAGACCATGGGATATGCTTGCTTGCTAGAATTGTGTATGTATTTTTTTTTGTTTTTGACGAGTGACAGGTACATAATGAAAGAACTGAGTGAAAAATCTCTACTATATAGCAAAAACATAATTCATCGATTTCATTTGTATATTGCAACCCTTCCTCTCACATTACAAATGGACCATTTTTTTGAGCAATGAGATTTATTTCAATGGGCCCACTTAGAGAAACAATTTGATGTGGGCCGATTTAAAATTATTATTAATGAAATAACTTTTGTTGATAGTTAACATCTTTCAAATCCTATTACGTCTTCTTTCTAGGTTGGAAATTTGGAATGCATGGCGTATAAGATGCAAAACTTAGGGTTGCTTGCCTATTTATTTTATTTTATTGCATTTGCTTAATTTAGGGTGCTTATTGGGTGTATATTTGATATAAATAATTTAATCTCTTTAGAATCTAAGTCGGTGGCAAAATCAATATATAATCCATAGACGTATCTTGATAAAAATAACTTAGATCCAATTCTTCTACTAATAATAAAATTAAATCTACTACAAAATAAATAACTTAGATCCAATTCTTCTACTAATAATAAAATTAAATCTACTACAAAATCTTGGGTAGATGGAAGGTAAATTACGTTAAACTTTAAACTAATATATATAATTAACTTCCAGTTATATATCATGTAATAGTCAATTATAATATTAAAAAAAATTACTTGTAAAACCCTAATTGAGTATAATAAACATTTGTTTTAGAGGATCCTATTTTATTAATATTCCATCAAAAATACTTGTCACGTAAGGAAATTTCAATCCCACTCTCAAAACATTCTCCTAAGATTCTACTTCCCATACAGACCCTCCTTTCCTTTTCTTTTCAGCATTCATGGAAAATTGCCATCTTTTGCACCCATGCATGCAGAAAATTCACAAACCCTCAAACCGAACAGAGAAGGAGAGAAAAAGCATAAATACATAGCCTTTTTCAATCATCTTCTACAACCAAAAACTAACCCACAGCAGCTGCGTGTAGTTTGTGTTTATTCGTAATGAATTCCACCAAAAACCAAAGCCCCCGTATCTTGATGTTCCCATGGTTAGGCTATGGTCACATAACACCCTATCTCGAGCTAGCCAAAAAACTCACAATAAAAGGCTTCTACATATACTTGTGCTCCACTCAAGCCACACTCTCTTCCATCGAGAAAAAAATCACTCAAAATTTCTCTAACTCCATAGAACTAGTGCCCCTTTTGTTGGAGGTTTCATCAGAGCTCCCTGCAAAGTTCCACACCACCAATGGCCTCCCACCCCACCTCATGGTCAAGCTGAAGGAGGCCTTCGACAAATCCGTCGAAAATTTCTCAGCTATTCTGAAAAACTTGAAGCCTGACCTGCTCATCTTCGATTTCCTGCAGCCGTGGGCCCCTTTGCTTGCCGAAGCTCAAAAGATCCCATCTGTTATATTCATCACTAGTAGCTCTGTCATGACCAGTCTCATGTTCCACCACTTCAAGAATCCGGACACTGACTTCCCTTTCAAGAACATAAGGTTTCGTGACTACGAGTCTCGTTTCATGGATGAGTTGTTGGAGAATGCTAGGGATTGTAGGGAGAGAGAGAAGGGCTCTATAGGAGTTGACAAGTCTTGCAAGATTGTTCTGATCAAGGGGTTTAGGGAGATTGAGGGGAGATACATTGATTATGTATCTGGTTTGGTTGGAAAGAGGTTTGTCCCTGTTGGCCCTCTTGTTCAAGAGCCCTCTTTAGATGATGGTGGGAGCTCAGAGATCTTTTCGTGGCTGGACAAGAAAGAGGTGAGATCGACTGTTTTTGTCTCTTTTGGGAGTGAGTACTTCCTTAGTAAGGCAGACATGGATGGGATTGCTCATGGTTTGCTGCTAAGCAAAGTTAACTTCATTTGGGTTGTGAGGTTTCAAGAAGGTGTGGTGCAGAATGGTTTTCTTCAAAAGAAGTTTCCAGAAGGCTTTCTTGACAAGGTTGGAGATAGGGGTAAGATTCTGGAAGGTTGGGCGCCACAGACAAAGATCCTAGTACATGCAAATGTGGGAGGCTTTGTCAGCCACTGTGGTTGGAACTCTGTGATGGAGAGCTTGAAGTTTGGGGTTCCTATCATTGCGGTTCCGATGCATCTCGACCAGCCCATCAACGCTAGGCTAGTCGAGGAGATCGGTGTCGGGAAGGAGGTGGTGAGAGACAGAGATGGGAGGCTGCATGCAGAAACAGTGGCTGCAGTCATCAATCATGTTGTGGTGGAAGACGGTGGTGGAGATGTGAGGGGGAAGGCTGCTGAGATGAAGGCGAAGCTCCACTCGAAGGGCGACCAAGAGATCGACGAAGTTGCTCAAGAACTCATGAGCATTTGCAGCAAGAGTTCAACCAATATAGTATATTATGGTAGCTTGTTTTAGTCCTTGGTTTTCAGCAGCATATTGATTTTAGTGGTGTTTTGCTTATTGTGTTGCTCTGTCTATTTAATACAGAGAAACACTACATGACTTAATATAACTAGTACTCCCTCCGTCCGCCAAGATTATGTCACAATTACTATATTGGGCGTCCGCCAAGATTATGTCACTTTCCTTTTATGGCAATGGTCCCACCACCATCTTTAATATTTTATCCTTACTAACACTCTTTATTTACAAAAAAATCACTCAAAATTCAATCTCAACCACTCATCTCATAAAGTGGTGGGACCCTTTCTCCACTATATCAAAATCATCACCAATTTTATTAAATCCCGTGCCCAAGCAAATTGCCATAATCTTGGCGGACGGAGGGAGTAATATTTATGTTAACTTCTGTCAAAGTGCCTGATTTATGAATATGCATAGACAGACATGATTATATTACATTGACAAAAAAAGAGCAAAACAAAATACAAATTTCCCTTGACAGAATGAGGATGTGAACACAAGTTCAGACAGGAACTGAACTAAGCGACATCAGCAGAGAACTCCAAACCTTGAAAAGTAGTGGTTTCAAGTGACTGAAGTGCTTTGACAACTTCAGCCATTGATGGCCTCTTCTCCGGCATCACACAAGTGCAACGTAGCCCTATTTCTAGGGCTTCGAGCATTTGCTGCAAATGCTGGGAGGAGCTCGAGATCTTGGGGTCAAGAACTTTGAGGGATCCATTGGTGATGTTGATCTTTCTTCTTACCCACTTCACAACGTCGAGTGTAGGTTCCTCCGGTTCCCTTTCCACTGCTAGTCGACCCGTTAGAAGCTCCAACAGGACAACGCCAAAGCTGTAAGTGTCAATCTGCTCCGTGGCCTTCTTTGTGTGACCATATTCTGCATATACAATATGAGAAAAACTTAGGCAACAATGTAATGCTGTAATTAATAAAGCAGCATTTCAGGTAATATCAATGCTTAATACCTGGAGCCAAATAGCAAGATGTTGCAGATTCTGAAGAAATTACAGTGTGAAACACGTTTTCTCCAATAATCCGGTCCAAGGCAAAATCTGTGAGCTTTGGCTGAAAATCAGCATCAAGAAGCACGTTGTTCGACTTCACATTTCTATGCAGCAAATGTGGGAGGTAATCCTTGTGAAGATAGGCCAGGCCTTGAGCAATGCCAATGGCTATCTTGAGCCTCAAATTCCATGGCAAATCGAGGCCGGGTTGGCCTAGAAGATCACCTAAACTTCCCTTTGGTAGATACTCATATATCAAGAATATGGAATCATCAGAGTGGCAGAAACCAAGAATCTTCACAATGTTTTTGTGTCTGATCTTTGCTAGAGTCTTGACCTCATTTTTCAGAGCTTTTGAAGACTGGCTAGCAAAATTCAGTATCTTCTTCACAACAACAAGCTCACCACTCGGTAAGGTGACAACGTAGACCCTCCCCATTTCCCCACCACCACCACGGGCTGTCTTCTCATCCATCGACATAAGCAAGTCGTGCTCAGTGACTCTAAGAGGGTAAAAGAACACTGACCTCCATATCCCTAACTCAGTTCTCTGCTTGTGAGACCTCGTTAGATAGAATCCAAAAGCGAAGACCAGAAGCGCGAAAGCCAGGGTTATGATAACCAAAGCACAGGTCAGTTTAGCAAAGCCAGATGGTTTGTGCATTGGCTTGTCATCATCTAAACAAGCATGGGGCAGCCCTGGCCCACATAACCCGGAGTTTCCCTCTAAATAAGAGGCTGGAAGGCCTGAAACCAACGAGGCAGGAACTCTGCCCGATAGCTTATTGAAAGAGACATTAAAGAGAGCAAGCTTGAGCTTTTCAAGCTCTTGTGGAATTAAACCAGTGAGATTGTTTTCAGAAAGATCAAGGTAGGTTAACACAGGCAGATCAGCCAGAGATTCCGGGATCTCACCAACAAAACTGTTACTCGCCAAAGACAACGACACCAGCTTCCTACATTTCCTCACCTCCGGAACCCTCCCAGAGAGAGAGTTGTGGGAGAGGTTGATGATGCTCATGACAGGTGAATCGCAGAAATTTGGAGGGAGATCTCCGTACAAATGGTTCAACGAGGCGGAGAATCTGTACAAGTTTCGAACTCTGCCAACGCCCTGAGGAAACCGACTGGTGAAACTGTTGTTATCAATCTGAACATGCTCAAGCTGAGCAGCTTCTGAGATTGAATCAGGGATTTCACCACTAAACATGTTGTTTTCAGCTCTGATGAGCTTGATCTTAGGCAGTGACCACAACCAAGAAGGGAAATTCCCACTAAAACCATTGTTATGAACCTCAAACCTCTCAAGGTTCTTGCATTCACTAATCAAATCATTAGGCACCAATCCATTAAAGAAATTTGTGTGCAAACTCAAACTCACAAGACCCTTAGCTTCACAAACCCCATCAGGAAATGGCCCAGAAAGCTTGTTTTGTGAAACATCAAAAGAAACTAAATTTGGGAGTAACAACTCAATCGGAGGCAAAACACCAGTGAGATTATTTTGAGAAAGGTCTAAAACAATCAAACTCTTCAACCCACTAAAAAGATCTGGTATTTCACCATAAAAACCAGAGCTTTGCAACAAAAGCTGCTCAAGTTTACTTAGCCCGCCAATATCAACAGGAATCTGACTAACCAAGAATGTATTATGTGACAGATCAAGAACCGCAAGCTCACTAAAATTCCCAAAAACAACAGGAACGCTACCTGAGAGCAAGTTGCTACCCAAGTCAAGAACTCTGAGCTGCTGCAGCCAGCCAATGTTTTCCGGGATCTCTCCCTCAATGTGATTCCTGCTGAAATCAAGAATCTCCAAAGTCTTAAACTGGGAAATTTGCTCTGGGATTGTGCCCCAAATGAGATTGTTACTGACATTCAAAGTCATCAAAGATTCACATTCTGAGAGGTGGAGTGGGATAGGCTGGTTAAAGAAGTTATCAGCAAGATTGAGATGAGCAAGGCTAGCAAGATTGCATATGGAAGCAGAGATTTCACCAGAAAGATTCGAGCTTTGAAGATTGAGAGAAGTAACCAGAAATGGAGCTGCATTTGTGCAAGAAACCCCAGTCCAGTTACAATGGTGAACTGTTGAAATGTTGGACCAGCCAGATAGAATGTTCAAAGGGTCATCAATGGAGTTCTTGAACTGGAGCAAGATTTCTGGCTCAGAAACTGCAGAGGTAAGAAGAAGAAGTGAGAATGCTAGTGAGAGAAAGAGGAAGTGGGTGCAGGCGGTGGCCATTGGAGGGGAGAAAATGAGGGTTTCTTGCTAGTTTGCTAATGGGGTTTCAGATATATTTTCATTACAGTTAAACAGAGAGTTTGGAATGTTTTCAATGCTGGTTTAGAGATTTAAGGGAGAGAATGTAATTAATAAATGGGGATGGGAATATTGAGATTTGAGAATGAATGAATTGTGGTTTTCAACCAAGCCTAGTCAACAAAAATCTATTGCAGCTTGGATACTTTTTGAAGGCTATGAAGTCAATGATGACAAGAAACAAATATTACAAATTAACTTTTTTTCACTCTCTCTTTTGGTTGTTGATTTGCTCTAATATAGTAGAGTAGTTGACTAAATAAGTTAAAGAGACCATTTTTTACGAGATAAATCTGCTATCGCTATTCGAGATATATATTGGATAAATTCCATAACAAATCGAATTCTACTAAATATTTTTCGGTTCGTAATACTTTTTTGTTAATTTGTCTTAGTTTTGTGTATTTGGTTAAAGTTCCATTCATTGATTGTGTTTTTACTTGACTGCAGTTAGTTTTGTCCAGATTATATGATTTTGCAAGCGAATGATAAACTCTAAAATTTATTTAACTCAAATCTTGTAAAGTAGTTCCAATACAAACATATCAAAAGATCTGCACTTAATTTCAAGTTTTTTTTTTTTTTTTTGAGTCGATTTCAAGGTTTTGAAATCATGACCAATTTAATCAGACCTGTGTTTATCATTTTAAGACGGCACAAACAAAATTGAGCATCCAACCGGATGAGAGAGAGAGAGAGAGAGAGAGAGCTTTCATAGATATAGGATTGGCATGGATTTCACAAAGGTAGCTATATTTTCTTGTTTTGCAGAAATAAATGGAGTTTTACTTTGACATAATATTTCTCAAAACAAGGAATCCTATGCGACATCTAATCATACAAATTTAGGGATTTTGTTTCTTTTTCTGTGTTTATAGGATTTGATATGACCTTACACCAACCTATAATAGTATATGAAACCAAACCCTATTTTTTCTTGAAAACTCTGTGATTTATTTGACTTATAGAAACAAACTTTCTATTTATTTACTTTGTTAATTTCTATGTGTAATGTGAATTTCCATGTACATATTTCTAGGGTCCTACCAAGTCTATGATTTACTATAGTCAATTACATATTTCCTGGTCTATTTTCAGTAAAAATATATTTGTCCATTTCACATAATAATAGACCTCTCGTTTAAAAGTAAATCTTTCCATTATGTTCGAATTAAAAAACAAATAGTACTCCATCTGTCCACGAAAAAGAGTCATACTTACCTCTTTTTTCTTGTCTATGAAAAAGAGTTCCATTTAACTTTTTGAACCATCACATCATACATTTTCTCTTACATTTAACTATAAATTGGATTTTTATTTCACTTTTTAATTAAAAATATACTTTTATTCTACTTTTTTGTACTAATATTACCCCTACAAATTGTACCTTTATCACACTTACATCTACTTAACAATTTTCTTAAAACTCATGTCGAACCTCAAATGAGACTCTTTTTCGTGGACGGAGGGAGTATAAAAATAGAATACGATATAGAAAAGCTCGCAGGGGACAAAGTAAGAAAAGCAATTAAATTGATCATCAAAAGCGAAGGTGATTATCATGTCTATTCAAATTAGGGCCAAATAAGTTTGTTGAAAAACAGGGAAATTACGGAATATAATCATTAATTACTATAAAGTGAAAAAATAAAGGAAAACAAATCAGTCTTGTGACAGAAGCCTTGATTAAAAGACGAGATATATATTTTTGTGTACCCCGTGAATTTCTTGACTATGGTTAGCCTCATCACGTAAAAAGAATTACATTTTTTTTTTCATTTTTTAAATTTTCTTGTAAATTAACTTAATAGTATGTATAACACAAAAAAAATTACGAATTATTTAACATGATCGAAAATAATTTTATCAGATGCAAAATCATATTTACAACGTAAATCAGTCACTTCTTTTGGCGACAACCGACAAGTAATCTACAAACCTTATCAACAAGTGAAATTCAAAACCTAAATGAATGTTTCCTAGAAAGAAAAAAAACCCAAAAGAAAAATGAAGAAATTAAGGAAAAGACAAGAAACACATAACTTTAATATCTCTATCTTTTATTGACAATGCCATGCGTTATAGGACTACAATTATGAAATCATTGAACACTGCTTATATGATATGTAGGGTAACGCAATATGTTGTTAAAAGCAAGAGATTTAATAATTAAGAAAGATGCAGTGAATTTTATGGTTTGCCTTTTCATCATTAATTTTCTGAATACTTTCATTTACTAATTTTATGATAATCGCAGATCATATAAAATTTACGACTTACATTGATTCTTCACATTAGTTCCTACATTGTACAACATTACATAGGTGAATAAGTAAATATCAGTGTTGTTTTCGCAACAATATAAGTGGATCATATTGCTACTTTATCAATCCATTTATATAACAACACTTATATGAATTTTCATGTTTTTTATAAGAAAGAATCCAAAGTTCAATCTATTTCCTGGTAAATAACCACAGGGCATTTGATTCTCTTGTGATTGTTACAGAAGAAACTAGCATTAGTTAATGAAGAAAAGAGCATTTTTTTTTCTTCTTTTTTGTCTCATTGGAATGATTTAATAAGTAAAATGTGAATTCTACCAAATATATATAAATAAATTAAAATTTCGGTAACACTTTATGAATTGTGTACACGAATTCAACTACTACAATTTACACTTTTTATAAGATCAGAATTACTCTTTCGTCCTCAAAGATTTTACCTTTAGCTATAGCACGCCCACGGGAAATTTTTACGTATCTATACATATATAGATTAAAAAAAATTTAAAAAAAATGTAACTTTGTTTTCTTCTTTTTGGCTAAATTACAAGTTGACTTTCAACGAAAATTGGGTATTCTTTTAACCTTGAAAAGTTAATATTGCAGCTTTTTGGGGGTGAGAATCTAAATGCCAAAAAGTTTACAGTATCCAAGAAATTCTTGCTCACATGACCTTACAACATTTTTTGCAAAGTCTGTTTTTGTCACATCTTTAGGGATGCTTTTGCTGTGTTATAATATTTCACCTATCCAAAAAAAATCAAACAAACACTACTTTTAATTTAAAGAAAAAACAAAACAAAAAAGGTTACAACTTCAATTTCCCAATGTATATCTTTTTGCATATATGTTAATTTGACGTAAATGGTGTTTAGCTTTTCAATGAGTTATATTATACTATCACACGTATTTTATATTACAATAAATCTATGTAGCCACATTGTGGCCACCCACACACTACTATAATAAAAAAAAATTGATTTATTTAATTTATTTTTTTAAATAAAAATAGGATTTAGTTATTTTATTATATTCTCTACATTGTACAATTTTTTTTAATTTTTTTTTGCATTTTTATTTTTAATTTCTTTTTTAATAAAAATAAAAAAGTTATCAAAAAAGTACAAAAAAATAACTACAATGTAGAGAATATAATAAAATAACTAAATCTTATTTTTATTTAAAAAAATAAGTTAAATAAATTAAATTATTTTCTATTTAGGTAAATTGTGGATGCCCACAATGTGGCTGTTTAGCATCACTCTTTATATTAAGCCAATTAATAAAGAAATTTTACATTGCCTCTTCTCAAACCAGAGATTACTTATATAATATAAAAATAAATACTTCTACGTTCACGAAAAATAGTAGTCATACTTATTACTAGTATTTTTTTTGTTCATGAAAAAATGTCTCATTTCCCCTTTTGAACCATCATATCATATCTCATCTCCAATGTTTAACTATAAATTATACTTTTATTCTACTTTTGAATTAATAAAATACTTTTATTCTTTGTACTAACACTACTCATATAAATTATAATTTTATTCTACTAATAACAATTTTATTAAAATTCGTGACCATTTTCGGTCGACAGGGGGGTTATTTTTTATTAAGTACTTGAGAAATTGCTAGTTGAGAGAGATAAAGCAGTAGTATATTCTTTCGCAACAATTCATGGTCAAACAGAATGATATAGTCAAACTATTGGAGGAAACCAATATGATTCCCCAACATAATAGCCAATCATACCTTGGAACAACGAAATTAAGTATTGGAATTACATATTGAATTTAACCCTAGAAAGCACACAATCTTTAGCTTGCCAATAATTTCAAAAAAACAAATAAAAGAATCAACAAATTAATAGAAATTTGGGCAACCTCAAAACGCACATTGTTAAAACTCTCAAGCTCATGCTCATCTTTTACCTGTTTTTAATCGACAAATGTGTACAACGGGCTCGATATATAAGACATCGGTGAAATTCAAACTCACGACCTCAACGATAATTGAGCATCCGATACCAAGACTGCTTAATCTCAAATAAGCGGCGGTACAGGAGAAGGAATAACTTCACAAAAGATGAAAAATAGCAGCACGTATCGGGTGAGAAATGGTGAAAGGCTAACCATACCTGCTTGCTTCGACTTCGTGGCCTTAAGCCTGCATCATAGGGTGGTTTGATGCAGAAACGCATAGTCTTTGAGCAAACAACGAAGCATAATGATCATTGATCAATATGTAAGTTTCACTAGTTTTTCCTATGAAACATGATGAATACGGGGTGAAAGAGATGCGAGTGCAATGAGAAAAGAGGTGTAAAATGCATAGTCATGAATTCCACGAACAATTTGATTTGGGCCAGCAAATAACAACTTACACACTAGATGAACCAAGATGACCTAGTCAATCGGCAAGAACTGAAAGGTTCGTAGAATGCAAGAAAACGAAATATAGCCAAATACCATAGCCTTACCCCATCCAACCAAAGATCAACTAGATAGCTTTCAAGATACCGCCCAACTTACACAAAGATGCAAAGATGTACAAAATGAGCATCATGTTTTCCCTTCACGACTTTGAGGCCGTACTCCTAGATCTTGTCGACCTTCTCAGCTTTAACAATAGGGTTGGCTTTTGCTATAGCATCCCGAGCAGCAGCCTGGTAATCAAACGGGCAGGCGTGTTTGTCTGCATAGCGATGAATTGAGCAGAAGAGGTCCCCACACTTACACTTGAATGGTGTCAAACCCACACGCTTGCAACAGATAGTGCATCTATTCGGGCCCTGCTTCGCCTTCGGCTCTGCATTTGATGATTGTTCGGGGGCTGCCTTCAACTCGACTGATCCTGCTTCAACACTGGCTGCATCAGCAAAATCAAGTACTTTCTCGTTGCTACTTGATCCACCATTTACAATATTCTCAATGGATGATGCTGCAAGCTTGGCGTGTTGTTGTTTCAGTATCATGTCCTTGTGACACTTGGAGCACATATTCATCGTCGTAGCACTCCCGAAGAAGCCACAGTTGTTTATGCATAAAATGGGACCTTCTGCAGCTTGGCAACCAGTCTCTTTGGTGGATTCCATTTATGCAAGAATCCTGCCAAAGTACAACGAGTAACACATGGTCGAGAAAGTTATAAGAGTAACATGCTCATGCAATAGCAAAATAAAAGAATCATGAAAACAATGAGATTCCATATTTAAATATACATATATGTGTACACACACACACACACACACACACACACATATATATATATATATATATCCTGTTCCACGCTCGACATTATGATTTAAGCGTTCAGTCCTAATCTGTTCATCTACAACTCAGTTATCGACAATTCGAGCATAGGGGATCAATATTATGCAGAATTTTAATCTCAAAGTCTCCAAAGGGCAACAATAATGATAAATTTGCACAATTTCTGTCAATAAGTAGTTGAATCAAAGAATCAGATTTAACTGATATACATCAGAAACATTTTTAGTTAAACACCAGAATAGTACAGCACAAAATAGAACGTCCAACCACCAGTCCACTTCAACAAACTTTATTCATAAGAAAAAATCAACAGAACTGTAAAAAATTGGACCATTAATGTTGATGTTAAATTTGTAATAGCAACAGTAAACAGCACACAGAAAAGGGTAACACCACAACAAAAATAGAATGCAGACAATGAAGTTCTTATCTACTTAAGATAATTGAAGAAATATGCTAAATCATTCAGCTATCTGGGCATGTAATTTGTCTAGTTACAAAAAGAAGAGCTGGCGCATCAATCCCCTTGACTTGGGATTGAATTAACACCAAAGACGGAACTGGTTGGTTATCTGTCTTGAGCGATGTTCGTCGATAGATGACTCATCCATGGAGCACAAACAGTCAAACACAATATAATTCATTATATACTGAAGCTCAAGAAGCCTTTACAACTTATAAGTACAAACAGATACAAAATATCGCAAGGATCACACGAACACAATGATCATGCCAAATTATTAACACCTATAATGTTAACATAGAGAAACTATATATTAAGACCTCAAAATTGAGAATTTTCCAGAAAACGTTTCAAAAATCTCAATTTCCTCTTTTATCAGAATCCCTCGGTTTAAAATTCAAAACAAAACAAGCCCTAAAAAAGATACTGAGCTAAAGGTAAGATATGCTTTATAAAAACACCAAACAACTCTTTCAAAAAAACAATCACATGGATTTTGTTTTCAGTTAATCTTTTACTCCATAAATCAAATATCTTGATACCATGATCACAAAAGCTTATTAACCCTTATTAATAAAAAACTCAACAAAAACAAAGATAATATACAGTAAATCTTTCCATTCTGTCAGAACAACTCAGTCCGTGAGCCAAATAATGAAGTCCCACAACTGATAATTAAAATAAAATAGAAAAATTGAAGAATTTTTCAGACATGGATCGCATAACAGAGAAGCTTCTAGCTGACCTTGAATTCGCCGAAACCTATAGACTATTTTCCCCCTCCAACAAGAAAACTCAAAGATTCAATTTTTCCACCAAAACAAACAAAACCCACAAGCAGATCACAACATCGGACACGAATTGTATACGAAAACTAAGAATTAAATAGGAAATAGGATGAAAAGCACCTTGTATGATGGATTATATGAGCAAGATTCAAGAGGCGTAGGGGCGAAAAAGAGGAGATAGAGACTCGGGTTTGATTTTTGATCAGACGATATTATGCCCTTCTTTGTACCTTTCGGTATTTAAAGAAGTTAATTTATTTAAAAAATGGTAAAAATAAAATTAATAAAGAATTGAAAGAGACCAAGAAAGAGAAAATCACTCTAGCTTTGGAGCTGTGAACTCTTGGAGCCTGAACAATCTCAATCTGCAACAAAAATCCGGAATAAGGGTCGGATAGATTAGATTGGGCTCTTATATGACTTGATTTATATATTCAAATTGGGGGAGAGAGAGAGGTTTCGGTGTATTTCTCGTATGGTTCCAGAAAACGACGGCGAGGAATATCAGTTAATTTTAATATTTATGTTCTTAATAAAATGTTAGATATATTTATGTTATTTATTGGGGTAAAATTCTTTTTTTGTTTCATTTTTTTAAGGACAATATTTCTTTTGGTTTTTGAAATGTGGAGATAGGGATTTCAAATTCAATGTTTCATTTAATTTAAATCGAAAGTATATTGAGTTTTTAATCCCTTTTAGGTATCTAATATACAGTATGTACTATGAATCGCAATTTCCTAGAATATAAATTAGTTTGCACTTATATCACAGTTTGTTAATATTAGTTTTGCATCGTGCGATTTACGGGTATTATTTTTAAAAAATAAATATTATTGTTAAAATTATTTAAAATTCAATTACTTTAATAAGGAAAAAGTGTTTTTTTTTTGTTGTTTCCCCCTCAACATCTTCTAAGAAGTGCGAAATCCCCCCATTCTTGACTCACACTTAACTTCGTCCAATATATATATATTTTTCCTACATCTCAAGCGGGGTCCCACTTTACAAATATAAACTCTCAATTGACTAATATAATCCAAGATTAAATTTATAGAATAACACACATCAATATTGAGATATCAACTCATTGAATTATTAGCATTCATATTAATTAAATGCATGTATATATAAATGAAAATAAAAAAATGACAATTTTATTCTTTAACATAGAAAAATTCAGTGAAAGTCGATGGGAAAAAAATAAATTAAATGAAGCAATAAACAACGGATGCACGAAACTTGTCTGCTTCTACAAAGTTTGAGACAATATTTTTGAGTTTATATCAAATAAAATTAATATTCATTTAAAATATTAAATAAAGGAAGTTCAGTCATCCTAATACATCGATAAATAAAGTGAGACTTGCTTTAGAAATATATATATATATATATATATATATAGGGGCGCGCTCCAGTGAGACCCCCCCATTTTTCGTGTAACATGAGTACAATGAATAAAACATATAATACTAATGAACAAAACGTATATCTAATGAACAAGATGTATATACTGATAAAAAATAAAATTTTAAAAATTCGTAATGAATAAGACATATAAATTGATGAACAGGGCCGTATATACTGATGAACAATGCAGTATATATTGATGAATAACAAAATTTAAAATATTCTGCTCCCTCCAGGATTCGAACCCTGCGAAAAAAAATCATCCTCCAGATACAATATCAGTCATAGGATTGATAAAATAAACGCACCAGATCGCGCCCTAAATCTCACTAAAATTAGGGGGTCTCATTGGAGCGCCCCCCTATATATATATATATATATATATATATTATGGAAAGACTAAAATAAGTATACTTCTTAAGATACAAAATCACAAAATCTTGGGTACACCTGGGTGTACCGTACAACCGGGTTGACCCGTACCCAAAATAGTGTTATTTATATGAGTTGGGTCAGGATATGGGTTCAAATCAGAGTGCGGGTCAAAGTTTAAGTGAAGGTGTGACCCGGTTGTACGGTACACTCGGGTGTACCCAAGACCACCTCATATAAAATAAGAATCATTTTCAACCCTTAGATCATCAAGATCTACGGTTGATTCATCATCCTGTTGGATAAATTCATATTCTTGAGTTCGAATCCCAAAGGTAGTAAAAATATATTTTTCGCAATTCATACATTTATACAGCGAATTCATATGTGTTATACATAAAATTCATACATTTTTCCTAGTTCATATTTCTTATTTTAAGAGGTGCTCTCATGGTAATCATTTCCTACATATATTGGACAAAGTTAAGTATTCGTCAAGAGTATGGAAAATTTTGCACTCCTTATAAAATGTTTAGGAGTTGTCATCCCAAGATTAAAAGATGGAAAGATAAATGTATTAGGGAGTTGTGCGATAAAAGACTGTTAGCAACTTCTCTTTTTTAATAATATGAGTATCAAGTTTTCTATGTTGTACAATTTACGAAATGAAAATTTACACTCGTTAAACATGATTATACGGCCTATAAGTATTTTAGTGATATATTTAAATTTTTTACATATATAAGTTTGATCGTATATGTTTATTTATTTATTTTAACAATACTACAATTTTGAAGTAACACTATCCAATGTCAATACTAATGTTTTTTTCCAAAACTTTACTCCATGTTATAGAAATTACAATTATAACTTTTTTAATAGAAATTGCAACTTTACAGTCAAGACTTACACAAAAATTTGGGTATAATCGGTTGTATCGTAAAATCGGGTTGCACCATAACTCGTATCCTAATCTAAACTGTGTAAATGACACTATTCGGCTATACAAATGACATTGTGTATAAATGACACATAACATTGTAAATGACACTATTCGATTTTACAAATGACACTATGACATTTTAAAATGTTATAGTGTCATTTATATAACTGTATAATGTCAATTATAAGCAGCGTCATTTGTACAATCGAATAGTGTCAATTATACACAGTATCATTTACAATGTCATAGTGTTATTTATACACAGTGTCATTTATATAACCGAATAGTGCCAATTACATGCAGTGTCATTTGTATAATCGAATAGTGTTATTTACACGGTTCAGATTATAGTGTGGGTCAAGATGCGGGTCAAGGTGCAACCCGATTGTACGATACAACAGGATGTACTCAAGACCAGCTTTGAAAAAAAAAAATACTCAAATGTATTATTTTCATATGAAACAATAATATACCGTAGCTTAAATTTTTATGTTATAACTCTTTGTTTTAGCCTCTAGGGGAAATTTTTTGTATTTTATAACTCTACAAAAATAATTATTGTAATTGGGCCAACAGAGAAAGAACACGAGAAGTTGGAAGAATCCAGTCCATCAAATATCAATTTGGGCCTCTTCCCATCTTAGACTTTCACTGAAATGGATTACACTATTCAAAAGGGACCAATCTTAATTAGCTATTTATTACTATTATTATTATAGCTAATTAACTATTTAACTGTAATTACAAAAGTTATAAAGTTTAAATTATCTATAGTACTATTACTATATTAAAACATAAATACCCAATTTCAAATTGATTACAAACCAATTCATAGATAAATTTAGAAATTTAAGAAAAAATAAAGGTTTTCAATTTATGTTCATTTCAAAATAAAAAATAATTTAAAAAACGTGCTCTTTTTACTTGCATCTATTTTCTTACTTTTTTCTTTTTTGTAATTGATAATTTTCCTTCAATTAATAGATTAAAATCGTACTCTTTCTTAATTGCATTCACTTTCCACTTATGAGTTGTAATTGATAATTTTCCTCCAAAATTTAAATTTGAACCAAACCTTTTCTTTAGGTGAATTGAACCGAACGTTTTAAATCGCTTAACAGAACCAAATTAAGATTTACTAGAATTTTATTAAAACATGAATTTGTTTATGCCATTGCCACGTGCTTCCTACTTATCACCTTGGCTTTTATGATTGTTTTCTGAGATATTCGAAATTTGTAATGTTCCCCAGCCCGGCCACCAAATCCTTCACGCAAAAATTAGGCGCGCTGTGGCGGGAAAGAATCGCCCCCAAATTGCATCCCCTATAAATACCTCACACTCCTCTTTTCAAAAATTTCCCTCATTTCATTTCTGCACGCAGCGACACGAAATACCTACATTTCAGAATTTAGGTTACTCGAAATGGGCAAGAGGAGAAACGCTAGGGTTTCTGAGGAGCATATAGAGGAAGAAGACGAAGAGATGAGCGAAGAACAGGAATTCCACAGTGCATCGTCTTCGTCCAACGAGAAGAGCTTGTATGAGGTATCATACCACACAAAAAACACACACCTACATATATGCGCGTGTATATTTTCTTTTTGAGGGACTGTAGGGGTTTTGAGGTTTCATATGCCGTGCTCTAGCTTAAGATAATTTAATTCCATTATTGCCCTAAATTGTGTATGTCGAAATTATGATGTGTTTGAAAGAATGTGATTGTGAGGTCAGATCAATTGATGTAGATTACACTGATGCGCATATGATGTCGGAGTCGGACTAAGTGATAGTGTCACTGTACTGCCAAACACCAACAAGTATTTAATTTTGTAGCTTTCAGAAATCTACCGGCAAAGATCGTGGTCAGTGGCGACTCTGATAAATCAAGATTTCTGCAGGGATACAAAAATTGTTAATTTTGATATGAAAGAAAGGCTAGATACTTCAGCTTTATACTACAGCCTTGCATCTTTTGTGTGTACACATGCGTGTGCCTGTGTGAAGGCTGGTTTTTGAATGGCACGAGATGGCTGTTGAAGTAAACATAGTTTGACAGTTGTTGGTATGAATAATCTCAAGAAGGTTTTTCAAGATAGCAGACAATATCACTGATTTATCTCAGTTATGTGCTTTATGGAAATACATCTTCATCCAAATTTACCCCTTTATCTGACATACTTTTGTCAGTAGTATACTAGTATTGGTTGACAGACACTATTAAGTTAAAATATTCCTGGATCAGAACTAATTATGCCATCCAATGACTTGAAAAAGTGCTTCTAGTTGCTATCTAAGTAATAACAAAATCAAGAGAAAATTGAACATTATGAGGGGAGATTGGTTTATGGCTGTTTATGGTGTCTCTAGTGACTATTTTTTGCTACTTGGAATTGCTTGTTCCATCCATGTCGTATAAGGCCTAAATTATATGATGGGTCTGAAGTTTTCCTGTGGATTTGAGATGCTGTTTTCAGTATGCATGCTATTAATTTTCTTTTATGTTATAGTGTTTCTGCTGGAAGTAGTGATTACATTGTGCCTTTTAGATTCTTGGTGTGGACAAAGCTGCATCACAGCAAGAGATAAAGAAAGCTTATTACAAGTTGGCTCTGCGGCTTCATCCTGATAAGAACCCTGGTGATGAGGTAATATCTTCAATTTCAGGCATGCCATATATGGCTCCCTTGATGATGGATTCCTCTTGTGTTGTTCCAGATCCTGACCATTCAATATCTTTCTGTAGGAGGCCAAGGAAAAATTTCAGCAGCTGCAAAAGGTCATATCTATTCTTGGTGATGAGGAGAAACGAGCAGTGTATGACCAGACTGGTTGTGTTGATGATGCTGTAAGTGATGATCCCACTTGGGCAGCTTGTATTGTAGACAAATCCTAACAATTTATGTTAATATTGGGACCCAAAATCCAGTTTAGTCTCATATTTGATCGTAGTAGTAAATATTTGTTAGGTCAGATTTAATATTTCATTTATTTAATTTAATAAAATTCCAAAATAATATGTTTACAGATGAATAATTCTTCCATCATACATTTATATATATCACACTCTTGTTTTCTCCATAAGGCTAGCGTCCTACTTTGAACTTGTTAAGATTTAGTTCTACATTGCTTTTCTGCGTTGATGCATGCAGCTAAGGAAAGAATTTAAAATAATCCCCTCTTCAGCCTCTCAATGCTTATGCTTACCCACTGATTAACAGGATCTAGCAGGTGATGTCATTCAGAACTTGCAGACATTTTTCCGAGCCATGTACAAAAAGGTCATTCTACTTCCATGTTCTGCAGCTTTCCTAGTAACTAGTCGATCATTCTTTAGTCAGTATACCAAGCACTTGGATACCCTCGCAGGTCACAGAGTCTGATATTGAAGAGTTTGAAGCAAACTACAGGGGTTCTGACACGGAGAAAAAGGATTTGCTCGATCTTTACAAAAAAGTGAAAGGCAACATGGACAAGTAAATCTCGCTACTGTGTTCTTTGGCAACTTGATTTGTAATGTGTGCTTGAAGTTTTGCCCATTCATTATATCTTTGGATCTGTTCAGGCTTTTCTGCTGCATGATTTGCTCAGATACAATGCTTGATTCCCATCGCTTCAAGGACATCATTGATGAGGCTATCTCTGCAGGTTTAGCTCTCTTTTCTAAGTGCTCCAAATCAGTGTTAACTTTTATGTTTTTAGTTCAATTGAGTCATATTATTCAAAATATTCCTAATTCTTTTCTTTGCATGTTCAATCGCAGGAGACTTGAAGTCAACCAAAGCGTATGAGAAATGGGCCAAGAAAGTATCTAAAACAAAACCTCCTACAAGTCCATTAAGACAGAGAAAGAAGTCAGACCCTTTTTCTTCTTTTTCACTAGTCTTGATTCAAGTTTTCCTAGTTTTGAGTCGAGGTCCAAATATCAAATGCTTGTGAAACACCACTTGCAGATCAAAGAAAGGCTCAGAAGATCTGTATGCAATAATAGCTCAACGACAAAATGAGAGGCGCGGCAAGGTTGATTCAATGTTCTCATCCCTTGTTCAAAGATACGGTGGAGGCGCACCAGTTCCGGAGCCAAGTGAAGAAGAATTTGAAGCTGCTCGGAAAAAACTCGAAAGCCGCAGAAATTCCAAAAGAAAATAACTATAAACCAGGTTTTCCTGTTGCTTCCCATCTTTTATGGTGCACTCGAAGTTCTAGTTTCTCTTTTTGAAGCACTTGTATTTATGAATATGACTGCATAAGGCAACTATTTTATATATGAATTACTTATATTAGCTATATATGCTGCAAAGATGTCTATACAGCCTCTTTACTGCACTTGCATTGATTTGTTATGTGATACCTAAGTGGAATTAGGCAAATTGATTTACATAAAAATAGAAGACAGTTGAATTAGGCAAATTGATTCGCACCACTTGTTTGATGTTTTTGGTACTCCTAGTACCACCCCAGTTTTTTAATGAATTTTTTATTGATCAAAAAAAAAAAAAAAAAAAAAGTTGAAGAACGCGGGATATCTAGATATATAGTACTTATTTTTTTTATATAAAAAAATTAGTATGGGAGGTAGCATTATCCATTTATTTGGGCTTTGGACCATTGAAAGATAGAGCAATATATCCAGAATTTGCACAAGTTGAGGATATATTCCTATTGGAAACATACATTTCAGAATTTGCCAATTTGGACAAGTTTGAATGCGACCTCAAAAAACATACCCACATACAATTTTGGACAAATCGAATAACGACCAGATTCCATCTAACTATTTAAAATATGCTCTTCTACATAAATCACTTCACCCATCAACTATATATATATATATTGCATGAAAATTTGATTTGTTTTTGTTATTAAGAGAAGCTGACCTAATGGAATTGTAGATAGGAATGGCGGTGGAAAAAATGAGGAAGAAAAGGTGGAGGCGGGAATTTTCAACGTGTTATACCGACAGCTTTGAATTTCTCTCTCCCTCTCTCTCTAAAGGCGTTGTGTCCCACTTAACCATTAATTTACGATCATTTGTGTTCTCCAGAATAAGACATTTTACCTCAATTCATATGGTAGGCTAGGCTAGATTCCTCATCCATTCATTTTATTTCCTTATTTTATAACTCTGAATGAAATTAAAATTTCAAAATATTTCGATTTTATACAATCAAAAAATAGAAACCTTGAGTTACTCAGTAAAATAGAGGGAGATGAGGTCAAATGTATAATACTCCAACAACTTATGAAACTTTAATTAAATACTCTATATTATTGATTCTTCATTGAATACTATTTATTCTCAATTTAATGCTCGTTTATTAATTGTAATTATGATTATGATATAATTATAACGGATGTACGAATGATATGCATGGTTCTCAAATGTGTAAATTTATCGTGGCTGAGAAATTAAGTTGAGAGTACAATTTTTTTCGAAAAGACGTACAAATAGGGTTAGGTGAGACGTGCAGTCAACAAATTCGTGCAATCTAATTTCAATAAGTTTGACATGGATTTTTCTTTATTTAATATAGTAGGCCCCAAGAATTTGCCTTCAATTTCCTAACCTAAATTTTCCACGCTGGCAAAGTCTATAGTTTAATTTGGTAATAGTTAGGCAACATTATCTACTTTATTTTATTTTATTTTATTTTATTGTGTTAGGATAAACACCATGTTAAAAAAAATCACTGCATGATGTAATCTTGTGGATTATGTAAACTCTGAGATATTTTTTGTGGACGAGAATTCACGACCTTTTATAAACTATGTGGGGTTGGACTTGATTTGAGGGTGAAACATTTATTTATCATTACAAGATACTCATTTGATACACATTCTTTATTGACTATATATGAGAGTATGAAGTGAAGTGAACAATATGATCGAGATACAAGCTAGTTTTAATTTTTTTAAGAACAATCACAAGAATTCAAAACTATAAATAGCAAAAATTAACCCTATTCATAATTAAGATAGAAATAATATATTCAACGTGAGTATTTAATATTCCTTACTAATTGGCATTTCAAGCTTGTATATTGGAATTAAATCTATTAAATAATATCGCTTCAAAAAAAAAAAAAATCTATTGAGTAATATGTTTTGGCAATAGAAAATCATAAATGAAAATGAGAATAACGTGATGGCATTAATATAGAATGTCCTATAATGACATAAATGCCCAAAATTGTCTAGTGTGTGAAATTTAGTTTTAGGTGGGGATGGTGAAATCATAACTGTATAATGAATCTCTATATTTCCCCAACTCCAATTTAATAGGTCGCATTACTTTATTTTGATGTTTCATTTCAATAGGCTATTTTTAAAAATAGAAAGTCAATATATAATAAATATTGAGGAAATAGCACCAAAATCCTTGTGATTTCGCGAAATTCGCATATTTTCCTTGGCCTTCAAAATGTAGTGATTAAATCTTTGAACTTAATCTCGATTCTTATTTTTCCCATATAATTGATTGGCCCCTAAACTTATGCTGATATGACAGTCGAAAATCGCTGACTGTGTTTAAGTGAGAACATTAAACGTCGTCGTTTTAAATGAAATTAGGGTTCTTTAGAGATGATCTGCTCCTCTCCTCCGATCGTTGCGACTAGGCCACCGATCGCCTCTCTCCCGCTAACCCCTCTCTCATCTCTTTAGAGATCCTTTCTCCTCTGGCCGCCGCGACCAGACCGCTTCTCTCTTGCTAGCCCCTCTCTCCTCTCTTTACAGATCCCCTCTCCTCTCTTCTTATCCGGCCGCCACGGACACACAAACACGATGCGGCCACTGTTGTAACTCAGGCCTCGTCCTTCATCTGTATTCCCTCAAACTGAAACACCCTCTGAATCTCCCTCTCTGTCCTCTCCCATTCGCCCTTGGCTGGGCAGCGCAGCGACACCGTCGCCGCCGACCCCAGCCTCCCTCATCTCTCTCAACTATGCTCCTAAGTCAGACGACGACACACAACCGCCGACCGCCTTGTTCCCTCAACCAAACCAACACCCTCAACAAGAAGCTCAGCAAAACGGCGAGAAAACATCATTTTAAGGTCAAGGGAAAAACGAGAATCGCGCCAAACTTCAGGGATTTTGATGCTATTATGTTAGACGCAAAACGAAGTCGTTTAGCTTCTAATTAATCTACTCAGCATAAGTGTGTCACATTGGTGACACGTCATCTAATTAATGGCTGGAAAGCGTCACTTAAGGGAAAAACGAGAATCGGAGCAACGGTTAAGGATTTTATTACTACCTTTTGAATGTCAATGGAAATATGCGAATTTCGCGAAACCACAAGGATTTTGGTGCTATTTCCCCATAAATATTCTCATATAACTCATTATTACATTTAATGTTATTGTGATCCACACATAATTATATATTCATCTTCACTTCTCGTTCTTACTTATCGTATAAATATATTCTAAAAAAAAGTTATTTTTCTCTTACATATTTTGTAAATTTTTTATTTTTTAATATCTGTGCATAAGCCCTATAACCTATTAAATTGAGACGAAATAAGTATTATTTTGCATAACATAAAACATGATCATTGTTCCAATGAATCTATGTTTCTTCGACCAAACTTGCTCTCTCTCTCTACTCACACGTGTGTGTGTTTTATATGTGGCAAATAATGTACAAAACATTAATTAAGGAGGCTGTATAATAAAACATTATCTGGACATAATAATTATAGTTTGCTCAACAAATTAGACAGAATTATTGAGGAAGTTTTATAATTATTGATGGTATGTTATCGAGAATGGCTCCAAAAATATGCAATATAGAAATGATAATAGTCCTTAAAAATGACAGTTCAATCGTGTCAGACAACAAATACTCAAATAAATAAATAAAGCTTCACGAGATAATTTATTTCTAATCCTCAAACTTTTTATATCATGCTAGTCAACAAAAACAATCATATTTATATGACGTTGGAATCGACCAAACTCATACTACGTGTGGGGTATCCTAATATTCCCAACCTATATTATAAAAAAAGTGGTTGGCTTTTGAATGATAGCAGTCAACAAAAAATAATCAAATGTATGGACTAAGTAACTAATACTAACAACCTAAATTTCATGTACAAATTATTTCTTTCCTTTATGAAATTTTTGTAACAAATTATATGGGTAATTTCACTCAAATACGTACACTTTCATTAAATTTAAATTTTGCACATAAACAAAAATTTTGTTTTTAAATACATAATTTTTTATTTATTTTATCAATTGTTCCAAATTAATCCCTAACCTTCATATATTTATATGACTTAAATGGTCTGACGTATAACTGAACATTTACGTCATTTCAGTTAGTCATGGATGCATTAATTTATTATTTCAATTGATCATCACGATACTAAATCATATAAAAAATAAGACCAATTAAAAATTTATGTATTAAAAAAGATACTCCCTCCATCTATAAAACATCTTCCTTGAGTTTTAAGAAAAATTAATTGTATACTTAGTGAATGAATAAAAGGTTACACAAATTAGGAAAAATAATGATGAATAGTTAGTGAAATTATTTTCAAAAGTGGTGGGTTCATTAATGACAATGCATGTAAATATATGAATATTATAAAGATGATAGTTAGTGAAATTATTTTAAAAATAAATTAAAAAGATGTTTTGTAAATGGATGAAAATATGAATAGAGAGAGTATTTTTTAGTTCATAAACAAAATCAAAATCTAATAAAAATGTGTGTATTTATCCATGCTCTCCTTTGTAAGTGGTTGTGGAGGTGGGCTAATAATCAGGGGCGGGGCTAACCTACGGAAGGCCCGATGTGAAATTTAAAATCGGGCCCTTTTTATAGCTAAAAATGTATCAAAAATATAAAACAAAAAAATATATATTACTGAGCGATAGTTTTTTTTTATTTATTATTATTATTATTATTATTATTATTATTATTATTATTATTATTATTATTATTATTATTATTATCATCGAATTACACAATAAGCATGTAAAAACTAAAACATTCACTTGAGAAGTGCTGCTCTCCTTGTAAATTTTGAAACAAAATCACTAATAACACTTTGATCATCAATTTCACACGCCACTTAATGAAGGAAAAGAGCCTCAAAGCAATAAAAATGTAAAATTGTAACTAAACAAAATCACTATTAACACTTTCATCATCAATTTCACACACCACTTAATGAAGGAAAAGGGCCCCAAAGCAATAAAAATGTAAAATTGTAACTCTCAAGAATCGAACTTACATCAACAAAATTCCACATAACTTGAAGAGAGCATCTTTCCACTGAACTAGTTAATAAAATTATTTATTTTTCAATTATTTAAGTATATATAAATATATAAACCTATGTATAATCGGGGGCCCTCGATTTTTCGGGGCCCTGTGCGGTCGCCAGGGACGGAGCCAGGGGGGGCTAGAGCCCCCTCCCAATTTTTTTTTAATTTTAAAATATATATAGATATATGTTTATACCTATTATAAAATAATTTTATTTTATAAAAGAGTATTTGGTTATTATATTCTCTCATATCTTTTAATAAAAAATGTCTAATATGTATGAAATGCTAAAAAAAATTATAATGTATTGAAACTAATTTGTAATATATAGAAAATATATAATCTATGAACATGTTGTTTGTTATTATTATTATTATGCTTGCCTTTTAATAAAAAATGTCTTAAATATACGGAATGTCCAAAAAAAGTTTTGTGATATATTGAAACTATATAATCTATGAAAATATTGTTCGTTATTATTAGTATTATGCTCGTATTTTAATAAAAAAAATACCTTAAATATACAGAATGCCCAAAAAAAAAAAATCTCGGGGGCACCTGCCCCCGAACCCCCGTACAATTTCAGCCCCCCCGAAATTAATTCCTGGCTCCGTCCCTGGCGGTCGCCCACCCCGCACGCCCTCAAAACCGCCACTGCTAATAATCATAGTTCTTTATGGGTGAGGGTACTTTAGTATAGATATGTGAACGTTTCTGTTGGGTGTAGGAATAGTGTATAAGTTAATGTTGATTCTATTTGATGGAGAGATATAAGAGGTTTACTAAATAAATAGTCTTGAGGGCAAAACTTTTTGCGAAAATTTACACTTTTATTGGCAAAGCCCTAAAATCAAAAAATATAAGTCAAAAGCCCTAAAATCAACTTCTATTTGAGAGTATTTTATGTCCGTGGAAAAAATCTGAAAAATTGAAAGATTGTGTATTTTTTTTCAAATTTTAAAAATTATGAGAAAAATAAAAATTTGTTGAAAGTTTTGTATTTTAAGGCAAATATCTTCTTTTATTATATTTCAATCTTGGAAGAATTTATAACACGGTATAATAGTAAAATCATATCCGTAATAAAACTTTTGACCATGTATTTCGACATGGTTGAAAAAGACTCATCTTTTCTTTTTTCCCCTTGATTAGTGGTGTGATCTACAGATTCTGACCCTTCGTTTAATCTCATTTGTCTAGTTTATTCAGGTAGATCAACTTTCTCCACAACCACACTATGCTTTTTCAGCTTTAATTAAGCCGCTTTTCCTCGCAATCAATTCTTTAATTCTACATTTGTGACTCTAATTTGCTGCATGAGCCGCACCACTCTCTCTCTCTCTCTCTCTCTCTCTCTCTCTCTCTCTCACACACACACACACACAAACTATGGTGTAGCCTGTATCATAACTTTTTGTACAACGCCACAACTCTTTCTTTGAAGGAGTCTGAGATAGCTATAATTACACCCAATAAATTCAAGAACCATTTTTTTTTTGGGAGGGATCTTCTGCTTGAAGCTGCTGTTTTTGTGCACCCAAGATTTACTTTTTTGGCTTGGTTGCTTGTGGAGGTTTTTTTGCTCTGAAGAATCTGGAAGTTTCTTCTGATTTAGTGCTAGGTGAGTTTATCAACCGATGAATTTTGGTTAAAGTTTGAATCTTTAACTGAAAATAGTGTGACCCATTTGGAGATTCTGGCTTTTGAAGGGCTTAATGGAGAGAGAAAACGGCGTTTCGAAGTCGAAGATGGAAGATTATGAAGCCATAGAGCAGATTGGGAAGGGCGCTTTTGGAGCTGCATTTCTTGTGCGGCATAAAACTGAGAATACGAAGTAAGAATTACTGCTTTCGAGCGCTTTTTCAAAGTCGGTGCATGCAAAAAAGTCTTCGAATATTTTTTAAATTGTTTAGACCCTTGTAGAAATTTAGCTCAAGGGATGCTAACCATGGCTTAGAAATTAGAATAATTTGTGTAATGTATCAATGGCAGTTTATGCGAGCGAGATTTGGTGTAAATCAGAAAGTGAACTATTGAATTTTGTTAGAAATTAGCATCTCTGAAATTTCGGAGGCACCATTTGGTTCTGTGAAAACAAGAAATATATGGTGTTTACTGCTTAAGTTCATTATTGAGTTCTTGATTAATAAGTCTAGGAAGAAGTTGCTGAATATATGTGTTTCATTGTGTAAATTAGCTCGTATATTTTGGATATACGAGCTAATTTAGTGGTTGAGGATACCAGTCTGTTATTGATCCTTCTGAGTTGTGAAGTATTCTGGAACAGAACTATATTTTGATGATTGTTGCTGATATAAGTCAGCATATGGAGTTTTACTCATGTAATTAGTAATTGTTTCTACTATACCTCTCAGGTATGTCCTAAAGAAAATTCGTCTCTCTAAGCAGTTGGAGAAGTTCAAGAGCAAAGCATTCCAGGAGGTTAGCTTAAAACTTTGTGCTGTTGGCTGTCTAGGAAAAACTAGTATCATTATTGCATCTCCTCGTCTTTTATTCATTCCCCATCTTGTTCATTTCTATATGTTCACTGGAATAGCAATTGTGATTGTCATTATGCATTATTGATAAATGCCCTCTTAGCGGCTGAAATTCTTATCCACTATTTCCATAAGTCGAGCAGTTATTTTGTTTGGGATATGAAATAATCTAGATGATAATGATATGGTGAAGCCTTCCTCCAGTATTGATGATTTAGGCATCTAGATTGTTGAACAACCTTGAAGAATCAATGATTTTCACCAATTTGTACGACATATTATAATGTGTGCCCGTGTCTATTGCAGATGGATTTAATTGCAAAACTAAGCCATCCATATATAGTTGAATACAAAGATGCTTGGCTGGAAAAGGTGTGGTGCATATTAATTCGATTTCCACGTCTAAAGCTAATAGAACTGGCTTGAAACTGATGCTTGTTTTTGTTCCTCACAGGGGAACTGTATCTGCATCCTGAGCAACTATTGTGAATCAGGAAATATGTAAGTGCTTTAGCTGAACTCGAACTTAGTCCTCCCTGAATAGCACTTCTGCAACTAGAAATATTTAATGATGCCTTTTCCTAGTATGAAGTCACATATGAGATAGTTGACTCTTTCCCAATATTCTCTATCTTTATGTTTTTGATTTGCAGATCTGATGTAATAAGGAAGGCAAGACGGGCGTATTTTCCGGAGGAGGTAATCTGATTGATATCATCGTAAGAAGTCTCTCTTTTATCTACTTTAGCTAATCCGTGCTGAGTTTCCGATTTTCTTGCTTATGCCCAGAAAATTTGTAAATGGATGACTCAGTTGTTATTAGCTATCGACTATCTTCATTCCAATCGTGTCCTTCATAGGAATCTCAAGGTTTGACACGTGATCATCATTTTTAGTTGGCGTGTATTGTCTTGATTGTTTCTTACACGGAATGTTTTCTCGTTTCAGTTGTCAAACATATTTGTGACAAAGGAAAATAACATTCGTTTAGGTAAGAAGGCCAAAGCAAGTTGTGTTCTCACCTATAACCATCCTTCGTTGGTTTCAATGATGTAATACTGTATATGTTTTCGCTGATGTTATCCACAGGTGACTTCGGATTAGCTAAACTTCTCAACGGGGAAAGCCTAGCCTCATCGGTATGATAACGCAAATTTAAAGATACTATCACTCTATTATGTGCAATATCGGCTAATGATTTCTTTGCGCCAAACTAGGCTGTCGGAACCCCCAACTATATGTGTCCTGAGCTTCTTGCCAATACACCATATGGCTATAAATCAGACATATGGTCTCTAGGTAAACGAGTTAAATCACGAAAATCTTTGCGTTCATTTCACCATTTTTCGTTTCTGAAACTGGTGTTTCTTATTTCTTACAGGGTGCTGTATGTTTGAGATTGCTGCACACCAACAAGCATTCAAAGCACCCGTAAGTTTGACCTCTTTCCGTTGCAGTAAATATATATACGCGTATAGATACATTCTGAATTCGAAAAATGAATGAAATAGGATATGAACGGACTCATCAACAAGATCAACAGATCTTTGATCTCACCAATGCCCATCATATACTCTTCAACTCTGTAAGTTTTCTCAACATTTAAAATTATTTATGCATCTGCTTTAAATTTTATATTTTGCTAAATACAATATAACTATTTGGGGTCAGGAAACAAATTATAAAGAGTATGCTGAGGAAGAGTCCTGAACACAGGCCGACGGTAATTCTGATTTTTCGCTTACATTTGCTCGTAGTGGTAAATATCATACTAATCTGATTTATACGCGCATCATAGGCTGCAGAACTGTTACGACACCCGCATTTGCAGCCATTTCTCCTTCGCTGTCAAAACCTGTCCACTGTTTTCCTCCCTGTGAAGTCTCCCTCTCCCGACACTGCGAACGAGAGATCAAATAGGTCGTCACCCCGTAGCTCTGATGGTGGGAAAAGCTACCTAGAAAGAGAGGTGAAGCTGAAACAGAGGGAGCTGCTTCCTTTATTTGCAGAGAGTATCAATATGCAGCATCCGACTTTACTGGATGATGATGCCTTGATCGAAGATCTACTCGTGACCAAGAGAGTCGACCCGACAAGCTACTCCGGGAAGATGTCTCATGACAGTGAAGACTCGAAGAGTGGGGACACGAGCGAGACGACTGATCACGACAACCATAAGTCTTCGTCGCATCAAGAGAGCATCTACATGATGGACGCTTTGGAAAGACTGGCAAATGCGCTTCGTGAGGAGCAAGAGGAGTATTCTCTCAGAAAGAATATGAAGTTAGGGAAAGCTAATGGAGGAAGTGGGGATCCGAAAATGACGGTGGGGCGCGGGCCCTCAACCGATGAAAAGGTGAGATCTGAAGTTGACGAAGAACCAAGAAGCTCGTCCCACGTAGATGAAAGTACGGGCGAATGTTCTGGAGTGTCCTTGGATAAGGATCACGCGAAGATCACAGATGATGGCATAGTTGAGTCAAGGCAAACGGAGAAAGAAACCAGAGATGGGCCGTTGTTGAATAGCCATGAAGATAGAGCTGATGAGGATCCAGTGAAGATCAAAGATGATGTCTCGACCACACCAAGAACAACCAAGAAAGCAACGGGCGACGATCTACTGTTGAATGCGCGGACTGCAAAGAGCGACAGCAAGCATGAAAATCCAGGTGAACACAGAGCTCATGCTTTAGAATCACTGCTTGAACTGTGTGCACGTTTGCTCAAAGAGCATAAATTTGACGAGCTCTCGGGCGTGCTGAAGGCTTTCGGGGAAGACGCCGTCTCTTCTCGAGAGACGGCTATCTGGCTCTCTAAAAGCTTAATGAATGCCCAGAAACAGGCTGAGAACTCCTAGTTCAACAATTGGGACATGATGATCAATGTTCAGTTTCTAGTGATTTATTGTAAAGTTCAAGTTTGTTTTTTTTGTGGCGTGCTTGTATAATTTGTTTGCAGAGTGTGATTTGAGTTTTAAAGATTGAATCTGTAGAGGAAACAAAGTTAGTTTGATTTTCCTTTTTTTCTTTTTTTTTCTCAAGACTAATGTGAGTCACAAATGAAGTTAGTGTTATTTGAATAGGAAACCATCAAAATGTTGGAAGCTTTGTATTGTTTTGTGGAAATTTTGTAGATATTTGAGCTTGAGACAAGAGTTACTTTTTTCTTGTTCTTTATTATTAGTGAATTTATGTTTTATTAGGTTCTGTACTTTACTAGTTATGAAGTAGTGTTTGTATCATAGCGTTGGGCTGGATGGCCTGAATGTTTTTGGGCCGATTTTTTGAAGTGTAGGCCCTTCCAAAATGCGGGCTTTTTTGACTTGTATGCGGGCCTACGTTGGAATTTCTCGGATCGATTCAATTCGAATCCACGGCCCGGCCAATGCATTAACCGACCCGGTTTGTCCTGATTCAAAATCGAATCGGACCGATTGTGACATCTCTAATTATATTCAATAATTTGGAAAAGGAAAAAAAACAAATCTTCCTAAATTAATGAACGCACCTCATGTCCTCCACGTCATACTTTTATGAATAATAGGGAACTTATGTAATTCTGAAAAATTAAATAAAATATTATGGTATATTCATGGATGTGTAAAATTTTTATTTATAAGCAATTTAACCAATTATTAAGTCATTTATCTTTCTCCCGAGCAACTACAATATATTAAGCTACTTATAATATGGATTAATTCATAATACACAAATGTGTGGCGAGATTATTGTGACAAAGCATTTTCTTAGATAAACTATCAGTATCATTAATAATTAGTATAAGATATAAACTTTGATGTCTTACCAATTTGCTACTATAAATGAATAGGCAAGACGTCCCATCCCGACACTTGCAACCTATCTGTTTCTTTTGCTATTTGGATTTTTAAAAATTACTGTACATTCTGCGTTTTATTAAATTAATTTATGTTAACTGTATCAATGATAATATTGTCGAAAAATAGACAATATTAATTTAACCTTACATTTTTTTTCCTGAAAAAAAAAATACCCATGCGTCATAGCGGAATATTTAATGTGCACCTCCAGTAACGATTACGGGTTACTCTCGTCATAAAAAAAATATTAACAGGAATTTAATATTGAAATTAACCTTTGATTGAGATATACAATCTATACACTTTTCTTTCACATTTATGTGGATCCCATATATAATAATATAAACCTTAAAAGAGAAGGCAAAAATTTGAAGTAAGTTAAAAAAGTACCACTATATAAATTGGGACAACTCCACATAATATCATGCCACAATTCATAGAGAAAACATTCAAATTTATCTTTCACCTTATATTGTTACATTATACTAAAATGGGAAATTTCGGTAAGTCCACCATCCTCTACATTCCTCTATTTTTGGCCGCTGTGAGTGTATTTTGGTCGTCGGCGGCGGCGCAAGATGCAGCAGCGGCGCCGATGCCGGAGGTGGTTGCAGGGAATGGCTTTCAACCTGTAATTTCCTATTTACTTACATTTTCTCCAATTTTATTTTACTTTTTTACAATATTGTTTCTGTAAATTTGAGTATGATTTGAAGACTGAGTGTCCATACATGAGGTTTGTAATACATATTATTTCTTCTGAGTGTGATTTGTACATTGTTTGATTATTATATTGTCATGTTTTGATATGTGTTAATAAAATTTGTCCTTGTCTACGCATTCAATTACACTCTACCATTTTAGGTGGAGGCATTTTGTAACTCAAATAGTTGGAGTGACAATTCTTGATCCCATTATAAAACAAAAAATGAAGAGGTCTGTCTTTCCTAAATGGCTATATATTTACAAAACAATCAAAGTGCTACTATATAGAACCAAGTTTATACACACTATTTAAGGATAAGAAGCAAGGCCTTTTGATGAATGGTCTGTATCACTATCAAGAAGCAGAGCCTTTAGATTCCTGAATATCAAGCTGATGCTCTGCAACCAGTATGCAAGAATCTCTCTCCAAGTTGGATTCGGAGCTCCGAACCTTAAACGGGTCAAGCCTCGGTGCATTTAGCGACTCAGTTGAGCACTGCACATCTGGTGCGATTCCGACCTGATCTATGTCATGAAGTGCAGGAGACAAATACTTAGCTACTGTAATGAAAAGGGCTGATCCATCATGCAGCTCTGTCACACTCTGCAATAACAAGATTGAATTTTTCTGAGTTATCCGACTGAAAATGAGCTACCAACAACTTATTTTGTGATGTTTTACTTGTATTTTTCCTTTGCCGAAGGTTCTGTGTCCAATGAGGGTGGCTCGGCCGTTGTCGTGGAGGGCTCCTGCAAGAATCTCACTAGCACTTGCACTCCCTTCATTTACCTTTATTTGTTTTTTTAAGGCAAAAGAGGAAATTGTTAGGTAACATTGGACACGGGATGCGAATAAACGAGTCAAACTTGAACTTACAAGGACAACGAGGGGATCGCGTGTTAAGGCATGGCCGTCTATCATGTTGATAGGCAGCATGTTCCCCTCTCTGTCGATGGTGTTCACTAGCGTCCCGGTCCCGTCTAGCCATATCTGTGCAACATCAAGTCCTGCTTTCACCAATCCACCCTAAAGAGAGAGGGATGTGTGTGTGAGTGAGAGAGACATAAAAATGGAAATTTGAAGGCTCAAACAAGAAAAGAAGGCTTACTGGATTGTTTCTAAGATCCAAAATGTATGATTGCACACCTTGATTCTCCATATCATAAACTGTGTTTTCCATCTCCATTGCAGCAGTCTATCATTTTTTTGAAAATTTAATAATCCAACTCCATTTAAAAAGGCAAAAAAGGCTATAGAGAAACACCATATATAAGAATACCTGAGAAAAAGTTGAAAGCTTTACATATCCAGTTTTTGATACATGTCCATCAGGTGCTCTGTGGAGAATGATGGCACTAGAAACGGGCGAAAGGTTGATCACTTCGCGTGGTATTCTAACCTTTAAAAGTTCAAATTTTTACGCAGTATTAGGCATAGGCAAATGCAGGCCAAAAAGCTGCATATTTTGATGTTGTATTCTGAAATACCTATACTGGATCTATACCTCTCTGATACAAGGACTCCCCAACTCATCAAACTGGCAAAAACACGAAGAAGAACAAAAGAATCGCGTTTAGATGAAGCTGCACTTGCAAGATTTATGAAACTTTTATAGCAGAAAATGAACAATTTTTTTTGGTGTGGAATGCGCACACTGTGAACTTTTACTGTGACAGTCGTTCCAACGCGTCCCCTTAGTTTCTGTGCAGCTGCTTCGCTGGCCACCCCGTCGAGTCTTTCACCTGAAACAATACCACATTGAAGAAAATATGAAAGAGCTTATACAAGTAGTTTATGGTATCATGAGTGACATAATCTATCTGAACTGAATGTGTTTTGGTGTATGAGAGCGTTTGGATTATTTCTAATTGACACCAAGTGTGTGTTTCGAGCTCACACATCATGGATCAAGACGAGGAGAAAAGCACAGCATTCTTGACTTTTTGATCAAGTTTTAGTGGTTCTATACCGTTTATTTCCATTAGCTCGTCTCCTTCGTGGATGCCAGCACGTGCAGCCGGGCTATTCTCTATGCATGACAGAACAACCTTAAATCGAGACAACAGAGAAAATGTATGTTTCAGTTACAAGCTCTAGCAGCCTAATCATGGAGGCATTTAGGAATTTCAAACAATCTAGTGTAACACACATCCGGACTTATGGAAACGCGTATAATCAACTCTACTTGTGTCTGATCTCAACCTACCAGGTGCCCGGTCTTTGGCTCAGCATTGATGAATAAGCCAACACCCTGCAAATTCCCATCACTTCCTATTCTAAAACCTTGATATTCCTGCAAAGTTGATGTCAAAATGGATAGTAATGTGGCTATTTGTGGAGTCCAGTAATCACACGACAGGACACAATCTTTACGCGGAGTTTTGAATACCTTAGGACTGATGATGCGTGTGAACGGATCACCCAGAGTCGAAAGCATGCCTTTGAGTTTGTTGTATGCAGCATCTTCTGACCTCAGTGGAAACATTTCAACCATTGTCTGCTGCAGTTTCAAGTCCCAATCTGTAAATAATTCACTTCAAATTACATCCTTCTTTTTAGGAAAGCGAGAATTCTAAGCCATTAAACCTAAGATCTTCAACACTATATATCTTTCACCTCTCACCTTAAACTATCTCCAAATCCAACTAGAACACCAAAAGCATCATCTGATAACACCTTCACTCTCTCCCTCCTAGTACCATGATCAAACAAAAGATATTGAAAAGGGCCTTTGTCTACTTACCTTGATGATTGAAAGTTGGATCTATGAAGGTTTCTCGAATCAAGCCCCACGCCTCAACTAGAGTTCTCTGAACTGAATTAACCTGCTCAACCAAGTCAGAACCAAATCCACACAACATTTTCTGCAATCTTCTTCAAGCATCATATCATATACATACAACTATTCGATACCTCAGTCAGTCCACAGTCAAACACTAGCAGTTCACTCTAATTAGACTACATTTTGCAAGCTTTTTTTTTACTTGCTAATTAGACTACATTAAGACATAAACACATATGAAAACAGTAAACTCCTAATACTTGATCACCTCACGAGTGTGAGAAACAGGAAATGCCACCGTGAGAGACTCCGCCGACGCGGGGGAATTGCAGCACAAGGAAACTGCAGCGGCGAAACCAAGCACTCCTCTTCGTACCCTTTTCGACAAATCCTCGTTTTCTGCTAAAGAACTCCCATTCTCCGATTCCAAACTGCCCCTTTTCTTGTCCGAACATTGAATGCTTCTCAATCTCAGATTCTTGGGCTTCAGACAGCTGCTCAACCTCAGAGATCGGCAAGAGAAGAACGGTTTCGAGGTGGGTTTTGATGTGAATTTGGACAGAGTGGAGAGGGTGCAATCAAGATTCGAGTTGAGGGCTTCCATTTTCAGGAGAATCTATTTGATGCAAGAATTTCTTGCTGTGATGAGATTATAACAGCCCCCAAAAGAGTTGGAAATAATGGAGGGAGACGGTTATCATTTTGGTTTCTTGATCCCTGAAGAGGGTGGCGGCCCACGTGAATCTTGAGGTCTGTGGTGGTTAAATTAGTTGCGTGTCTTCGAGTATCTTCGGAGAAACTGACGAATGACGATGAATCATATAACTCGTATATTCTTTTTTCGAGATTTTTATTTCTTTATTTATTCTAGCAAATGTATTTTTCTCATTTCGTTTTCATTAAATTTATATGAAAAATATTTATTTTTATAAATATATATTTTATACCCAAATTTAAGTGAAGCAAAGAAATATCTTTAAATATTGATGATTTTGTTTTGTTTTTTTATAAAATGAGCACATATTTCTTACAAAAATATGATTATATAAGAAATATGTAAGAAAAATTATGGGATGATGGTTAAATTATTGTACATATTCCGATAAAATGTCGAATATATATAGTAACGCTAATAACAAAATAAAAATAATAATTTTCAACATTAAATTAAAGAGTTATTTTTAAAAAAATAGCCTGAACTTTGACATCTAATGACTTTTCCGTCTGAACTTATGATTATTAAAAAAAAGAACCCGTACTTATATTTATTGTTCGATTTATAGTTCAGATCAAAATTTTCAACCACTCTTCAGATCAGAAATACAAATATATCGAACTCAAATAGCCAAAACTAAGTTAAATCAAATGATCATCTTAAGTTGGTCGAAAATTTTGACTCTTATAAATTGAATAACAGAAATAAATAAAAACAATTTTTTTTTGTAATAATTATAAATTCGAGCTAAAAAGTCATCGCGGTTAAAGTTCAGACTATTTTAAGAATAATTCTAAATTTTTCATCTCTAAAAGTATATTTAGACGACCGCACCCGATCATATGATCTAGCTGCTCGATTAAATGATCTAATTCGAAGACTAGATCATTTGATCGAGCAACTAAAATTTTGTTGACCCAATCAATGCTATGACCAAGCGACTAAATTTTTCCTAACCCAATTAGTTTGTCAAATATACTACTTTTGTTGATAAAAAATAGTCCTAACAAGGGGCACAGGTTTTAATAAGTCATTCGTACGTGGCACTTATCATTTTATATACAAATTATAAAAAAAAATAGAAGAATATTTATGTAAATGAATGTGTAAAAATTGTCTCTCAAATATAATAATGTGATATTAGGGATAAGTTAATCATTTTATGCGCTTATTTTTATATAAAAAATGACATTAATATGGAGACTTAATGAAAATTGATACTTTTACCTATGAACACTTTTGCGATCTTGAGTTTCGGTGAATATATATTTCGATGTTAAATTGTGCATTTTGTCGCCGTATGAAATTGAATTACGTAAATTAAATAAATATATTTTTTTTTACTATTTAATACTACATGTCAATCTATTTGGTATATTATATTTCCTTTGTCCTTCAAAAATTTGCTCCAAAGGGAACAACACGAATTTAATAAAAGCTGGTAAAAAATTATTTGAGGATGGAATCAAATATAAAAATAATATTTAAAAAGTTATAATTATAAAATTGATGGTGTGATTATATACAAAAAAAAAAAATACTCTCTCTCCGTTTCATTACAAATGTTCAATTACTTTTGGGCACAGAGATAAATGAATGTGTAATTAGTAAATAAAGTAAGTTGTGGAAACTATTTAAATATTAGGTATAATGTGACGAAGGCATTAAAAAGATTAGGGCAAAATTTTTAAGGATAGATAGAATATTATTCCACGAACATTAATACATTAAGGGTGCGTTCTCTTGAGTGTAAATTTATTATGGAAAAAGGAAGGATAAAGAAAATTTCATCGTTTAAATCCTTCCTTTCTTTTTCCACATATCCTACTTAGCTCTTACTAATTCCTTATTTACACTACAAAGGAGTAATAATATTATCACACTATTTTTGGAGGGATAATATTATCCCTTCTTTGCAGTGTAAACGAGGAATGAGTAAGTAAGGGTCAAGTAGGATATGTGGGAAAAGAAAAAAAATATTTAAAAAGTAAAATTTTATTTATCCTTCTTTTTTCCATGATAAATTTACAATTAAAGAGAACGCACCCTAAAGGAATATTTTCAAAAGGATAGAAAGCTTCTATTTTTGTGAAATAAAAATAGAGACCATAAGCCGAAAAAGATAGGAAAAGGCTAGCATGGGCAAAAGCTATAGCCGGCCCCAATAGCGATGTCAAAGCCCAATTTCCTTACTCCAAAAGTAGGCTTTCGTAGAAATTGAACTTCATTAATTTGACCTGAATCTGAAATTCTAGTGACAACTACATTTTCTGTGAGAAAACATGTGAATTATTATAATTAATCATTTGTTATAAAAATTAATATATTAGTTATTAAATTTACTATATTCTAAAAAATTAAAATAAAAAAATTACTCCATAGAATTCGAACTCAGGTGTTACACATGCATTCATCTTTGATAATGCATTCACCGTAAATTTTGATGATCGGATTCTTCATTCTTATTTTATTTAGTTGTTCTTACTTGAACCGCTCCACATATATATAAGGAATGGTTCCAATGAGATCTTAGATTAATTTGTACGTGTTGATTTAATGTATCATATAATAACTGATATTTACTTGGAGGCGGAAGAAAATTTTTACTTGAGTTCAAATTCTGAAAAGAGCGAAAATTTTATTAATTTTTGAATATCATTATTTTAAAAAATAACAATCTCACTAGAACCTAACACTACATACCGACTTATTCATTATTCTCACTCAAACCACACACACACACACACACACATATGTATATATATGGGAGCATTCAAATGAGATCTCCTTTATGTGACGGGATCTTAAATTAATTTGTGGGTGTTGATTTCATGTCCTATGGCTGATATTTACCTAGAGGGCGAATTTTTTTACGAGGGTTCGAATCCTGGAGGGAACGAAAATTTTACCAATGTTTTTAATATCGTTATTCATCGGTATATATTACCTTATTCATTGTACTCATGATCTCACGAGAAATAACAATCTCACTGGAGTGCAATGAGATCCCTCATATATGGTGAGATCTTAGATTAATTTGTAGATGTTGATTTCATGTATCCTATGACTGATAATTATCTGGAGAATGAATTTTTTTACATGGGTTTGAATCCTTAAGGGAGCAAAAATTTTATTAATTTTTTGAATATCGTTATTCAACATGAAAATTAATCTCACATCTCACATCTCACGAATTATCGTTATTCATCATTATATACTGGATTATTCATTAATCTCACATCTCACGAAAATTAGCAATTTCACTAGAACCTAACCATATATATAATATACCAATCATTTTTGGCCTTTAGATCATTAAAATCTACGGTTGATTTATCACTTTATTTGATGAATTCATGGTCCTTAATTCGAATCCCATAGGAAATCAAAATTCTACTTTTCGCAATTCTGACATCTACACAACGAATTCATACATATTTTACATAGAATTCATACATTTTACATACGATTTTTGTAAGATTAAATCTCAATCATTAGATTATGGGTAGATCAATGGTGTAGATCTATTCCTATGGCTACCTTATACTTTAAAAGTTGTTTAGCCTAGTCCATATTATTGGAATAAATAGCTAATTAATACCATAATTACTTTGATAATTAATGGAATTAAATGATATTTTTGGACTACATGTTGAGTAGATTAATTTGATATATTTACTTGTTCAAATTTATTAAGAATTGAATGAGTAATTAATGCCCAAAGATAGCCATTTTAAATGGAAATGTGGTGTGCTATCCCACATTGGAAAAACAAGAGAGTTGTAAGCTATTTATAAAGTATTCTCTACCATAAAAGAGCAATCAAGTGTGCTCCTCTGTGGTGGACCTTATAGTGCACCCAAGTGGGTTTTGACTTAGCCTTTTAAGGCTAAAACTCAAATTCCTACGAGGAAGGTGCGAAGCCGAGCACGTGCACGTCGCACTTGTCACAATGGGCGCTTTGTGGACGCACTTTGCACTTACGTCGCGAGGAGCATTAAGGAGCCTTTAGTTTTGATAAATGAAACGGTGGCTCGGGTGATGTGACAAATAAGGGCGACGCGTGGCACTTATGTGGCGGATAAGGGATCCGAGTGGAAGGCCTCTGCTGACGTGGCAGCGGTTGGATAAGTCTGGATGATGTTTGGCCGAAACAGTGTGATGGTTCGAACCATGCACTGGTCCGGTCAGCCTCCTCCCTACAGACATACCCTTTCACAGCACCCCTCCACATACTATAAATAGGACCCCCCTAGAATGAGATTTACTCACCAACGAATTCAGATAATCAACTTGTCATATTAGTTTAGTTTACATACTCAGTCCCGAGTATCAAGTCGTTCGACTGGATAGCAATCTGCTAGTGCTAAGGACTTGTCTATCATTCCTAAACCGTTGTATCTTGGGGGCAATTACTGTAGATCCGCAAGCACAGAGCAGAAGTAATTTTACCTTACGGAGGGAGAATTTATTCTCGCTTCGGTTCTGCATCATTTTCCATTTATCGTCATTGATTTTCTACACTCCCAAATAACACACACACACACACATATATATATGGGGCCGCTCCAATGAGACCCCCTAATTTTAGTGAGATCTAGGGCACGATCTGGTGCATTTATTTTATCAATCCTATGGCTGATATTGTATTTGGAGGGTGAATTTTTTTTGCAGGGTTCGAATCCTGGAGGGAGCAGAATATTTTAAATTTTGTTATTCATCAGTATATATTGCGTTGTTCTTCAGTATATACGGCCATGTTCATCAGTATATATGTCTTATTCATTACGAATTTTTTAAATTTTATTTTTCATCAGTATATACATCTTATTCATTAGATATACGTTTTGTTCATTAGTATTATATGTCTTATTCATTGTACTCATGTTACACGAAAAATAGGGGGTCTCACTGGAGCGCGCCTATATATATATATATATATATATATATATATATATATATATATATATATATATATATATATATATATAGGAGCGTTCCAATGAGATTTCCTATATGTGGTGAGATCTTATATTGATTTGTGGGTATTGATTTCATGTATCCTATGATTGATATTTATCTAGAGGGCAATTTTTTTACCATGGTTCGAATCCTGGAGGGAGCGAAAATTTTACCAATTTTTTTAATATCGTTATTTATCAGTATATACTGCCTTATTCAACACTATATACTGTCTTATTCATTGTACACATGATCTCACGAAAAATAGCAATCCCACTGGAGTACACCCATATATATATATATATACATATATATATATATATATATAGGGAAGGGCTAAAATAAGAGCATTTTTAAGATATAAAATAAGAATCATTTTCAGCCCTTAGATCATCAAGATCTACGGTTGATTCGTAATCCTGTTGGATGAATTTATGGTTCTGAGTTCGAATCTCAAAGGTAGCAAAAATTTATTTTTCACAATTCATACCTTTATACATCGAATTCATACGTGTTCTACATAAAATTCATACATTAAAAATTGTTCTTATTTCTTATTTTAAGATGTGCTCTCACGGTAGTCCACCCCTATATATATATACATATATATATATATATATACACACACACACACACACACATATATATATATATATATATATATATATATATATATATATATATATAGGGTTGCATTCCATGACAACCACTTACTTATATGAAGAATAAAGACTACATCATGTCCATTCATTTAATGTCAATCAATGGTTCATATAATTTCCTGATATGAATTTTAATGTAATTAAATATTGTTTACTTGCAATATTTTAATCGCAGAATGACAAATCGGTCTCCAATATTAAATTCATCGAATTTGGTATGTTGAACAAATCCCATAAATTTCTCATTTTTCATTCTTGATCTGATCTCCTCACTCTCTCTCTTCTCTCATCGGCTCTCTCTATCTTTCTCTAACTCATCGCCCTTCTCTCCATCTCTCACAGCAAGCCAGCCACGCCACCCTCTTTTCCCGGAGAAATCATCGCCGAGAACCACCTTCGGCGTCATCCCTCTCTCGCGTAACCGACGGCAGACGGCCAATTAGGGAACGACGTCGCCGCCGTTCGTCTCTCCCTTATCCGTCTCTCGCGTTTCCGGCAGCGGACGACCAAGGAAGGAGGGCCACTGCCGCCACCTCCCCTCATCCTTCTCTCTCTGCTCCGGCATCGGACGGCCTAGGAAGAGTCGCCGTTGCCTCTGACTGCTGCGTCGCTTTCCCTCTCTCACCACAAAGGGGTCTGTGTATGGAAATCAAGGCGGCGCCCTGCGCGGCTGCCTGACACTCGCAGGGACTGGCAGCGTGCTACTCGGCGTCGGGGAAAAAAGTTCGATTGCTGGAAGTGATGGTCGCGCCTTGTGCAACCGGCAGATTCGTGCAACGGCCGGTGTTGTGCCCCTTTGACAGACCGACTTAAAGATAAGAGAAAACAGTGCTTTTGAACATGTATGTTGAACATGTTCATTGTTTATGAATCTGGCGAACATGGTGTAGTATTTTGAACATGTATATTGAACATGTTCATTGTTTCAATGAACGTTTCTTATGAATAAGTGAACATGGTGTAGTATATTGAACATGCGCATTGAACATGGTGTAGTATATTGAACGTTGCTTATGAATCTGACGAACATAGTTTGGCATGTTCAATGTTTCATGAATGTTGCATACGAATTTGATGAACATGGTGTAGTATACTAAACATTCAATGAGTTGATACTTACCTAGAGAATCCATGGCGGATATTGAAAGTGTAAATTTTACTTCAATGAAAAACTAACATTGAAGAAAGGAATCTGTAGCAAAAACGTGCAGAGTGTTTTTATGAATGGGTGATTCACGTATCTACCATATCTCAAACAATAATATTCCATAATTACACAGATTTGATTATAGCTAATTAGAGAATTAAACGGATATAATTAATATTAAATGACATCCGTACCCTCCAGCCTATAAGATCAGCAATTAATTAATCTTGAAAATGGACAAACGAGCACCATTAGATTAGATTAGATCAAGGAACCAGATTTGGTCTTCATTCTCTATCTAGGGGAGTGGTCTCCATTGAACTCTCCCCTGGATCAGTGAATTCATCTGAATTCTTCAAGTTTAGAAAATCCCGTAAATTCCTCATTTTTCAATTCTAGGAACCAACGAACATTATTATGAACTTACGAACATAAGTATGTTTATTTGTATGTTCATTTGTTTTTATACGAACATATCGACGAACATTAGTATGTTCGTAAGTTCATAATAATGTTCGTTGGTTCCCAAAATTGAAAAATGGAGAATTTACGGAATTTCCTAAACTTGAAGAATTCGAATTAATCTGATTCATTGATTAATTAGATTTCACAATATTTATATTTTCCACACTACTAAAAATTCGCACACTACAGCTTTATGCAAATACAATATTGTAAAATATATGTAATAAAAATTATGTTATTGTACAATATTGACGAAATTTGGCTCCTTCGTTCCACGATAACTTTAATTTTTATTGAAAATCCTTCCATATATATATGCATGCACGTAACATATATGGAAGAAACTAAACAAACAAAACATTATGGGAAGAAAAGCTAAGCTTGTACTAACCATCATTACCTTTATTAGGAAAAAAATGAAAAAGAAGAGGTAGCTAGTCATGTAATGTAAGTGCATTTATCAACTTTTGTAAAGCTATTGAGCGAAAAAGATAAACAAAAAAGCAACTTATTACTATAGAACTAAAGTTCACATATATACAAAACAATCCACAGCTCCAAATTCCCTCAAAAAAAAAAAATTCACAGCTCCAAATTTGCAATACATATTTAAATTTCATATTATAATTAACATCGTCATGCATAGGCAGAAAAAAAAAATGTCAATGAGGACTAAATTTTTTAAATTTGATATTTCAAAAGAAAAATGGTGGGCCTCGTCCTTAAAATGTAAATGTTCATATTACGATAACATCATATTCATATTCATACATATCTATATATTAATCATGTAGGTAAAATAAAATATGAGAATGAAATATGAACTAAAAGTGGAGAATAGTGGGCAAAGAATCAAGATTCTGACCCTGTGAATGTGAATGTTAGCATTAAAAGTGCTATCTGAAAGTGTCTCAGCAGTACAACTGACAAAGGGGATTATGTGCAGAAAAATGATACAAATTCTCTCAATATTTAAGTATGGGCACATTGCATGGGGAATTATATGATGAACAGAATGGAATAAAGGGGTAAAAAGATACAGCCTTTTCCAAGAATGTGAAGGAGATGAATCTCACAACTCAAGTAAATTTTAAGCTCAGTTTTTACGCATTTTATTTATTTACTGTCTGTCACCATTTATGGATCAAGTGGTTTTTTTTTTTGTATATTTCTACACTTGTTTATAATTATTTAAAAAAAAAATATTAGGGTCATCTATATTATTCAACATCATATATTGCAACTTAGTTTAACACTGATTTAGGTAATACACATTCAGAGTAGTGAAGAAAATGTTCTCAATTATATCTCGACTATTAATTCTAATGCACATTAGATATATGTGAATGAAATTTATTAACTTTTCTTAATTAAACATAGGTGTGTGACATCATCCAGCAGATATGTAAGGGGAAAGAGGATCCTACTAAGAAACTGGTGAAAGTGCTCTTTTGTGAAAAGGAAAAGTTTCCCCTTTAATTTTTCTGAACTTTGGTGATTTATTTGTTTATTTTAATCAAATACTTTATATTTATAAAATTCATAGAAAGCTGTAATCTGCTAGTTATCATGGTCCACCAAAAGTTTTGTTAATAAGTTAAGAAAGTAATTTTGATCAGGATAACAAATAAAATTCGCAATGATTGTTTAATTGTTAGCTCTAGTGGTTATGTTGACTGTCATAATGATTTTTTTAAGAAATTATTTTAGTAATATATATTGCCAATATTATTTAAATGATATACAACAATTAATCAACAAATTAAATGGTGACTGTTAATTATAATTAGTTTGGTTAATAGATCTCAATAACTAATTAAAAATTGATGACCAGTTGAATAGGTATGCTTTGGTGTGATTGTAAAAAGAGTGATGCAAATAGCGTGGCCATCCACATGCAAATTAATTAAATATAATTTTTTAAAATTTATTTAATTTATTTTTTAAAACAAAAATAAAATTTAGCTATTTTATTATATATATTGTCTACATTGTAGTTATTTTCTTGTAACTTTTTTTTATTTTTTTATTAAAAATAAAAAGGTGCAAAAAAATAAATAAAAAATAAGTACAATATAGATAATACAGTAAAATAATTAAATCCTATTTTTATTAAAAAGTAAATAAATCAAATAAATCAAATATTTCCTATTGAACTAGTTTGTGGGTGACCACAGTGTGATTGCATAGATTTATTATTATAAAAATATCATATAGTCTAGATATATATGATGAAAAACTTAAAGTTTCACATTATATCTTAAGGGTGCGTTCACTTTGATGGATGAGAAAAGGAGGGATAACAAAAATTTATGCTTTTAAATGTCTCATTTCTTATCTCATATTTTACACAAAAGAGAAGTTCACTTTTTTCCTTCCTTATTTTCACTTCAAGGAGGGATAATAGTATCCCTCCATTTTGGTGTGATAATATTATCCCTACTTGAAGTGAAAATAAGGAAGAAAAAATGATGAACTTCTCTTTTGTGTAAAATATGAAGAAAAAAAATGAGACATTTAAAAGCATAAATTTTTGTTATCCTTCATTTTCCCATCCATGAAAGTAAACGCACCCTAACACTATTGTCTTAATTAATTCCAGACAATTAAGACAAACACTATTCTTTTGGTAATTGCAAAAGAAACAATATATGTTAAATATTGAAATCAAATATATCATAAACTTATACTTTTTTTTAGAACCAATATTAGTTTATACTTAAAACTTATATCTATCAACATGCATTTGATGCAGGTTAGCCGTTTTTTTTTTTTTTGGAATTAGAATATGCATATTTAGCCGTTAGGTACTTGCTATGTGTAAAATAGGTTATGAATATATACTACATCATTAATTACGGTCGATATATACCAACCCGAAAAGAGGTGGTCTTGGGTACTCTCGAGTGTACCGTACACTCGGTTTGACCCGTACCTAAATCTTGACCTGCATTTTGATTCAAACTCGTATCCTGACTCAAATTGCGTAAATGACACTATTCGATCATACAAAGGACACTGTCTGTAATTGATACTATTCTGTTATATAAATGACACTATCATATTGTAAATGACACTGTGTACATAATTGACAATATTCAGAAATATAAATGACATTTCCTGTAATTGACACTATAAGATTGTAAATGACAGTATAATATTTTAAATAATACTATAAGATTGAAAATGACACTATAACATTTAAAAATGTTACAGTGTCGTTTATATAATTGAATAGTGTCAATTATAAGCTGCAGTGTCGTTTGTATAACTGAATAGTGTTATTTACACGATTTGGGTCAGGATGTAGGTTTGGATTAGCATGCGGGTCAGAATCTGGGTAAGGATCAACTCGGGCTGTACACCCAGGTGTACAGGAGATTTTGTGACCCGAAAAAATATTGCACAATTAATATTTCTTAAAAAAAAATGCACAATTAATATTCTCGCGTTATATTTCTCAAAAAAAAAATCTCGCGTTATAGCATCATATAAATAAACACTAACTACAAAAAACATCACACTTTTTTTTAGGAAAATTAAGCATCATTTACGTACAAGTTATATCTCACACAACTAAACATCCTCTAACTTGATCTTATGCCGTGAGAATTTGTCCTCATAGTCATGCAGAAAGAAAAACCTAGATTTTGCATCTCTTTCTCTCTCTACACGCGCGCGTGCACACATTCACTCACACTGTCACACACACACAAAATGCACAAACGGTGTGACTCTTCATAATGAAGATTTTATCTACATAAATTTTATTCCCACAACAAAGATAATGTAATATGTAATGCAATTTATATATATATATATATATATATATAGGGTTGAGATCTATGAAGAATCCCTTTAGTATAGAGATTAAAGATTAAATCATAACCGCCCATTTAATGATGACGAACGGTCAGATTTGTAGTTTCTTAAATTTAAAAAAAAATTGAGCATTCAGATTTTATTCCTTTTAAATTCGCATAAGGGTATAATTGTATTTGTCATATATTAAGAAACTGCCTATCCTACATTTACGCTTGTAATTATAGAATTTTACTCTATCCACCCACCCACCACAAATTCATTCATTCATTTTCACAAACCTATACCAGTCGGCGGCGCATCACCTCTAGGTAAGGGTTTTTGGTTCTGTAAATTACTGAATAATCAGGAGATGTTGCTTGAAATTTTTAGATTTCGATCAAATAGCATTTGTTGGACGGAACAAATTTGAATTGAAATTGTTTGTTTTCGCATCTTCTCCGAAACCTCGCTCGTTGTTTCATTTTTCACAGAACTTCGGTGAAAGCAGTGCTCGACGATGGTTGTTTATCAGCGAAATACTGATAATCGTGGCGGTTCGAACCGACGAACATCTAAGAACTTTGATTTTTAGGTTTGTCTCGATATGGTTCTTTTATTTATGAGAATAAAGTTTTGATTTTTTTTTCAGATTTATTTTGAATATTCTGTGGATTTCGCTGACCCTATTTCATTCTAAAAAAATTGTTGAATATGTTTCAGACTGGGAAATGCGTACTATTTGAGAATTTTGAATCATTTTTGGATGATTATTGAGTTTAATTAGCTGATTTTCTTTACTAACGTTTATTCAGTATATGTTTCAGGTTATTCAAAAATAGTTGTACTTATTCAGAATACTTGTAAAGTTTATTTAGTATATATCGTGTTGTTGTTCAGTATGTTTGTTGAGTTATTCGTAAGCTATTTTTATTAATTTGGGTATTAGATAATTATTATGTGATCGGTGCATTTGTTAAGTTATTCAGTAAGTAGAAGATATTATTCAGAATATTTGTTAGTTTGTTCAGGAAAGGTATTATTCTGTTCAGTATGTTTGATATGTTATTCAGACACTATCTTATAGTGTTTGGCATCTCGAATCAGACAGTTGAGGCGAGGCGGCACATGATGCACCAGAAATCTATTCATAAATTTTCTGCGTATTTGTTCATTAACTTATTCTGTGTTTGAATTCTGTTTTTTCTAATTTGTGATATATTGATTAGGCTGCATTTGGTGTATGGAAGAATTTGAATCCGTGAGCAAGACAAAATGACTGGTTTAGTGAAAGTTATCAGGGTGAGATGGGTGATCGTCCGAGAAAGGGATATGCAAGTAGCTCCAGAACGAGTTGAACAAATATTCAGAGTGTTAAAGTAGATATTCGATTACTTTTGTTCACTTATTTATAATATGCTCATTTATAAAAAAATTGTAATATATTAATTTAATTTAACTTATTTTTCAGAACTTATTGTATGATATTCATTATTGAATAATATTTATTCAGAACATATTCATGTTATACAGAAGTGAATAGTAGTTATTTGAAAGGTACACTAGATTATTCAAAACTTATTCATAACTGAATGGTAGTTATTCGAAAGGTACACTAGATTATTCACAACTTATTCATGTTATTCAGAACTTATGCATGTTTCAATTCGAAGTGTTGACTTAATGAATGTGTTTTGTTAATTTAATGAGTACGTGTTGAATATTGTTTACATTTAATTGAATAAGTAAATGATTATAATGAATAAATAAATGTAATGAATAGATTCAATTCTTTAGTGAATAAATAATACAAATATAATGAATAAATAAAAAAATTCATTACATATCTAATTGTTTGTTTTTGAAATAATGTCGTAATGGTACATATTTAATCTAAAAAAGAAAAAAATATTAATGAAATGTCATCTATAAAAAAATCAATATGTTTGTAATTTGCTTGTTTCTGAACTAATGTTGAAAATTTTATAGGTGAAAGAAAAACGTAAAAATTAACTAATTATGTGAAATAAAAAATAAAGAAATAAAAGATACAAACAAAAATAAAATTCATGAAAAAAAGAAACAAAAATAAAAATGAAAATAATTGAAATAAAGAATAATACCTAACCAAATCATCATTGTCGAACAAATCAAAGCAGAGACTAAAGTAAAATTAAAAAAATGAGGAAAATACAAAGATATAATAAAAATATATTTATGTTATAATATTCGTTGACTAATTGACAATCAAATTATGAGGATATATAGATATGCATGATCTCTTTCCAAAATTCAAATGAATATAATTAGCTTAATTATAGTAGATATCGGTTACCTAAAAATAAGTATATAAGAGTTTTACAATTCTAACCTTTTAGCTATTAAAAAAACGCAGCAATCATATATTTAATTGGCCGTAGGATTGGCAGATTTGAAGGGCCTAGATTCATTCTTTATTCTTCATAAATATAGCTTTCTTTTTGATCCATTCCCTATATATATATATATATATATATCTGTTGGAGAATCTCACAAAACAAACATCAAAGATAGATAACTTTATCAATCAATCAAAGCAAGGCATATTTCATGGATAATGATTAGTGCGAAAGAAGATCTTGGGGGATATATAGTTCAATAAAACAAATATTTTTATTTTTTTTATTTTACATATATATATATATATATATATATATATATATTATGCAGTGATTTTCTAATTAACAATTGATCAAATATCTTATTGTTGTTATTAATATTAATGTTAATTAATATTAATACTTGATATTATTATTTCTCTTTTTCAAAGGTGCATCATGAGTCAAAATTTGTTTTGCCCTTTACCTCTTTATCTTTTCTCCAACGGGGCCTATGAACTAAAGGTGTCTTTCATGAATTATGCTACGGGGCATTTTTGATATTTCATGTACAGTTTATGACTCCTATTTATTACTATTTATTTATTATTACGTGTCAACTAGCCAATATCTAGTTATAGTAATTACAATGTTAGAAATTTTATTCCGAACATACCCAAAAAATATTTTTTTTAATGGTTATTATTTATATAATCGTGACGTCAAAAAAGGATTATTTAACTACATATTAATTTCTTCCCATCACAAAGCCAAATAAAAATAAAATAAAGAAATAAGCTAAACATTTAACTGTGAACAAATTTGATGATCTGTTTTTTTTTTGTAGATGATTTGACACCAATTATATATAACCAAGCGTTATTTTGTGATTAATGATTTCTCTTTACCCATGCACTTTTGTACACCTTCATAATTTGAATTTTATACAAGATCTAAATTGAAGGACCAAGTTTCAATTAATTCATTATATATATATATATTCTTCGACATGATATGAACACGCACCAATTTAAACTTCCTACCTATGCTATTATTAAATAGTATAAATTTCTATACACAACAATATTTGTTACATCAAATTCAAAACATTGAAAAAGGAACTCTATGTCATATTGTATATATGCACCCGTGCGTGTATCAAGGCATACATATCCAACACACCCACACGTGTTAAGTTCACTCACACACACACACACACACACATACAATATATATATACATATCTAGTCTAGTATTATATAATATTATATTTATATTATATTATCTGTGGGGTTTGAGCTTTATATATATCTTGGGATTGAGTTAAATTAAATAATAGGAAAATTATATTTTAGAGGGTGTGAGGGGACAAAGTTGTCTCCTTTGTAGAGGAATATGAATACAAAGATAGGATAAAACATATACGCATAATTCCTTCTTGTTCGGATTCTTGGTCTCCCTGCATTCTTTCCCATGTACATTTTTTATACCAATAAAAATACACACACACACAATCTTATACATGGGAAAAGATCATGGCCAATGAGGAAAATAGAGCAATGTTCATTGGGATTAAGACATCAAGAAAATACAAAAAGAAGACGTCGCTGAGAATATTAATTAGGATACGAGAGAGAGAGAGAGAGATTTCTTTGTTACATCAAGATTGAATAGTAATAAAAGAAGACGAGCATGCACTGGGAAAGAAAATGCAAATTTTGGGGTAGATGATTATAATTAATGTCAGCTAATTAATTTTTTCATGAGAATTTCTTTTGACCCAACATAAAGAGAAAATGAACAAAAGGGTCGGTCCAAACAGTGCTCAGATAAAAGACTGGAATGCAAGAATAGCTAGTGCTTTTAACTTAGGTGAAAAAATATATACTACTGTATATATAGACATTATTTTCAATCAGTAAAATAAATAACAAGCCGACACAAAAAATTCAGCTGATTTATGGTGCAGTAACTCGATTGATGCACACAGCATTCAAAAGGGTCAATGGGTTTTACACCGTGGTATCTTCTCTTGTCTCCCAATTTTTTATTTTATTTTATTTTTTTTTGATCGGTCAAAGTCATGTTAGATGTTAGTAGTTAGTTCCCCATCCACTCCAAGAACCACCTTATCTCTCCATTCACCAAACTCCACCTTATATCTCCAATCACCAATTCGTTCCCAAGAGGGATCGAACCCGGGTCACTTCACTTAAGTGAGGACCCGGTGGCCAGTGGGCTAAGCCCCCTGGTTTGTCTCCCAAAAAATTAGTACTCCTATATATTATTTTCTTCTTTTTTTTTTTTGTCACACCATAGTTTCATATTAATAAAACATACGATAAGACAGACTCAGAGATCTTCGAACCATGTATAAATGTACCATAATTTCACGGACTACTGACATAATTAATTGAGTTAGGTTTCCGAAGATTTGCGCCCGTCCGGCCTATCCTTCCGATTGGCCGGATCGGGGTGCTATTTATACTATCTTCTCCTATTTGAGAAAGTATAAATGCTTGGTACTTCATAGTATTCCCCACCAACATTATTTTTTGTCAAGATGCAATTGTGAATGTGATTGTGTGTGTGTGATAGAGAGCAGTCAAAAGAGTCATTGATATGTCGTTTCAATCTACAGTTACATTGTTTTAAATTTAATTTATATTGTATGGGCAATCTGTTGGAGGCTACAGTATTTTTGTTGGAGGCTATTACATATAACCTCAACAAGTAGAAACTTTTGGTTCAAAAAAAAAAAAAAAAAACAAATACAAACTTTGGCTCCACAGTATTTAAAGTTGTCTGAACTAGCCTATTTTCTTCACCTTAATTTGCCCATGCTCACTTTCTCTCTCATCATTTTCATAGCTCCCCACCAACATCCATTTAATGGTGCTCTTAATTAATGTTGCACAGTTGATTCTCATTTACAGAATTAATTAGAAAAATATGACTTGCATTCTAAATAAATACTCTCAACTATAGTTGAAAGTTATATAAGAATGTAACAGTATATGGCGGCCCCTCTTTTATAAGGAGTATACTGCAAACCAAATTTATATTATTCTTTATCAAATTAGGGTAGCCGTGAAAAAACAATTTCATGTACACCGATATACGTTGTATATGTATATTTTTTTTAAATAAACTATATAAGTAAAATAAAGAAAATTTAAAAACCATGCAACAAAGGATTCGAACCCAAAATCTGAACATTAACCTCCTACGTACCGCTAGGCCACCAAACACACACGGTTGTATATGTATTCTTGTTCAGGCTTCTATTGGATCAAATTCATCAACATTTAAACATGATAACTCTCCCTCTCTCTGTCTTTGTGTGAATAGAGAGAGAGAGAGAAACCCAGAGAGAGAGTTGGCTAATCATTTGGTTTGCATTATTTTAAAGGTAGTGAATCTGAAATGGTATATGTTCCATCCATGACCAGACCTATATCTCCCACTAGCCAAAGCAAAAGGGCATCATATTCATATGCACCCCAAAAGCTGGTGTGTGTTTTTGCAGAATGAAAAGCCTATACACATTATGGTCATTTTTCTAGGGCATATATATATACAAAATTTATCCTACATTAGGCCCCAAAAAATATACTCTCTCTCTCTCTACTCTCATCTCTCTCTTCCCTTGATTCTTTTTGGATTAGTGAAGACTCTCAAACAGAATAACTGAAAGACATAACACCTGGAAACACCTCATCATCATCCTCTCTCTCTCTCTAGATCTTTTTGAATGGAAAAGAAAGCCCATGACTATCTGATCATGATTCTCATGATAAAAAATCATATCCTCAACCCTAACAGTATAAGATTCAACCACTAGTATCCAATCCAGTTGTTATATATGTTAGAAACCTTGACTTGCATATATGCATGTAATTAGTAAACAATTCTACTCGATCAAGTGTCAACTTCTTGAAAATAAACCTAGATAAAAACCTACTGATTTTTTGTATTGTGAGAATTCTTGAAATAACAGATCAAATTAATTGCTCAGACCGCAAATAACATATACTTTCCCGCACTTTATGGGGCTATGTTTCCCATGTCCACTGTCTCTAAACCTAGATGTGTGCAAACGCAATCAAAATATTATCATAATTAATTGTTTCTTAATTATCACGGTAGAATATTCTACGGCTGATCAAACACTACCATGATCATCAAAAGCTTTTTTTGTTTTAGGTATTAGCTAGCAGTTATAACATGGCCGGAAAAAAAAAATTAAGGATTTACATCATATTTCATAAGCTTAGCTGGTGTAAACCGATCGATCATAAAAATTTAAGTCCCAACACATATCAAAAAAAAAAAAAAAAACCCTAGGAATTTGTTGATTCAGTCCTCATCCTGCTCAACCTCTGAAGCGGGCTCGTCTTCTTCCTCGAAGCCGTCGACGCCGTAGGCGCCGTGGCCGGTGCCGAAGGCCTTGATGTGGTCCTTGAGGGACCTCTTGTGCTTGAAATCGGAGCCGCAAATGCAGTACCAGAGCTTGCCGCAGTTCTTCTCGTGAGTGCGCCAATCGCCCCTGACGGCGAAGGCCTTGCCGCATTTCCGGCACATGAAGGGCTTGATGCCGTGCTTGCGCTTGTAGTGCGTTTGGAGGGTTCGGAAATCCTTCAAGGGCTTGGCGCGCGGGTGGTCGATATTGTTGCGGCAGGCGGGGGCGCAGCAGTAGCACGGCAGGCGGAGCATCCCCGTCGGCTGCGTGCCGCGCAGGGACTCCGGCCCCCGCCGGTATTGAGAGCCGTGGCCCCACATGTGCATCTGCGTTCCAATTAATCTTGACTCGTCAGACAACAATTTCCAAAGTAACAAGACTATTGGATGGAGTTATCAAAGTTTAGGTATGGGCTTTTCAAGCCCTTTTCTAAATTCAAGATTCACACAACTCATCACTGACTCTGACTGTGAGAGAGATCAAATCTCAAAACTGTTCAAGTTTCAGTTCAACACAGATACCCATTTTCTACAGCTAGCGCAGATTTCAAAGGAAAAAGCATAAGGAACATTGCCTGAGTAGTTCAATCACATAAATGAAGTGAACAAAAGTCTGATCACCATCAGACATCCAGAAACTGAATTTTCGAATTCCTGCTACCTTAACCCATGCAATATACAATTCAATTTCCGATTAATCTCTTTTAAAATATACTACAAACAAACCCAAGAAAACAAATGAAGAAATCCGAAAAAGATGAAAACTTGTTGCAAAAGTGGACGTGAGAATTGATATGGCAAAGTGGAACCTGCATGTTGTTGTATCTGTTGAAGGTTTTGCAGCAAACTGGGCATGAAAACTGCGTTGGGCCAATGAGAATCTGCGAGGGAGTGGGAATCCAATACTGCCCCTTGTTGAGCCTGGTGATGGGGTACTCGGCCGCCAGATCGGCGGCCTCCTCCTTGTCGCCGCCGTTGTCCGATGACACCATCACCGACGCGAGATCAGCGGCGCTAGGGTTTGGCAAGCCTATGTGCAGCGCGACGGTGACACCATTATCATCATCGTCGTCTTCTTGAGCTGATGAGGAGGAGGGAATTTGGATGGTTTTGGAAGGTTTGTTGATGTTTTCGAGATCCATGCCGGAGCAGGACTGCTCTTCGTATCTGGAGAGGAGGGGGAGGGCCTCGCGCAGTGGAGGGGAGGGGGGAGGGGTTTGATAATGGTGGTTGTTGGCGGCGGCGTAGCTGTGGAGGAAGGGGTGGTGGGGAGGATTGGAGGTGGGGAAATGGTGGAGAGGGTTGTATTTGAACAGCCATTGAGCATACAGATTTGAGTGGGGATCAGTCATAGTGAAAAAGGTGGGAGAGGAAAATGGTGGGCTGGAGGAACTTACTGGCTTTATAGAGAGAGAGAGAAATGGAGAATACGTACACACACAATTTAAAGGTGATGTTAGGGACATGATTAGATTTAAAGAATCAAATTTAAGAAAAGAGTATTGAGGATGCACCTTTTTATTACCCCATAAATGGGGAAAATCATTAGATTTCTTTCTACCCTTTCTTTATGTATCCCCATTTTGTATTATTAGTGTTACATGATTCCAAAAGAGTGTATTGAGCAACGAAAATATTTCATTTCACCTTAATGCGACTTGTGTAAAAATATTGAATTTAAATACTTTCTCTGTCTTAAAAAAAAATTGTGTGATTTAGAGATCACCAATTTTAATAAATAGTCATAAAATATGTATAAAGCGTACGTAAAGGGAAACTCACCAAAATTGAGCAGAAAAGGGTCCATCAAAATTGGGGCATGAGATCCAGTGTCCCACAATTTTATGTGTGTCACTGTGTCCCATGCTTATAATCTATTAATTTAAAAATGTTTTTTATAAAAATAAAATTTATTATAATACTATGAATTATATTTAATTTTTATTTCAAAAAATTATTTTTTTAAAAAATTATATACCATGACTTTGAATTTATCAACCTATTATTAGATAATAAAAGTGAAATTAAATGATAAAAAATAATTATATACCTTAATTATCACAAAATTAAACTAAAGCATATACAATTGAAATTGAAAAAAATATATATAAGAAATTAAACAAAATTGAAAATGGGACACAAAGTGAGATATAAAGTGTGGCACGCTGAATCTCATTCGCAAAATTGGTGAGTTAAATTGTTGAAGTTTTTTTTTTTAAATATTAAGTATGAATGAAGTTATAAAGGATAATTTCCAGAAATAAAATGCTACAATTTTCATGATCGGACGAAAGTAGTAATAAGACTACATTTTTTTATGATAGATGGAGTATTAAATATATATGTGAGAAATATCTTCATTTAAATAAAAGATACAGACAAATATGCTTATTTCATACTCTCTTCATCTGCTAAAAATATTTCATTTTGATTCGGCACAAGTTTTAATAAAATTATTGGTAATTTTTATGTAGTGCAAAAATGGTCTCACACTATTATAGGAAATTAGTGGTTGAGATTGAATAAAAGATGATTTTTTTTGTCTTTTTTGTAAATAAAAATAGAGATTAGAAAGAGAAAATGAAAGAAAAAGCTAAATACTTTTTTACGGACGTCAAAAATAGCAAAAGTGGCATACTTTTAGCGAACAGAAGGAAAATTAAATAATCTCACATTCATAATATAAATGTTTTATTTAAAACTTTTGCACATATATTAATTAATAAACATTATTTATACTCAAATTAACCTGAATTAGTGATAATTTATTCTTAGTAATCATTATCAAAAACATTAAAAAAAAAGGAAAGTTAATGATGGAAATTATGGTATTAAATTTCAAAGCGTCATTTAAAATATAAATAACTAAAAATTTCAAAAAAAAAAACTTATATTATGAATAGGAGAGAGTACAATATATATATATATATTATCTTAAAATATTAAAATAAAGATAATTTTTATAAATATAATCAGAATTTGTAAGAATAAACACTTTTTATGGAAGTAACAAATAAATAGATAGTACAATATATATATATTGGTCTATGTGCCCATGCAACTTGGTTTAATTTAAAGAGTGCAAAGTTTTTCAAATAATTGGGTAACTACATTGAATATAAGTTGATTACACTTTAACCTAGATATTATATTTTGTATTATTCATTAATGTGAACATTGACTGTAGATAAAACGTTTGTAAGAACCAAAAAAGAAAGTCTTTATAAACATTTCCAATATTGTCTGCTGAACTATAGGGAAAATTCTGCTGTCAACCAATATTTATCGTGCATCAATTCGTCCTTTTAGTTCCGATTTAATACACACTATACATATATAATGATTTTATCGTAATAATAAGTACACATAGTAATAATATACAATTGCAATTCAATCAAGCATTTACTATGCTTTTAATATATCCTCTTTAACTTTGACGTGCAGTATTTAAACTAGTATAAGTCCTTGTCAAAGGTTTTTTCTTTTCGTACCCAGTCTTTAATTTGTAATAATTTTGTCAAACGCTTTTAAAATTTCGTATTTCTGCCCTTACACATAAAAACTCCAAATAATTCCGCAAAAATAGAATCTTATACATTATTAATTATCATATTGAACATGTCTTTAATTTTTATTCTAAGGACATATATATCAACTTATTAACGAGAAAGTATATTAATTAAATACAAAATTTTATATTATAACTGTGCACTAATCATGTGTATTCTTTTGAAATAATTGCAATAATAACTAAGTTTATTTTGGTGAGAGAGATATTTATACACACGGTAAAAAAAAATCCTTAAATTTCGAGTCCTAATGTTTTCCTGCATGTCCTAGCCAAAAAAAAATGGTCATTTTCTAAGGGTAACGTCAAACAAAAAGCAATTTAACATGAAAATAAATAAAGCTAGGATAATCCTTCCAACAACCTCAAGAATAAATGTTATCTACCTTCTCTTTAATCATAGACTTTTGATTGATTCGTCATAACCACTAATTTTTGGCCTCATGCAGAGCGCTCAATCAAGTATATAGTTTATAACGATCCATCCGATTCACGCAGAGGACCAAGCCTGGATCTTAGAAATAGATAGATAAAATTATATTTTTGTATTTAGAAACAAATTTAGACGGCCAAAATTCAATCTTATACTATAAAAACCTGAAAAAATACAAACTTAAAAATATGACAAGTGAGTCGAGCCTGAGGCTTGGCTCCATCTAGTCATCTGTTTATTTGCTAAATGAATTGAAACTTTGAATTAAATTGAGGGAATAAGACTAGAAAAATCTTAGTAATGGAAATAAAGTATTTAATCATATATTTTACCAATTATAAAAAAATAAATGCCCCTCAGTAGATAAGAGGCCAAGAATGTACCTATCATGGCTAATTTCTTTCAACCTCTTACTGTAACATTTCAATAGCATTTGTAAAGCAGAAAACCATCACATACAAGTTTTTTTTTCTTTGATAGATTAATAGTAGTATGAAATAAATAAAATTTAAAAACTGTACCACGATGGAATCGAACTCAAGACCTTTTGTATTAACCATTCTACCGCTTGCCCAACACATACACACATTATTTAGGTATAAAGAAGGCTTGATTACTCAAAATAGCACAACATTTACCTAAATTTATAATTATCACATGAATCTTAGAAATATAATTATTGCACAATCTCAAAGCTAGGCAGCGTTGTTTTACAAAACTAGGACTGAAAAATTAAAAGGGAGGGTCATATATGCAGCATTCCAAAGATTATGTTAAAATAGTAAATTGGATAAACATCCTTTTATTTCTAGCCAGTAACCCTGTAACGGAAACATATGTAAAGGAAATCAGATCCTTGAGATCGAATCAGACCCTAAAATGACGAATTCACAACGCAAGACTTTGAAACTGGATGCAGCAGACTAAAACAACGCAATTTCAAGAATTGATAAGGGTTTTGTAGGGTTTAGGATAACCGATGATACAAGTTCAAGAAATACAGACTTCGGTAAGAAACAAATTATGGATGGACAGAACATGCCATGTTATGAAGACCTAAAAGAGAAGATGTTGGGATTGAATAAGCTTTGGTAGTGTGATATGTTTGGACAGTGAAGAAAACATTCGCAACTAATCTAAGTAGCACATAGCAATAAACAGACAAACATTCCATGCTCATCCTGATAAAATTATTCACAGAATTTGCCATAAGCAGCAAGTGTGATTGCAGAATTCTAGGGTCTTGGTCAAGGGCCACCAAACAACCGACCCGAGCGCTCTACAGAAAAATCAAACATAGTTGAGTTCTGCAATTAGGTAGTAACTTAACATATCAAGTCACAGATTATGAGCTTATGGCTCCAATCCAATTGACCACAAACTGTTAACATCAAGGAATCACACGAGCATAATATGAAGACTCATCTCAAGAAGGTAATGACAGTATGAGAGAAAATGACAATTTGGACAAGGGTCAAACATGTGCGTGAATATTTCCAACTCTTCAATGGCCAGATTAAAGCAAACTCTCTTCTTTACATGATATCCAACTTCGAATACTAGTAAATCTTGGTACAAAAACACAGTAACATACATGTAAGAAGTAGGATAATGAGAGAAACTAAGCAAACGGCCATCCTAAAGAAATGAATGCAGACGAAGTCATTCTGAAAGAACTACAAGGCAGCCCCTTCATTAGTCTTTGAGCCTGCAAAATTCAAGAGTGGAAACCTAAGTCACGGCATCAACATAACCAATAACCATGTTAAGGATGAAACAGGCAAGTTGTGTTACAAAAGAAAAGACTAATACTCCAATCAACAACAGTTCAAACCTAGTAATAGCACGAAAGCAGGACTTGAAGACAAAATACTCGTATTTGCCAAGGAATAAGTGACTAGAAAAGATCCCCGTCTTCACACTCATTGTTTAGTGATAACAAAAAGACATGAGTCACATGACTAACTCTCTAATCTTTGTTAAAAAAACACACCACAACCAAATACAATTTCATTCTATACAAACTAGCTGCAATTACATGCCCATATCTAATTCTAGCAATGCCAAAATTACTCTCCTTTGTATGGCACGTGTTGAAAACAACCCTGTTTTCAATCAAAATAAATTCCCCACAACTAACAATTCGCACGCACCGAACCCCACTATCAGCAACCACAAAAGCTTTCTACACAACCATCACTCAAGTACAACTCAATAAACCATCTAGCAATAATTCCCATAGGGACATTTCATCAACCACCTATCACAGTCCCAAACAATCCACGCGAAACTAGCATAAACCCTAACAATTCCGCGTCAAAACTCAGTAAAACGGCAAACCAGAATCAAACCGAATTAAATTAATCAAAAATAAACCCAAATAATTAACATTCAGTACCTGTATCTTAGCATCACTTGCCAGTATTCATCATCAACGTGATGTTATCCCCTTTCAACAAAATCCTCCCGAGCTGCTTCCTGCTGTTCTTCTTGATGTTAACCTCCTCAGCTTCATCCAGCACCAAATTCATGTACTCGTCGAACCCGATTATTCGGCCCTCGATCCTCAGATCCTTCTGCTCAAACAGCCAAATCTGAATGCGCGCTTTGCTCTGAAGATACCTGAAGATCAGGTTAATGGGTTGGGTCATAATACGCTGAACTTTCGTGCTCGCCATGGCTTCGGCTTGTGATGGAATCGCTGCAAAAAAATCGTCGCGCTCAAGTTCCCTCTCTCTCCCCTGCTGCAAAAACCCTAGCTAGAAGGGTATAAGATACGCTCTCTCCTCTTTGTAAAACACTGGGCCGAAATTTTAAGGGCTTTTACGTTAGTAAGGATTTTCTTTATTGGGCCTGATAGATTGGTTTGTCGACTCATGGGCCTCACGGACCATGTTTTATAATATAAGGATCCGTTTACTTTGATGAAAAATGAGAGAACAAATATTTTTTTCATCATTTTTCTATTATTTTCACATGTTTACTATGATAAATAAAAAAAAAAAAATTCGGGCAAGATAAAATATTTTCTCGGACAGCTCATTTTTACTCATTTTCTCTCCAATGGATAATACTATTATCTTTGGTTAGTAATGTGAAAATATTTTCCAATATTTTCTCAGTTTTCATCTCTAGTAAACATATATATATATATATATATAATATTTTTTCATCTTTTTTATCTAGAATTTTTCAATAAAAATTTTACAACTAAAGTACACCTAAACCCTATAGGTAAAATTTTAATCAGAACGTCTTATAATACTCATATTCGGAATATTCCATATATTGCAAAAACAAAAAAAATTATTCTCTGTGTTGCACAGAATTATATTACATGAGAACTATATTATTATGTTATTTAGATATATGTGTTGGTAGGGGTGAGCAGAAACCCAACCGAAACGCAAAACCAAACCAAACCGAACCGTTTCGGTGCTGTTCGGTCCCGATTCCACTGGTTCGGTTTTTGGTTAGGTTCCGAAAATTAAAAATCGATAAGTTTCGATTCGATTTCGATTTTCAGTTTTTGGTTTGGTTTTAAATCGAACCGAACCGATATTTTTATTATATATTTATATTTTATAATATATAATTAATTTTCTAATTTTTAATTGGTTTACATATTTATATTTTATAATATTTTATTATATATTTATATTTTATATATTTACAATATATTATTTGGTTTTTTTGAAAATTATATATTTATATTTTTACATTATTTTACAGGTTTTAATTAATTTTTTCGAGAGAAAAAAAATTGCATCAGTTCGGTAAATCGAACCGAAACCGACGATTTTACCGGTTCGGTCTGGCACCCCTATTGGTACGGTTCGATTTCAATTTTAACCATCTATTCATTTTTTTGGTTTTGAATTTTTGGTTCGATTTTGCACCGAACCGAACCGATACTCACCCCCATGTGTTGAATTCAATTTGGATACAATTGACTTTCCGTATGTAAAGATATCCAAGTTAACTATGAACTCTTTCAAATCTTCATCTATGATGCACGGATTCTTCAAAAATTAGCATGTACGGCGAATCAGATTCTTTTAGGGTGCGATTCTCTTGGATTCTAGTCGGATTCGTACCCGATTTGCCACGTGGCGTATCTTTTAAAACAATTTAGAAAAATAAACCGGATTCGCAAATTCAATAGGCGAAATTCACCTATCTCGTGCACGGAAGGCCTACACAAGGTTATTTTGATAATTTTATTTTCAGTTATGACTTATATATTGGACTAATAATATTTGAATCGTTATATTGTTGCTCAATTAAATTGGATGAAAAATGTGACGTCACAAATGTAGAATCTCTTAACAAGTAGATATTTATGAAATTGGGGACAGAGTCATAAGCTCCAATCTCCCAACTATAGCTGTCTTGACAGCTTCCTCACTACACAAACCATCACTAGCTCTAATAACAATTTCTTGGAACATAATCTTTCCGATCGCCGACGAGCTAGCTCGACTCACTTCCAAATCCAGATCTCTGAGCACGTTCATCACTCTGGCGCAAGGGTGATCAACGTCGTCGGATTGGACTCGGATCAACGCCTCCGATCCTAGAATCTTGACCTCGATCTCCAGCTTGTGGGCGTGGGAGGTCTTGGCTGCGGATGTGCTTCTAACGTTGTACATTTTGAGGAAACGCGCGCATTTGGCTTCTAAGGCGGTGAGTGAGGATTTGAGCTGGTTGATATAGGTGACGGCGTCGGCTAGCAGAGAGGCTTTGTCCATCTTCGACACGTTGGGGACGACGCTTCTCAGAGCGTAGAATCGTTGGTTGAGCATCTCCCTGCGCTTCCTCTCCGCCACCAGATGATTCCGAGGAATCTTCTCAGCCCTCGCCTTTTTTCTTGGCGGAGAGGAATCATCTGAATCACGCCATCCATCCACCAACTGAATTTCAGTTCTTGGTGGAGGGATGTCGCGTGAATCGGATGATTCAGGCGACCCCGACGAGGTCTTAGACAGAACTCTGTTCTGGTCTTGGATTTGAGGATGAAAAGAATTGGTAACGAGTTTGATGAGGCTCCAGTTCTCTTTGATCAAATCAGAGGAGCCTAATTCAACGACGCCATGAGGAGTTGGTATGAAAGCCAGAGTTGTGAGTCCATGTAAGAGAGCTTCTTTAGCCCTTTCGGAGCCGCAGAGGTTAAGTTGTTGGGGTCCGACCAACCAGACATTCGAGGCCGTGGCGAGAGCTCGGAAAACGAGGTCGTCGGCGGCCGCGAATGATCTGGTGATGGAGGCCATGTAGAACCACTCGGATTCGGAGGGGTCGGGTTTGGTGTTTGTAGGTACTGTGACGGTGTCGCCGTGGAAGTAGCCGGAGCCCCACGACAGCACGGGGCGGCCGCCGCCGTCGACGCCTCTCCATGACTTCCAGAAGATGGCGTAGTCCCAGCGCTCAGTCTGGCTTTGGAGAATAAACTGGAGCTGGGTGTGGAGGGCGGACGGCGTAGATTCCATTAATTGAGGAGAGGTGGTGGTGCTTTGTTTAGTTAAGATTGTTGTATTGACTTATCCGAATATATATAGCACGTTGCAGCGTGTTGAAGTTGAGTTGTAAGTAGATGATAAACATTTATCATGTTTAAATGGAGCAGTGCTCAAATCCCAGAAAGGGGGAAGAACTTGATTGCATGGCAAAACAGACACCACTTAGTGGCGGATGATTATCTCATCTAAGCTTACCACCCAATCAGACTCCGCCACGCAACCCTTGTAAAACCGTACGAGGAATCTATCTGTATCAACAAAAAAAGATTGATAACGACATGAAAAAATAAAATGCAGAGTATGTATCCGTGGCCCTGTCAACTCGTACGGATCAGTTTGTTTCCAACGATATCCATATACCTAACAAAACTTCTCCCGGCCACATTAGACATCCACTGTGGTCTACCTCACTGAGTGGTGCCACATGTGTGTCATCTCAACAACTACCTCATTTTTCAACTTTCTCATATTTTCTTCGTTGTGCCACTACCTCATATTTAACTATTTATGAACCTCACTATCATTAATATTATATTTACCACCTATATATATATATATATTATGTATTTTAATTTTGTTATAATATTTTACTTCAATAAAATTTATATAATTATATGAATAAATTAATTTTTTAAATAATGAAATATAATTTAAAAATTAATATAATTATGTCAAAAAAAATTAAATTTCAAAACACATTATTGAAAATTAAATTCGATCAACACAAAACTAATTTTAAAAATATAAATAAGAATACACTCAAAAAGTTAATTTAAATATCAAATGATAACACAAAAATATAATACATCAAGATCTGCATGCAAGGTCCTCCATATTTAATCTATCAATGCGCAACTTCCAAGAAATTCCAATTAAAAAAATGAATTTGGGCCCACCACTTTACTTACTTCCTGGGTAGTAGAATTGTTTGCTTTGTATTGCTACCCCAAATTTACTAGTACCTCAAATTTGATAGCCCACTATGGAGCAAGTATATTGCTACCACATAAACTTTCTCGCATAGTGGATGCTCTTAGTAATATAATGGATTGAAGGTTATGAATTTTAATAAAAAAAAATGAAAGATTTGATTTTAATGTTAAAGTATAATATTGGGTCCCACCAAATTATAAAAATAAAAGGTGGATATTTTGTAAATATTGAGTGTAAATGAAGTTTAAAGCATAAAGAAAATTTCTAAAAACAAAAAACACACAATCTTTAAAGACGGACAAAAAATAGTAACAAACACATAATTTTTGTGAATAGAGAAAGTATCTTACTCCCTCTGTCTGTCCAAACAAACCACTCTCACTTACTCATTTTTATTTATCCACAAATTTTTTTTCACTTTTTTAACTATCGCATACTACATTTTCTTATATATTTACCTATAAATTATATATTTATTGTACCTTTATATTCCAATTTTTACTTAATAATTTACCCTTTTTTTCATTTTTTGGTACCACAATTGCTCCTACAAATTGTACATTTATTTCACTTATATAATAATTTTATTAAAACTCATGTCCAATACACAATAAGACTCTTTTTTGTGCATGGGAGAGAATATATATTTTTAATCTATCACTGCAATGGTGTATTTGGTAAAATAACTTACTCACCGCCACATCATATTTTTTATATACTAGTACTATTTAATTTATAATATTTTTATATTTAATTAATTTAATTCAATAACATATTTATTTTAAATAATAAAAAATAATTTAATGAAAAAAATCTAATTTAAATAAAATTACACAATTATAATTAATAATTCAAACTCAAATCTATATAATACTTGTATTTGTGTTTGACATGTTATAAGAGCATCCGCAATGGGCTTACTTGATAGTGGGTTGTGTTATTGAGTAAGTAGTGCTGCATTGGGGTTACTTGATAGCCTACTTGATAACATTAGTTTTGATTTTTATGTTTTTCATTTAAATTTAATTGCTCAAATTTAAATAACATATTTTTCTAATAGTTAAATACGCCATTAAACATAAAATTTAAAAACACCTAAAACATCATAAAAAACCATCATTAAAATTACATAATTAAAATCCTAGTCTAGACCACGACGCCTGAGCACGTCGGCGACCATGGATGCGTGCAATGCCCTTTGTGCGTCCGTCATGTGTGTCGTATCCGCGTTCAGGAGCTGCATATCGAGCTCCCTCTCCTTGATATCGTTCCTCCGCGTGTATTGGGCGGTGATCAATGCCCTCATCTGTTGGTCGGACCTGTCCAACCTCTCCACTATTTCGGGTGGAGGCTCCGAGCTCATCTGCGACGCTGACGCCTTCCCTTTCCCCTTTGCCGCCGCCTTCGCCGCCTTATTGCCATTGGGCCGGGAAGAAGAGATCTCCTCGCCCGACGCCGAGGTGGTAAAGCCGCCCTCTTCCGTAGTCTTTGTCCTCTTGGAGGCATGCACGTCTCCAACGAGGTACATCGACTTGAACTTGGGATTGTTCCGGAGAACTTTCCACGCGTTCCAAAAATTGAATGCGGCCTTTTGTGGGCTTCGAGCCTTGAAGAGAATTTGGGCCTTGTCACGAAGCATATCTTCAGAATGACCGGAAGGCCAATTGTTGCGCGTCTCCACCCAAATACCTTCCCAGAGACGCACATCCGCGCTCACTCGGGCCCAGTGGCCTTGAAGTTGCCGGATCTTAAGGTCGACGCCGATGATGGGGTTGACACGTGCGTGGATCCGTCCCCAATACGTCTCACCCTTCTGATCCGTCCCACGGATGGCGTCGTTCGTCTTCTCCGCCCAAACTTGGACGATGAGATCCGTATGCTCGGGAAGGTAAGTATGACGGATCCTTACTTCCTTGTCGTGCTTGATTTTGTTAGCCATTTCCTTCCTCTGGCCGCCCTTCTTTGGTTTGGAGGCACTCTGCTCTGCACTGACTGGTTCCTCATCGGCTGGAGTCTCCTCCAAGTTGATTCCTCCCATATCGGGGTGATAATCGACGAAGAGATCGGGGCACCAATTAGGATCATAGAAAGGGTTGTGTGGATCCATGAAGGAATAAAATTAGAAGAGAAATGGAGAAGAAGAAAATTGGAGAAGAAGAAATGTGAAGAAAAATGGAGAAGATGGGGTATTTTAAAGAGGAGAAGAAGAAGAAAACAAAAATGGAAACGGTCGGTCAAAGCACGGAGATCGAGGAAAAGCAGTCAAAATTTTCATTTAAAATTCAAATTTCTCTATTTTTTTTTATTAAATTAAGGCGCGTGCATTGTACGCACCTTCCCTCTCCCCCCATCGTGCATACTCGAAGACTCGAGTATCCCTCAAGTAGGTGCCCCCTGCAACGCCCTACTCGAGTGCAACGCTCTACTCGAGTAGGCACTTGAGTAAGGGTGTTGCCAATGCTCTAAAGTTATTTTTGATTGTTCATTGTATAGAATGTGAACTCTCATAGTTATTCTATCTTTATTGTTCATTGTAAAGTTCCACTTTGTTTGGATGTTCTTCCCTCTCTTCTTCTCACGATTCTTCGCATGCTAGGTTTTGGGTATTCTGTGTTGGTGTTCTTTGCAGGCTAGGTTTTGAAAAAATTTGTATCTCCCTCTCTTCAAATTGCGTTGTTTATTTAATAGTGCGTTTTAATTATGTCAATTTTCATTTTTTTTTTCTTTTTTTTTAATTTCATTTGTATTGACAACATGGCTATTCGTCGAAACACGTCAATTATCAATCATCGAATTAATTTTTGCAGGCCACAAAACAGAAAATAATAATAATAATAATAATAATAATAATAATAATAATAATAATAATAATAATAATAATAATAATAATAAGATAGGTATTTTTTGTTATTATGCTTATGATGAGACATAAAAAAATAAAAAAAAAATAAAGAGCTCAAAAGTGATATTTACCCTAATAATAATTAATTGTGTTGTGAGCAGGGGCAGATCCACGGAAGGCTAAGGGGGGCTAAAGCCCCCACTCAAATTTTGATTTTTTTTATTAATATATATATATATATATATACACACACACACACACAAAAGAGAATATAATACATTGTGTTTTAATAATCGTAGTATCCACATTAATTGCTTAATATTTTAAAGTGATTTGTTATATTAGTTTGTTAAATTTGTGTTATTTTTGTCTGATTTTCTTTTTTATATAATTTTCAATATTGAATTTGAATCTATTCTCAAGTTAAAGTAAAGTTATGGACTATTAATATATAATGAAAAATAGTTTATTTTTGTAAAATATGAAACTTATATAAAAAAAAGGGCATAGAAGTATATCTTTATATGTTTTCAATGTACTTGTTGTTGAATTAATGTAATGCGAACACCTATATATTATAGTAAGTGACTAAGTCTTAATATTAAATCCATTAAAATTCTACTTGAACATAAAAATAAACGCTACGGAATGTTTATAAAAATTTGGTCAGGAGCTCCCGCCCCGAACCCCCAATGCAAGTACTTTCAAATTTTATACGTTAACAAATTCAGGCCCCTCTAATGACAATTCACGAATCCGCCCTTGATTGTGAAGTATTGTTCAAAATAAAATAATTTTTAATTATAAAAGAATTGAACTAATTTTGATGGATGTTCTAAAATGATAAAAAAAGAAATGCAATTTTTTGATAAAGAGAGTATTTTTTAGTGAGAAATAAATAAAAAATAGTACTCCCTCCATCCCGGTAATCTTGTCCCATTTCTTTTGGGCACGGAGATTAAGGAGTGTTGAGTTAGTGTTGTAAATTGTAAGGTCCCACATGCTTAAGAAAATGAAAGTATAGCTTAACCCCCTTCCCAAACATGGCTCTCTCTCTCTCTCGGCACTCTCTCCCCCAAACATGAAACATGAATTCTGTAAATTAAAGGCAACAACAAATCATCTACAGATTTCAACAAAAAAATTAACTGGAAGAACAGAAAATGCAGATTTCAACAAGAAATTTCAACAAAATCTTCATCCTCCTCAACAAATTTCAATAATTCCTTCTGCAAATTCCTACTGCCGCCGCTCTTAAAATCTGGGGAGCCGCCGGAACAGTGAACGTAATCAAGCAAAAGAACAACAAGAATAAAAATCAAATCTTTAGCCCAACCCCCTAAACGAACAAACAGAAATTCAGCCACAATCCTCCACAAATCCTCCACAAATCAGTGGGGCTGAGCTGCGGACATCACAATTATCCACAAATCCTCCACAAATTCAGCCACAATTATCCACAATTAGGCGAGCCCTAATGTCTGGGGAAAAAGAAGAAGAAAAAAAACAGAGGAGAGGGGAGACGAGAGAGCGGCGAAGGCGAGATGGATGGAGGTGGGAGGGCGGCGGAGGCCAGAGGGATGGAGATGGGAAGGCGGCGAAGGCGATAGGGCGGAGGCGAGAGGCGAGAGGCGAGAGGGCGGAGGCCAGAGGGAAGGCGGCGGAGGCGAGAGGCGAGAGGGCGGAGGCCAGAGGGATGGAGATGGGAGGGCGGCGGAGACGAGAGGTGGGAGGGCGGCGAAGGTCAGTGAGAAGGCGGCGAGAGGCGAGAAGGTGGAAGTGGGAGAGCGGCGGAGGCCAGTGGAAAGGCGGCGAGAGGCGAGAGGGCGGAGGTGGGAGGGCGGCGGAGGCCAGTGGGAAGACGGCGGAGGCGACGAGAGGCGAGAGGGCGGAGGTGGGAGGGCGGCGAGAGGACAGAGGGATGGAGGTGGAAGGGCGTCGGAGGGCAGAGAAGAGGGGGAGGCAAGAGAGTGTGGAGAGAGAGAGAGAGAGATAAATTAGGGTTTAGGGGGGATTAATTAAGATAGTGTTTAATTAGGATTTAATTAGTTCCTAAAATTTTCCTAAAAAGGAAATGAGACAAGATTATTGGGACAACCCAAAAAGAAAAGTGAAACAAGATTATTGGGACGGAGGAAGTAATAAATAGAAAATAAACTATAAAAGCTGCACCATTTCCTGCAGAACATATGGGAGGGCTGGCTTTTGAAATTGACCTAATCACCAACCCTTCTTTATATGGTGTAATGATTCAGAATGTTAAGGTTACACTTTGCAACCTGTAACTAACTTTAAGAGTACGCTTATTTTGATGGATAAATTTATTATTAAAAAATAAAGAATAATAAAAATGTATACCTTTAGATATATTCTTTTTTCAACATTTGACACAAATGTCCTCAATTAATTCTGAGTTGAGGTGATTGTGCATTTGGCAATCACAAAGGAAGAATTGTCGAGTCAAATATGCTTGAAATTCCAGCAGAGCTAATACACGCAAAAATGATATCGCTCAAATGCTCTGTTTTTTAAAAAAGAAGCGGATACTTTGATAATAAAGGCAGTCGGTAAAATAATATCCCATCATGTAATATTTAATTTAAGATTTTTTTTTAAAAAAGTTTAATATATGAGTGCATAGCACACGTCCAACTTTTGGGCCAAGGCAAAGGAGCCCAACATTGAGTCCGTGGGCGTGGCAGCGAAGCGATGGAGAGGTGTGAACAGCAGCTGCGAATGCTCCTACAGATTTAATTCAAAAGAGATCCGATAAAACTTAACACTTGAATCTTCCGTGTTCATATCGAATTGTGGTGTCGTATAAAAAGTTCCAGCACTAATTATTCGAATTGAAAATCACACATTTATAATGCGACATCGGTACAACTGCAACTGTCATGCACTTCAACAGATTCATGTCCGATACTCGGTGCAACTGCCACAGTCATGCACTTCAATAGATTCATGTCCAAGAACAAATAATCCATAAGCTTAACAGATAACCTATAAATCCTCTTTCTCTCTCTCACACATGTTGATTATTGGCTGTCCAGCCAAATGTATATCTGTGACACCTTAAACATGTCCTAGAGAAAGATCCCACAAAAGCAATTTCATAAACAAAACACATTCAGACCATAGAATACAAAGGCACTAAAATTGGAAAATCTTCAAAACTTGCACATAGCTAAAAACCAAATTCATGGTGCTGCATATGGTGAAATATCTCTGATAATAAGCTTCAAGACTACACTATGATGCACATAATACACTAGCATATTACCGCGACTGAAGCTCAGGGATCAGTCCTCACGCCTACTCCTCCTCCTCACCATCCTTTTGCTTCTTTTTTTTCTTCTTCTTCTCAGATTTATCTTCATTTGTGTCTCCATTTTCCCCGTTTTCAGCTTCTCCGTGCTTATCCTTCTTTTTCTTCTTCTTCTTCTTCTCGGATTTCTCCTCATCTGAGGGCGGAGCCTCATCCTTCTTCTTGTCCTTCTTTTTCTTCTTCTCTGATTTCTCTTCATCCGACGGCGCAGCCTCGTCCTTCTTCTTATCCTTCTTTTTCTTCTTCTTCGAGCTCAACTCAGTCTCCACCGCCACATTCTCAGCCTCCACCTTGGCCTTCTTCACAGCAGCATCCGGTGCAGGGCTGCCATCAACATCCTCCAACTTGCGCTTACGGCCCTCGTCTCCCTCATCTTCCTTATGCTTCTTCTTCTTTTTCTTCTCACCCTCAACAGCAGGGACAGCACCACCTTCCGCAGGGGTCGGCTCCACAGCTGCTGCAAGGCTCGCCACAACAGAGTCCCCTCCAGCAGGCAAAACAACATTCCTACTCCACTCACCGGGCGTGCTCTCATTCGGCTTCCCATGCTTGTCCAACTTCCCCTCCGCAATCAGCTTCTTCTTCATGGAAGCCCTAGGCCCCAACCCCCATTTCCTCGGGTAAGTATCCCTGTCCATGACCACCCTCTTGATTTTCGCCACAGTCCCATGATCACAAGTAGCCATCACCGCGGTCGTCATCTCAGCAATCCCCAACGCAATCGCCTCGCCCTTGGTGGTCATCAGCACCACCTCCTCCCCTGCCTCGATGTCATTCTCGAACCTCAGCAGCCCCGGAATCATCAGCTTCGCACCATAACAGATGGCATTCACCGCGGAATCCTTCACCACGAGCCTCTTGTAGCTCGTGAGAAGCATCTCCAACGGCATAATCGCCCTCCTCAGATAGGTCTCGTCTCTGTAATTGTCGTACACCCACTGCGCATCCATCACGTCGTGCATCGTCACCATGTTATCCTTCTCCCCCATAATCCCAGATCGAACACGCCTAAGTTCCTGCATATGGCTTCCCACGCCCAACAGCAACCCCAAATGCACGCACATTGTTCTAACATAGGTCCCTGCCTCGCAGGAGATCCAGAAAACAACCAAATGTCTGTCAGCATCGTATTCCAGCAGCTTGCTTTCGTAGATTGTCCTTATCCTGAGCTGCCTCTTGACGGCGGAGATCAACGGAGGCCGCTGAAACACCGCGCCTGTGAGCGTCTCCAGAGCCCGAGCAACTTTGGAAACTTCTGGAACCTTCGAGTGCAGCCTCGCGACGCAGACGTACTCCTTCCCCGCACCCTGCTGCGATTTGACGAGCCGAGTGGCGCGGTCGATGCAGACGATTAGGTTTCCGGTGACTTTCGGGTCGAGCGTGCCCGAGTGACCGGTTTTCTCGACGCGCAGAATGCGCTTAATCCAGGCGACGACTTCGTGAGACGATGGATTCGACGGTTTATCGAGGTTGATGATGCCGTATTTGATATAATCCGCCAGCGGGCGCTTCAGGGGCGAGTAGCCGTTGGGGAGAGGGGTGTAGTGGCCGGTACGGACGTTGAGTTTCTCATAGTTTTTTAGGAGAATCGGCCACTGAGAGGTGTCGATAGCGGGGGTGAAGCTCTGCGGCTTTATCAGAAAATCGACGGCGGCGGGGGAGTCGTCTTCTTCATCCTTGGACTTGGTGCTCTTCTTCTTCTTTGACTTCTCGGAGTGGGGGAGCTGAACGTCGGCCATGGGGACGGAGGGTGATTAGGGTTTAGTGATGGAATACGAAAATTGGGAGAACTGGGTTTTTAAGGGGGCGGAAGAAGTTGCAGTGACTAGGGTTTTGGGTTTTTGATGGGCAAGGGGGTGGTGGAGAAAGGCCAGCCTACGATGAGGCGCATGGGAAGGTATATAAGCCTCTAACTAAATGGGCTTCTAGCCTCTAACTAAATGCCCATAATGTTGTGCCTATGAAAGCCCAATTATCACATTAAAATTTAATCCCAAATTCAAAATTGTCATTTCAGCTCAAAAGATTTTCATATCTATTTACATTTTTGTAAGATCAATTTAATTTTATTGATATTTGATTATAATTGAATATATGAATCTTGATCTGTCTTACATATTTTGAGTTTTGACTCACAAAATACACAATTTTATGTTTATCGTATGTCGAAAATGTCATGTATATTTTTTTCCTCCATCTTAAGTAATTAATTTCATTTTTCCACCATCTTTTAAGTAGGGCGATAGGGGTAGATCAACAAACTTATGGTTTGAAGAAGTGTAATATACTAGTAAAATAAACAAACTTAGGGTTTGAAAACCAAATTCCATGTTATCGATCAAAATTTGACTTACATCTTGCACAATTTGAATATAAAATCTTATACAAGTTTTTCATAGCAACACAAACAATCCTCGACTTCCCTCCAACTCAAAAGAAAAAACACAAAAAAAGAGAGCATCAAGAATCCAATTTCTGCATCAAGTCAAAACAGCCTGTACCAACTTTGACAGGCAGACCTAGGCAGATCCTGGACGACGGGGTCTCTAGGTCATCTTTTAGCCCCAGAGACGCCGCTTCAACAATGAACTTCGACGCCGTCTCAAACGACATCTTTAGGAACGGAGATAACGACTCCGATATACTTCCGTGCCGACTCATCGGCCTATACCCACCGGTATGCGTCATGTAATCAGCGATCAGGCTCAGATGCCGGTAGTCAATCTTCACCCCGTAGATATCGAACACCTGTTTCACCTCCCGTATCAGCGTCGCTCGAGCTGCCTCAACTCCGTAAGTGTTCAGCACCGCATGCACGTTGTTGGAGTAGAGACGGCTCAGGTCGAGGTCCTCGTGCATCTCCCAGAGCGACTTAAAGTCCACGCCCGATGCCTTCATTGCCCAATACAACGCGTCGTCTGCACCCGCTTCCGGTCTGTTCTCGCCCATCTTTGGCTTCTTGGTGTCGTTCCAGATGACTGTTTTCTCGTCGGGATCGTATTGTACTAATCTACATTGGCTCATCTTGCCAGTCCTCTTGATGAATACCTTTTTAGCTGTTCTCTGGGCAAGCTGTCAAACAGTTGGAAGAAATATTTAGTTTTCATAAGCAAAATAATTCAAGAAAACATCGAGTATGATTTAATTAAGAAAATATTACCTGCGCGAGCAAAATATGAGGCTCGTCAGTAAATCTGAAGTGGGCATCATACGACAATCCTTTGAATTCCAACTTGACAGCACGTTTGATTTTCTTACTGGAAAAACCTTTTCCTGAATAAAGATCTCTTCCAGATGTACTGCCGCCTTGGATGGAATCCATATCCTCTTTTTTGTCGGAGCGATCGGTTCCGTCATCTTTGCTGGTATCCATATCCTCAAGATCTACGTCGCTCTTCCTTTTCTCCGTATCTGTGGATAACTCATCTTCACCATGGTCAACATCAGATCCATCACCATAGTCCAGTTCATCAGAAGCTTGTTGCTTTCTCTTCTGTGCATCAGAATCGAGGTCATCTCCCTTGTCATCATCATCATCATCATTGTCATCATCATCGTCTACTTCTGTTGATCTCGCCCCTGATTCGTCTTCATCAGCTTCACCGGATATCGAACTAGACATGAAGTTTTTAATGCCACTAATTTTGGAGAGGAAAATGATATGATTTTCAATTGCATCCTCTAATTCATATAGAAACACAGTTTCGAGAGTATCCTTCATGTCCTGTGACGACACAAACTCAGTCTCTTTGAGTTTCATTTTCAACTTATAAGTTCTAGACACCTTGTGCGGATCAATTGAGAGTCGAACTTCCATACTCTCTACCAGATCCGCCACAGAGACTCTCTTCACCTTTGAGACTAGGGCCACGACATCACGCCTGCAAATCACAGATTTGAAAATAGTTGAGCAAATATCACAGTGAGTTTTCGATGTGTATCATGAAGGACAGTGCCATAACTCACTTGGATCTAAAATCTGCGAATGGGCAGGTCAAAATGGGAGTCTTAATGACATCTGATGCAGTCATCAAAATCTCCTGGAGCCGAGGAATACCTAGGGTCACGTTCATTTCTCCACGGCCAGCCAGATGAAAAGTGTTGAGTCTGAAAAAATACAAACATCAAATCAGCCACCGCACATTAATGACAGTCTAGATAGGAAGGTAAAAGGGGGTAAAAATCTTACGTCATCTGCGTTGATGGCTCGCCTACTGACTGAGCTGCAATGACACCAACTGGTTCTCCTGATTCTGCAAGACTCCATAGATATTTCTGCTTCACCAGCTCTAAAAAGCCTTGCTCTTCAGCAAATGCCTTTTCTTTCTCTAACAACCGTTCCTTCTTTTTACCTTTGTGTCTTCTAAGAATCTGTTTTTTTGATGATTTTTCTTGCGCTTCATGAATATAGCGCCTGGCTTCTTCTTCAAGCCCCTTGGGCAATTCGCTGATGTAACTATTGAATTGACGTTGGTTCTGAAATTTCTGGCAGATGGTTTCTCGATTCTACAACATATTAAATAAAAATATATAAGTCCTTTTTCTTTTACCATTGTTTCAAGCATGGAAATGCAATCGCAAAGTTCAAAAGGCTAGAACTAGAGGAGATGAATATAAGAACTTACATCTTGTAGTGCCTTGAAATTTTTCAGAAAGCTTGTCTTGTGGACATCAACACCATCTTCTCCATAATAAAATTGAACGATTGAACCATCAGAATCACGAACTGTATAGTCATAACAAACTTTGAGGCTCTCCAGATTTTTTATCAGACAACGTTGTAGATATCCACTGCGAGATGTCTTTACTGCAGTGTCAACTAACCTGCAGAAAAGAATATGGAAGTTCAAGAAGGCTATAGAAAGAGAAAATAGATCCAAAAGGTTCCGACATACTCAATCTGAGAGCCCAAAAAAAAAAATTATTTGCATTTGGTTAACTGAAAATTGCTGTTCTACCTTCCATATGAGCACCCTGTAAGTGTAAAATATGTTGAAGACGAACTTCAGACAAAAGAAAGTCTTTGTCGCTTCCTAACTTCTATGTTAACTCATTGATACTTCCTATTTTTCTAGGTGGGGTGGGGGGACGAAACAAATGGGAGACTAGAATTTACCCTTCACGACCAGCCATGCAATGGAAGTAATACTCCTGAGGTCGGAGACCAGAAAGAAAGCGATCAGTGATGAAGCCTCCTGCTCTAGCTGTGTAATCCCAGGGAGGAAAGGAGGGCAAAGTCTTCCCAGAAACCATTCGAGGCACTCTTTTACCTTCTAACTCCTGTTGTCCTAGATAGGCAGATATTTGTTGGAAATTCACCTATCAAAAATGAATGAAATTTTAATGTCAATTTGAAGTACTTAATAGGTACACATAAAACATTTGAAACAGATAAACAAGCCATATGAAAAGATAGGGGAGCATAGCACAAAAGTTTGCTCAAGAAAACAAATAATAGAAACTTGTGAGGGTAAGTCGAAGAAGGCCACTAATGGAATGCAAACAGGACAGTACCAAAATCATAATTTACATTTCTCCCATATATAAGAATTTCATATGCCACAAGTATTTCAGTCAGAAAAGGACTGGTTCAATCACTTTGACAACAGCAGAGTTATAGTAAGGCAGCATTGTTTGTACGCAAAATATTTCAAATTACCAAGGCCCAGTTAAGCATGTAGGACGTAGGGACGGTAGATTCAATTCCCTGCGAGAATGGTAGCAACTTCAGGAATTAATGATATATTCTAACTTACCGTACTACCCTTAGCGCCTGTCGTGGTCATCACAGAGATGCAATTCTTTGGAAAAGGTTTCAACAATCCCCTAGTCAGTAAATGCTTGAGTATCTGAGAACCTTCTCTAGTTAGCCTATTTGTCAATTTATTTTTCATTTTCATGTCCAAGGTTGCAGTTGAAGATTCTCTGTCACTGCATATGACTTTCTCAATTTCCAACTGCAGCTCTTCAGGGCCTAGGGAATCAGAACCAAAAGAAATTAAAGATAGGTACCAGATTCAACATAAAATAACAATGTATTGATCCCCATTCAAAAAAATACTCCCTCCGTCCCACCGAAAGTGAGTCACATTCCTTTTTGGGCTGTCCCAACGTAAGTGAGTCATTTCCTTTTTTGGTAAAAATTAGGGAATTTAAGACTATTAATAAAACTAATTACACCCTTATTTTTCTTAATCCTTAAGTAATACTCATCCCTTATTTTTGAAATTATTTTTCAATTAATTTTTTAAAAATCTTTAATTACACATATAATTAAATACATTTAATACACTAAACAACAACTTTGTAAATCTCGTGCCCAAAAGAACTGCCTCACTTATGGTGGGACGGAGGGAGTAACAACTAAGTGCATCTAAACAAGTAAAACTATTGCAAGAAAATCAGAAAAACATTTAGTGCAAAATAGCACAATAAGTCAAAACAAACATTTCATCATAGTACAAGCTTGGCATTAAGTTAAAAATAGCATGATTATATATATATATGTGTGTGTGTGTGTGTGTATCACTCCGTGTCGGCATGAGATTTGCTATGACGGAGCTGGAGGAATGTAGTAGTTGGCTGAATGAGCGACTCAGAAAGGTTATAGACAGCACCTTAGTATCGGAGGAATTAATCAGTTCTAGTGCAACCTTTTATTTGAGTTCAAAGTGAACAGAAACGGCCACATAGACAACAGCATACCTAGCCAACAGTTTTTCTTGATTTTACTTAAAAAAAAAAAAAAAAAAAAAAAAGATTGGCATAATGCTTGCAAATTGCAAATATAACCAAAGGCGAAAGCTCAACAGTTGAAGATCAAATACTAGGCAAAATATGGAAGAAGAATTGAAAATCTCAACTTGGAAGAATACATCATATTCAAGGAAATCTTCCAGTATCATACCTATTTGCCCAGGTTTGAACTTAACAAAATCGCAGTGGACCTCTTCACCTACATCTTCTCCTTCAAGTTTCTCCTTTCTCTGAAGATCAAAATGAGGTAATATGATGAGGTCATCTAGCCCACACGTGAACCCATGAAACTGCCATGTACAGAGAAAATAACTTGATTAATCAACTGAGAGTCGCTCATATATTTATCAAAACATTTGAAATTAACATGAGAAGCACCTGCAAGAACAGTGTAAATAAGCGGCTCAATGCAGAAAGCAAAATGCCTGCACTATTAGATCCATAAAGTTCTTGCACTGTGTGAACTAAACCAAACTTTCCAAATTGAGCTTTGTCGATGACACCACGTACTAGCTCATTTTTCCAAATTAATAAATCATGTTCAGCATTGTGTTCTTGATCTTCCTCTCCATTTTTGTAACTGGCGCTAGCAAAATAGTTCTTTGGGATTTTCCCTTGATTTTTAACAGTACAAGGTGCGCAACCTCGTGTGATATGATTCAGTAATGCTGTAATGACCTAGAAAGGCCAATAAAAAAATTAATAAATTGGAGTACATACTCCAAAGATCAATGTATTCCTTCATCATCATGCTTAGAAATTCTGTAGTATAGGCATTTTATTGAATACACCGTGCATATCAGGCAGCATATAAGCATCTGAAAATTATAACCTGTTTCCCAGTCCAAAGAGGCTCTGGTTTCCATACTGCAGGCAAGACAGATTCCACCAGACCTTCAGAATCTAATACTGAAACTTTCCGGTCTCCTGGATGCGAACCCGGCCCAGCTGCAAACACACCAGACCCATAAAGCAGCTGACTAAATTCGCTCCGATTAAAAAATGTATTCTTCATTGTAATAAGCACAGCAGCTACAATATGATCCTGGAGTATTACGATCACAAGCTTAAATTAGTTAATCGTGCAGGTGGAGGAAGGAATGTAGCTAGAATGAAAGTTGAAGGCACAAAAAAAAAGGAATGAACATTGACAATCACTAACAACTTTTAGGAAAGAAGATAGCAAATAACATGCTGTGCTGATACTGGAACCTGAATCAAGCCTCTCACAGTGTCACCCTTTGTTGGAACAATATACTGTTCATTAGCATTAACAATGTTGTAAGCTTCTGCACGAGAAATTTCATCTTGAGGAAAATGCACATTAATTTCATCACCATCAAAATCTGCGTTGTATGAGCTGAAGCCGATTTCAAATGAAGATGTCAAGCTATGGATTATCAAAGAAGAAGATGGTATATACGATAAACAATAAAGCCAACCTGCAATTTGCATAATGCATGCGGAGGGTTCTTTCTCCTTTCAATACACGAACTACATGAGCCATTATACTCGGCTTGTGGAGTGTGGGCTGAAAGAAACCCAAAACAAAGCTTAAAAGCAGTAATGAACAGTAGAAGCGATTGGACAAATATTGTCCATCAGATACTTTCAATGGAAATTTGAACTTGAAAGTACTGTAAGGGGGTATTGAACTCATTATAGACACTGCCTACTCACTTTCTGATATATAATTTCTTTATTCCAAAAGATAAAACTTCAAGCATCATATTCAAGCCATCATTAACAATGTACTGATAATCTACTTGAAATTTGGAGAAATCAATATACAAATATAAAAAAGAAACAAAAGGCTCTTTTACACATAGTTAAAAAGTAGAATATAACAAATAATTTTTTGGTTAAATGGATGATTTCAAGTACCTGACGATTTACAAGCACAATATCCCCATCCTGCAAGTGGCGATGGACAGTCTTGCCCTCAAACTCATGTTCATTGATCTTCCCCGATTGGGTCACGACACCCCGTGAAGAGGGTAATTTTCTAGATATTGCTACACGCATCTTTTTGTTTTTTGGTAGTTTTACAGTGGATACACTATCCACATAAGTTGTAGCTCCAGGATGGATATCAGGCCCATTAACGACAGCGCCCCTCAATTTTCCAGCATTCCAAGGAGTCACTCTCTGATATGCATTAGGACTAAATAAAGAAGGAGTTTTGAAAGTAATATATACTAGTCTGACATGAGAAAACCCAAAAGACTGTGATCATGGACAAAAAGAACACCACTGGCTATATGTGGCATCTCCATACATGCTTGTGTACCTAATGTCATTGCTTTTACGAATGTGGCATGATAATAAGAGACAGTTGATTCAACATATTACCAAAAAAATATAAAATGAAACATTCATCCATACCTCTGGATATGTCAATCTCAAAGCAAAGTATGGAGGAATTCCAATTTCATTAACTGCCAAGTAAGGATCTGGAGATATGACAGACCGGCAAGCAAAATTGACCCTTTTGCCCATCATCTTCTGACGGAATAAACCCTCTTTCTTTTCAAGGTACTGACAAATTCCCATGGAATCTTTTTGAGATTGACCTGCGTCGGCAATGCAGACACAAATTACAAGATTAATAGTTAATTAGTTATAACAGAACTTTACACTCCAAAGAAGTAGCTAGAAATTAGCAAGCACTAATGGCCCAACACTAGAAAAAAAGAGACACCATACATGAAGTTGCATCTTAAATCAAGAAAGTTTAGACCAAGGGGATCATGATAAGTTCCAGGGAAATAATATACATTTTATACAACATAAACTTAAGGTTACTATCTTTAGTTATACAGCATAATATTACAAGATATCATCCACAGGTCTGGCACAGCAAGTTTTAGGAATGGATTGTCGCACATCTGGGTTGATGGCTGCAGCAAAAACTGTCCAAACAAGAGGAAACAGTGTGGATGTAGACAGCTTGCTAAAGACTTTACGGGACATACAGAAATTTACTGATGAAAGTTATGGAGTTCTTAAGGTATGTCATATTCAGTGTACTCTACTTAATGAACTATAAAACTACAAAAATCACAATAAACTACATTGATAGTGCTCAAATATAATCAGAAGGCACCCCAATAATGCACGACATTTGAAAGGAAGCAAGCAACCATAAAAAGAGAAAGAAGAAATACACTCACTATTTGCAGTTTTGCTATCAAATAAAACATTGATAGATTGCTGAAGATCCATCCAGCGACTAATAATCCTTGAGCTTTCAGAATTATTCATATGAGCATTTCCTAAAGCAATATTTGCCTGCAGCACCTTCCCTAATAGAACAGTGAGTGGATGCTCCATCACCTGAAGTGAAAATCGTGAAAATAATTGTAAGCACAATTTGGCAGCAACATATTTTAGCAGCCATGCAAATTTTTTCTGGTCATATTGTTACCAAATTCTCCCCACCTTCACCTCCAATTTCAACAGTGAGAAAAATAATAATCATTCAAAACAAAGACAAAGGTTGTCCAAATTCTGCATAAAGCAGAGCAAAAACGAGAGCTTGTAAACAACAAATCCTTTATATAAATGTTAACAAGCGAATGTCGATTGCACAGATGCAATTTTGAAGATACAGAAACCATTAATGTAAATTACATAAGCATACATGAAAGGACTTGTCTTAAGACTTACTGAATCGCCACCTTTGGCTGGAGGTCGGAATTTAATAGGAGGTACAAGAACAGTCTCTAGAAAAAACATTGAATAGCCTGCCATATGTTTAGAAATTTCATCGTGCTGGTGCTGAATATCACATATATATGAGCAAAGCTCAGATTCATTTTCCCACAAACGTCTCAGAATATCTCTAACCTGTCAGTCAGGAGGCGTAAAAGTACATTAATAGCTATAATTTGTCAAAGGCGAGAAAACATGAAATTAATACTAAGCAACAACCTCTGAAGGTAAGAGAGGTCCTGAAAAATCTTTAGCTTTTGCCTCCAACCCCAGATTTTGAATTTTTTTTGGCTTTCCACCTTTTTTGCGGGGCTTTTGGGGGCTATCAGAGGCAGCATATGAATGGACTTCAGCTGTATCAGATCCATCCTTCCATGAATGATCACTAGCATTTAACACCTCAGAAGAAGGCCTATCCTCACCTCCTCCGCTGTGTGTCACATCCAACCTGCCGCTTAGTATGGCATTCGCTCTAATTTGGGTACTGGAAATTCCTGTCTGCATAATGTAGTGAGTAATGAAGAGTTGGAGATTTCTAAAAAATAAAAGATAAGCATTGAGAAAGACAATTAAAGTTGCATCATTTGATCCATTATAGATTTTGACAAAATCATTGTTTATCTCTAATGAACTTCAGTTATTATCACATGAAAACCCGAGTTATAGCAAATGTCACAATAAAGCAAGAATGAAAAATTAAATGTGTAATCCCAGTTATCACATATACACGGAAATAAATAATTGACTGTTAAAAGAGCTTAACCTGTCTACTAACAAGTTAAGTAGATAGAACATACCGCATGAAACCATCCAAACGTTGGCTTGGTGATCTTTGGGTTCGAGCGTTTGCAGTTCTTGCACTTCTTCTCTTTTCTCTTCAAGAAATCATTCAAAACTGACATAGATTCAGTCAGCAGGGTAGAATCCCAAAATGCCTCCTTCTTCTCATGCCCGTGGTAACTTTCACCATCAGAAACGACTCCAGAATGCAATGCACGACTCCCTTGACTATCCTCTGCATCAGCATCATCATCTATATTGGCCCAATCCACATTTTTCTTGTCTACCATCTTCCGTCGCAAACTCAGCTTCTTTGCCGCAACAATGTTGCCCTCTTGTATCATTTTCAATTGAGAAACACAGTTTTCGGCCTAAATCAAACACAAAAACTCTTAGACTAAATAACATACACTACCCTTATAATGGTTACAAGACAACATTTTGTGCACCAAAACATTATACCAACCCACCTCCGCCTTGCTTGATCGAAAATGAAAACAATGAAAACATGCTTTATTGAGAAGAGTGTTCAATGTATTCACAAGCAACGGATTGTAAGCTGGCGAAACAAGCTCAATGTGGCCACAATGACCGGTGCAATTATACGATTGTTGGCCGCATGATTTACACCTGCATAATACAGGACAAGCATGAATTTCACACTCATAAATGCACTCTTCAAAACTTTCAGCTCATACAAACTTACTCAGAGCCGTCAACAACAGGTCCCATAGCAAAATCATATAGTCCGCCAGGAATTGGCTTCTCCAATATATCCAGCAAATTAGGATTTGTGATTTTCACTAAACTCTGTTTCCTCACTTCTTCATCCGTCATAAACCCAAAACGAACCGAACCCACCATCTCAGTCGCCTTAATTAAAGAACAGAAACTCAATATTATAATACAAACAATACTGCAGCTGGAATTTTTTTACTAGAGAAAAAACACATAAATTTACCATCTTCAAAAAATTCGACGGATTGAAAATCACAATTCAATTCGATGCTCTGTTCGACGGATTGAATCGCTCTTTGTCGCGGTAAGTGATGTGACCGCGCGTTTTCAAAGCTGGAGCAAGTGCAGTTGGCAAACAAGGGTTTTGCAAAACCCTTGCATACCTCAGCACCTTTTCACTTCTTACTTCCTTTAGTTTATATATATATATGTATGGTTAGGTTGTAAGAGTATTATTTTCCTGAAAAAATAAGTATTAAAAATGATATATAACGTTGCGCATATATATATACATATATTGAGATATATTTCATTTTGAGAAATCTATATCTATATATAGTTCTCGGCCACAGAAAAAGAATAAATTAAACTTTGATTTTTATGTAATTTATAAAATTAATAATCTCAATAATAATTTATGATGTATTAAAATAAAAATAAATATCTAGAATAAAAAAAATACTGCTAACGAAGGCTAAATATGAGTGGTGCTCAAATAAGGAATGTAACATAACATCTCTCTATATATACTAGTGTATAACTCGTCGAAATTCGATGGTACTTTAAATTATTTTTGTATAACATAATTATTTTTTAATTAATTTAATTTAATGTAATAGAGTTTTCATTGTACTAATCTTAATTATATTCGTCAATTAAATGTTACTTTTTTGCTATAATAATAAAAAATACCCTTTTATATAAATTTTTCTATATTGACAGATAAGAGTTAATTTAAGATCTCATCTGTCATCTAAGCATCATCTCATCTCAAGTCTGTAAAACTAGATGATCATCAAGAACTCGAAAGATGATATAGTATGACTTTTGAACGCCAAAGTTTTGAGCATTATTTCGTCTGGACCCTAAAAATACTATATCTGACTTAATGCGTCTACTATTTGAACATCACTATCGGATGCTTTAAATATCATAACTCACTTCTAAACATCATTTTTATTAGAAGCTTGAAAGACGAGGGATGACTTGTGAAATTATATAATCTGAAGTTTGTGAGATCATAACTAAATTTTAAACATCATCTTGTATGGAGCTTGAAAAATCATAATCGGCTTTTGTGCATTATCTCATTTAGAGCTTAAAATACCATAATTGAATTTCAAGCATCATTTCGTTTGGAGTTTGAAAAAATAAAATTGGTTCGTGAGCAACATCTTGCTTGAAGTTTGAAAGACCATAACTAAGTTATGAGAATCATCTTGTCTAAGGCTTGAGAAAATTGATATGATATTCAAATTATTTCATACCAATTTATTTAGTATTTCAATTGGTAAATCTATACTATATTAAAAAGAGAATTTCCAATTTGAAATTGATTTCAAATTGATTTAGGTGGCAATTTTGTGAATAAAAAAAAGATTAAAGTCAAAAGCTCAAACTCAAATTAACATATTTGTAAATTTTCTGGCACGTTTAATTATGTGCAGATAACTAACTGCCATTAACTTTTTTTTTAAGAAACTACTATTAATTTTTTAATATTCAATATATATATTTCCATTAATTTTTTTTATTTTTTTTCAAAATTGTAAAATTCGATTAATTATAAAATATTTAATATGCATATCAATTTAAAGATCACGATAAGAGCTTTAATTTGATACATTTTATGTAAATATTTGATCTAAAGATTAATTATAAAATATTTAGAGTGGATTTTTAAAATGGTCACTTTCATATTGTAAAATTAAAAATTATCCACTAAGATAAAAATAGTAAAAAATGGCCACTGTTACCAAAATACTCTTTCACATTAAAAATTAAAAAAATGTCAACTTTACATCACCCCTTTAAAAAATCCCGCAATTCACAACCAGTGTGAATTCACAACCAAAATCTGGTTGTGAATTGTGAATTCACAACCAGTCGAATTCACAACTAGAATTTTTTGTTTGTGAATTCACAACTAGTCGAATTCACAGCCAAAATTTAATTCACAACCAGTCGAATTCACAACCAGAATTTTTTGGCTGTGAATTCACAACCAAACGAATTCACAACCAAAATTTAATTCACAACCAGATTTATGTTGGTTGTGAATTCACAATCAGTCGAATTCACAACCTGAATTTAATTCACAACTAGAATTTATTTTGGTTGTGAATTTGAGTTTTTAAAGTTTGAATTCACAATTAAAACTGTAATTTATTTTGATTGTGAAATCATAGATCTGGTTGTGAATTCAAGAATATTAAGTTGTGAATTTATCGAGCTGGTTGTGAATTCATAGATTTGGTTGTGAATTCGAGAATATTACGTTGTGAATTCATAGATGTGATCGTGAATTTAAAAATATTAAATTGTGAATTTATAAATCTGGTTGTGAATTCAAGAAATTAAGTTGTGAATTCAAGAAAATTAAATTATGAATTCATAGATCTAATTGTGAATTTAAAATCATTAATAGATGTATTGCAACCTCCCTATTATTCAAAGACTAGTATTTCCACAAATTTACAACTGCAGATTATACAAAATCGAACCCTAATTTCTTCATCTGAAATCTGATCGACGCATTGCATAGTAGCAGGGTTACAAGAAGTTGGTGCTGCTTATGAACTACAGGAAAAATAACAGCTGAAAACAATTGCTCAAATCACTAAACAAACTACCTCAACTTGTCACATCAAAAACAAAATCACAATCAATTCCAATGACAAAACTCACATTTCTTCAATAAACATCAATAGATAGAGAAACGGAGATAACTAGACACACACAACTACTCACCGGGGGAGAAAAAGGAAGGGTTAGAGAGAGAGAGAAAAGAGAGAGAGAAAGAGAAGGAGGCGTCGCCTGAATTTGGATGAAGTCGCCTGAATCTGGATGGACGACGTCGTTTTCGGTGCTACTATGGGCGGAGACGACGAGGCTGGGGGAGACGACGCTTTGCCGGAGGAGAGAACACGCTAGAAATCCGACGAAACCCTAATCGAAAGGTCTCGCAAACCGCCTCTTCTTCGCCGCACCCTCCATCTCTGTCACCACCGCACCACCGCACCACCGCCTGCAAATAACCCCAAAACCCCAAAAACAGGCGATTTTCCATAAATCCTTGCAAATCCCTAATTTATTAGAGGAGATCTGTCTGCCGGCGAAATTGAGCTCATAATCTCAAGAATTTGGACCTTCAACCGACTGCGGGGTCGAGGGGCTCCTCCTGCTCCTCGATGCGGCTGATTCAACCTGAGATTTATGGCTTCGATTTTAGAGAGAGAACGCAGCGGAAAAAGGAAGGAGGGAGAGAAGTGCGAAGCGGCTACTGCTCCTTGGAAACTTGAGCCTTGCGGCGGCGGACGAAGCGAGAGAAGTCAGAGAGCATAGAGAGAGAGAGAGAACGCATTAGATGAGAGTTTTTTGACTGGCCATTTTTTAATATTTTAAAGAGAAGGGTATTTTTGTCTTTTCGCTCAAAAACTGGTCAAATTTTAATATTTTTATTTTATAGGCTAAAATTTAACTTTACAATATGAAAATGGACACTTCTATATAATTGCTCAAATATTTAATATGCATATCATGAATAATGTATTACTATTAGTTAGTCATTATTATAATTAGGGATTTAAAGGGATAATTGCGTGAAAATACACAAACTTTGCCAAAAATCCATATTTGACGCGAAGTTAGGATTTTACATTTTAATACATCAACTTTCGTTGTTGTCCAAATTTGACACAACTTAATTCTTAAAAGTTAAAAAAATAACCCCTTTTTGTAAATAATTATACAAAGACCCACTTATGTTATTATTTGGGACATTTAAACCAAAACAAGATATTTCCTTATGATGTTTTCTTTTAATCTTTGATCCGCGCCTAAAATGGTTTAAAAGAAAATATCATAAGAAAATATCTTGTTTTGGTTTAAATGTCCCAAATTATAACATAATGGGTCTTTGTATAATTATTTACAAAAAGGGGTTGTTTTTTGAATTTTTAAGAATTAAGTCGTGTCAAATTTGGACAACAACGAAAGTTGGTGTATTAAAATGTAAAATCCTAACTTCGCGTCAAATATGGATTTTTGACAAAATTTGTGTATTTAGGTGCAATTTTCCCTTATAATTATATATTTAAAGATTCGTTATACTATGTATATACTACTTACTAATAGCACTCATTTTCTGTTAAAAAAATTAGAACTGCATTCTATATTTCTTTTGTTTGTAATTTGTTGTTGTTGCAATCTTTTGTCTTTTGTGTATAGAGGTAAGCGAAAGAAAATCGGACTGCTGTATTTGCTCTGTGAATTGTCATAATATAGGTGGGCGTGTAAAGAAAAAAGTAAGTACAAGTGTGCGTGTTTTAGCACTAGGCAGTTAAATGAATAAATGTTAAATGCCCAAGACTTGAAGTTTTGAATTTGAATTCATCATTGTGGGATTTTTAATTTTTTTTTATTTATTTATGTAATTTATCAAAAAGAAAAATTACTAAAACAATAACAAATTAGATAGGCCATAATCCATATGAGTTTTGAGTTGAAAATATTTACTAAGATGACCGAGTATAAAATAAGTCTGGGTTTTTTTAAAGCATAAGTTGGTTGTTTTGAGTTGAGAAAAATGTACTAAACTATCCGAAATGAAATAAAAGTGCTGTAATATTTAGTTTTTCGTTATAAACATTTACATAACAAAAAGAACTAACCGATGAGAATATTTATTATAAAGATTGTATACCGTTATGTAATTATTCCCTCTGTCTTTATAAAAATATCAATTTTTAAATAACACGAATTTTAATAAAGTAATTAAATATGTTGTAATTGAAGTAAGAGTTCTACTTCATTGTATACTTGCCAAAAATAAAATTGATACATTTTATATAGACGAATAAAAATGGCAAATTGAATGTACATTTTATGAAGACGGACGAAGTTCATCCTTTTTAGTATGGATACCTTTAAAAGCCCCCAAGGAAATATTACTTATAATTTATTTGTATTCCTTTACTTGTATACTTTAATTTTTGTTTACGACTTACCCACATGATGAAAATATTAAAAATCGGAACTGATACATATTATACATAAATAATAAATTATTAAGATTTGTTTTAGGAATCATTTAGTTGTCTCTAAAGTGACATACAAGCGATGTAAACTCATGTCTATATAGCAAATTCAAATCCCACAACTTCCCCTTCCCCAATAAAAAAAAAAAGAATCATTTAGTTCATTGAACTACATTAGTTTTAATATTAATTGTTGGCCTAATAGTCAGAAAATGACAATAATTCGTCATTTCCGTAATCTGGCCAATTCTTTGTAATTTTGTCGAATTAACCATAAATTAGCAAAAGTAGAAGAATAGCCGAATTGAGATGTTAGTAAAATACAGTGACGCAATTGTCTAGTGCATCAATCTCGAATAAACCTCACACCGATTTAGCATAATTTTGGAGATATATAGACTCGAATAAACCTCAGACATTCTTCAGGTACTAATCTATATAATATATAAAAGAGGAGTTTTCTCACTCCATTTTTTTCTTCCATTTTTTCTCTCTCTTCTCCCATCAATTTTTTTTTATTATTATTTTTTGTCTCTTTTCTTTTTATAATTTTAATTCTTTTCTAAACATTGTCAAATTTAATTTATAAAAAAAATTATAATTTTAATTCTTTTCTAAACATTGTCAAATTTAATTTATAAAAAAAATATTCAATGTGTATCTTAAGTTTAAGTTCGTCAGAAGATCTTTAATATGGTATAAAAATTATCAAAAATTAATTTAAAACGAATAAGTTATTAAAATTTTAAAATATTTTCATTATCAAATAATTTAAAATAATTTAATAACTATAATTATCATTACACTTTATACATAATTGAAAATTATGTTTTTAAATTCAAAATTTTATTAAGTAATTAGTATTTTATTTTTAAACCATATTTTGCATTTATTATATTTTGTTTCTGTTTATTATTTATATTTATTTATTTAAACATATCATTTAATTTCAATTTCGCCGTGCATCGCACGAATGGTCGTACTAGTGTGATAAAAAATAAGAGAGAGAGAGAGAGAGAGTAACGCATAACTTGCATCTACCACCTACACAGATCATGAACAATAGCAGCAATTACAGCCGTTGGAAAAACAGTCACCTCCCAGTATATATCAATCATTCCAGACTACAAAATTAGTAAGCAGGGAAACGAAGAAACTGAAATCGAGCATCGTATGACTAATAGTAAAAGACCAACTGGTATGCTAATTACCCTGCGTGATCACCTCCGTACTGGTGGCGCAGCACCTCTACCAGGTGGGGCTCCACGACCAGCAGCCTGGGCCTGATAAAAAGAAATTGAAGGAATCATGAGAGTCGGCCTAAATTACACATCAAACATAGTCCTCAGAACGTGTCATTCTGCACGACAACAAGAAGCAACTTACTCTAGCTCGCATAGCAACAGCACGACCACGTCCAACTCCAAGTGCTGAACCCTTACCCTGTAGGTAGAAATAGAAGGGATCAGCAAATATTTAGATGGGAGATGCCAGAATGAACAAGTGGGGCCGATACTGTACCTTGATCCTAGCTTCCAAGCGTTTAAACATTGGGGCGTTCTTAAGCATATCTGGAATTACCATGAACCTGGTAGAAATTGAGGATTAATAACCACCATATAAATTGATGCAAACGAACACTTCCAAGATAGATAGAACATATATACCTGACTTTGCTACCTCTGATGAAAACATGCTCCAGTAGTGAGACCTTCCCATCCTTTAAAAAGGTTGACGAGATAAAGAAAAAATTAATAATACATGCAAAGATGACTTTAGCAATTAAAATCAGCAATGGTAAAATTCAAGCAGCACCAGCGCATCCTCAATCTTTAAAATACTAGATACAGATAATTCAGAGTCTCTTTTTCGGGTAATATCATCTGAGTTTGTTTTTGAAAGATAGTATACTTCACTGCACGGCTGCACCAAGTTTTCTCATAACTAATTGTAAATGGTGAGATACCAGTGTAACAATCCCCCCCCCCCCCCTCCTCAAAAAGAAGGGGAAAATCTAATACTCCCTCCGTCCCAATATAAATGTCCTACTTTCCATAATGGGACGTCCCAATATAAATGTTCCATTCCTTTTTTGGCAATACATTATCTCTTTACCTAATATCTAAATAATTTCTACCAACCCACTCTATCTACTTTCTACACATTTCTTAATCTCCGTGCTCAAAAGCTATGGGACATTTATATTGGGACGGAGGGAGTACAAAATTTCATTTGCAGTTGATAATGCTACTAATGAAGTAGAAAGGCATGAAATGAATCTAAGCATACAAGTGCATATATAATGACAAATGGAGGGTTTAAGAAGCGTGAGATCCAGAAGAATAAAACTCAGAAAAGCTAAGAGATTCATGACATCTTCGTAGGTTTTTTCCAGGGTGACCAAAGACCAAATATGAAACCAAAAGATCCAGCTAAAGCAAGAATAAAGAAATACAATCAACTCAAAGAGAAACAATTCATTCATAGTTTACATCTATTAGATAGACTCAGGGCTTAGTAGTGCAACTAAAAATAAGAAAATCCAACAAACCAACAATCAGTGCATCAAAACAGGAACAACTGAACATTACTCTTTCTGTTTCACATTCACCTAGGATTGCATCACAATTGCATTTACACTCCAAATTTTATTCCCAGGAGTACATTTGTACCTAGAGTTCCATGAGTAAATTGCCACTCACCGAACCAAGAATATAAGCTCTCTGAATCGAAACAGGTGCAGAACATACAACTAATATATTACAACAGAAAACTTCACACTGAAATCTAGCACAAGAAACACACTGTAACAGACTTTCAGAAGACAAACCAAACAAAATAACAACTAAACTTCAGATTTCTTTCCAGGCTCCATCAACAAACAAGGGTTTAGGACGCAAGAGATATTTCTCCGCACCTACCAAATTAAATGCAAAAAACAGGAGGGGGGAAAGTCAGATACCACCTCCAGTTATATAATCTCCCTTGGGGTTTAGCACGCTATCTAAGGTTTAAGAAGCACAACAGAACAACAGAAATCACAATTACATCAACCTCCAACAAGTTATACCCCCAGAAATCAAAAACCGAAAAAAAATATATAAAAAATAAAAAAAAAACCATTATTGAGTAACAATCACACTAATGCGGTAAAACACAGAGAAATCAAAACTGGTACCTTAGCAGTATAGGTGATGTTTTCAAGCTGGCAATTCCAGTTATCCTCGCACTCAATCATGCTTCCTCGATAGAGCTCGCCGCTCTTCAGCTCCACCGTCACCACATGCCCCGACGCCTCGTGCAGCAGCTTCACCGGAATTCCTAAGCTCCGACTCATTCTCCGTTATGCTTTCTTTCTTAATTACAAACAGTTATAAAAAAATCCCAACACGCACACACACCACAAAGCGAATGGAAAATCTGCGTTTTGAATATGAATTTCTCACGCGCAAATTAGGGCAGGCGAGGTACACAGATGGGGAAAATAGCTGGCGGGTAGATTTATATGAAGATCCTTTTAAATTATCTTAATTGCAAACACATCCCTCTAGTTTGTGAATTTTCACTTTATCCACTGAGCAGCCAAGTATTTTTTTAACACTGACATAAACAATTTGATGAATTATATTTCCAAATACTTTTAAATAATCAAAATATAAAGCATACATTCCATAGTACTTGTAAGCACATTAAAATAAAAACTCCCTCCGTCCCGGTTATACTGAGACTTTTTTTTAGGACACATAAATTAAGAAAGTAGTGTTTTGTATAGGTGAATAAAACGTAAATTTTTTGTCAAATAAGAAAATGTCTCAAAATAGATGGAACACCCAAAAATGAAGGGTTAATTGCCTGTAAATCCATAACGTTTACACGTAATTGGTTTTTGCTCATATTTTAAAAAATCCGCCTCTAAATACATAACATTTTGTTTTTGTCTCGTTTTTATCCGGTGATCGGATTTTTCTTACACCGGCGCCGGAAATTACAAGGTGGCAGCCAGGATCGATGCAATGGCAGCAGGAAAGTGACACCTAAGCAAATTTAGGACATGTGGAAAAAAAAATAAAAAAATGATAAAGAAAACATCCACATCATCATCTTCCCCATTCTCCCCCCTCCCAGGCTGTGGTCGTGCGCCTCTTTCTCTCTCCTCTACCCTCGCCATATCTCTCCTCCACCGCCTCTCTCCCACCCTCCATCGTAAAATCCCAGCGTAACCCCAGCCCCGCCGATCTCTGTAAATTTGGCCACGCAACCCCAACCCCAGCTGACATATTCTCCGGCTAACCCCTACACAATCGCACAGATCTAAAATCTAAGAAGACGCAAAATTCGAAGGGAGGCGGCGCAAAGATTTGGGGTGGAGGGCTGACGGGCTCTGGGAATGGGGAAGGGGCGGCGCCGAGGGTGGGGAGGGGGAGGGGGTGGCGAGCGCCGGACTGGTGGCAGCGGCGGCGACGGGTGGGGGAAGGGGGAAGGGCACTTGTTTCGATTTTTGTTTTCTTTTTTTTGTTTTTGTTTTATTTTATTTTATTTTATGCCACATGTAAAAAAAATGTCTAGGTGTCAATTCCAGCTGCCACCTTGTCGATTCCGGCTTCCACCGTGTCATTTCTGGCGCTGGCGAAAGAAAAAATCGGTAACCGGACAAAAACGAGACAAAAATGAAAGGTTATGTATTTAAAAGCAGATTTTTAAAATTAGGAGCAAAAACCAGTTCCGTGAAAACGTTATGGATTTACAGGCAATTAACCCAAAAATGAAAGTGTCTCAAGATATGTGGAACGGGTGTAATCGAGACGAGTCGAGCCAAATAGTGTCTTGCTCAAGATTGACTCGTTTAGCTAATTGGACTGCTCGTTTAATTATCGATCGAGCTTTAATCTAGTCGAATACAGTGCCGAGCCTCATCGAGCTTTTTAAATTTAAATTTTTATTTAAAATTTTAGTTATTTTCCTAATACATAAGTTATTTTTCAAATATATAAGTTATTTTATTCTCAACAATGTAATATATTTATTATTTTCTTGTAAATAAATGATGTTAATTAGATACTTAATCAAAATATTAGTACTAATTATAGTATAAAATATAAGACATTCAATTAATAATCTTATATTTTTTTAAGATAAATTACTTAACGAGCTTGCTCGCGAGCTAACGAGTCGAGTATCGTCATGCTCAAGCTTGACTCGTTTAGTTAAACGAGCTGCTCATTAAATTGTCGATCAAACTTTCATCGAATCGAACGCCGAATAGTTCACGAGTAGCTCCACTCGTTTACCGCCTTAGAAGGGAGTAATAGTTATGGAAAGTGTTAATAGATTAAAATAATAAGAATTTTTTAATATCAAATCATGTCAAAAATGCATATTTCTCATAGTCTTTCTCCAAATTCAGATAACAATTGTATTTTGATAGGCGAGAGCAAAAATTCCACTTATTATTGTGATGTTCTCAAACAAGCGATGCAATGTCTCGTAACATTAAATTAAATTAAAAAATAAATTATCTTGTGTTATAAAAGTATCACGGTGGGAGGCGTTAAAAGATGGTTCCCACCTTAACGTCTCTCATCTCCAGTGCATTGACTTTATAACTTAAGAACGGTTATAATCTTCATTTTCATTTAGTTTTAGTTTTATTTTTTTATTTTAAAATTCAACATTTCATTAAACTTAAATTCCAATATTATATAAATTAAAATATAATAAAATACTTAAAATAAATATAATTAAAATTACAATAAAAGTTTAAAATTTCAAAACAAATTAAAAAATAAAATTAAAAGAAAATATAAATAAAAAATATACTCCCTCCGTCCCAAACGAAATGTCATGTTTTCCTTTTTGGGCTGTCCCAAACGAAATGTCATGTTTCCTTTTTTGGCAATACACTCTCTCTCTATACTTAATATTTAAATAATTTTCACCAACCCACTTTATCTACTTTATACACATTTCTTAATCTCCGTGCCGAAAAGAAATAAGACATTTCGTTTGGGACGGAGGGAGTAACAAATACCCCACCAACAAACCTCAGCCGCCCCAAACCCAAACGGTCAAACCCCACCCCCGCCGTCCCAAACCAAACCCCACTGCAAAGTGCAAAGATCCCCATCGTTCCCACAGTAATAAATTTCTTTTTAAATTTCACGGGTAAATTATTTCCCAACAACACCGAACCCCAGACGATATTTCGGAGGTAAATTTCTTTTTTCACCTCTTCTCCATTTCGTGCCCGGCACCAAGGAATGTCAATCGGGTCAACTCACTTGATTTCGAGTCAGTCCATTCAGTTTCGGATTATTTTCGATTCGAGTTAATCGATTTTTTTATTTTTTCGACTAAATTTTTTCGACCATAACCCTAACCCACTCAGTTTCGGGTTATCCCGTTTGGACCCGCAAGTTTACAATTTTTTTATATGTTTAATTTCTTTATAGATAATCATACTCTTGTAATAAAAATATATCGTGTTTTTATATATGTTTAATTTCTTCATACTCTTGTAATAAAAATATATCGTGTTTTTTAAATCAAGACATTTCACCTTGATTTAGATACAAAAATTAGTGTTATTTTAACGTAAATTTACATAATATCTAACTTTAACTTCGTTTCCGATAAAAATTGTATATAGATTTAACATAAATGACTATTTTTCTTTGACTTTTATATCATAGATGTTTGTTATTAACTGTAAGAAAAAAATCAAAACATATTCTACAAGCATCAAAATGTTATTTTCGAATTAAAAAGTAAAGTATTAAAATTTAAAAATCAATTATTAAGGAAGTGATCGGTTAATCGGGCCAATCCATTCCATTTTCGGGTCAACCCTATCGGCCTCGGTCTATTTTCGGTTCGGACCATTGGCTAAACTTTTTTCGGGTTACAAATTTTCAGCCCTAACCCTATTTTTTTATCGGTCTATTCGGATCGATCCGTCGATTTTGAACTTTTTTGACATCCCTACCGGCACCAATGGACACGATCGTGTCCAGCACGAGTTCGTGTGGCACGCCAGCGTCAGTCCCTCCTTCGTCGGCTCGGTCCGGCACTTAAACATCCGCATTGCAGATGTTCTAATAACAAGTTAGGATGGTGCATATGGTAAACATCCGCTTTTATTTTTATAGTAGGAGAAAGTGATCTTATTTTGGGTTAATGATTGTTTTTATTCATTTTCAAAGAAAAAAATATTTATTATAAAATAAAATTATAAAAATTACCAATAACAAAATTGCACTTACTTAAATCGAAAACTTTGCTAAAATCGTGAACTTTGCTCGATCAATACAAGTCGAGCATCAATGATAAATGCACTAATGTTCGACCATTGCAAGTCGAATATATTAGTGTATTTATGGTAAATACATTAATACTCGACATACTCGACCTCTGCAATCGAGCATTAATGATAAATATAGCAATACTCAACATACTCAATTATTGTGAGTCGAGCATTAATAGTCGAACATTCTTAGAAATTACATTAATGTTCGACATAAGGGTAAAAAGTCCTAAATGAGGAGTATAATTTATATATTTTGTAAAAGTAGGTATTTTTTAAAATTTTATATTTATATCATTTTGCACCTTTTATTTTTATAGTACGAGGAAGTGGACAATAAATACTTTTACTTAATTTACATATGAAATGTAACATTAGGAATTTAGGACATTGATAGAACCAAAACGCTTGAAGTTTTATATAAATCACATACTATATACAAAGAATGCAACGAGAATAAAGAGGCGAGGAATTAATTGGATTTTATTGACATGAATGAAAACAAAAGTCACGCTGCATGAGTGTTGTCCATCTCCAAATCTAAAAGATCGTCCCAAAAATAATCATATGCTGTGATATCGTCGAACTCCACTGGGCCGCTAGGAATAGCTAATCCCGCTGTGCACCAATCATTGTCTTCTGCTATTATTACCTCTCTCGAATTCTCTAAATATTCTTCCATCGAAATACGTTCATCAAATTTAGAAGCACATTCTGCTTGGCGATTGTTTTCCGCTTTCTTCTCTGAAGGTTTTTGCGAAACATTTAGAATCTTCTTGTTTTTTAAATTATCTCGAAGCTTCCGCTTCCCCCAACACAAATTATCTCCAACATATTTCTTGGGACTTCTTCTCTTGGTGATTGTTTTTTCCAATAAATCAACTAGGGAAATTGCTCTACGATTACTTGCCATCGAATTCTGAGCAGATATTTCTAATACGCATTATACATATATTTATACATATGATCCACTAGTACAAAATTAAGAAGTTCTAAGCGGATTAGAATATTGTTTCTAATTTAATTAGGAAACATAAACACTTAAATTATCCTCATTACATTAAATTACGTGAATTATCTATTCTTTTTTTTTTCTTTTTCCTTTTTGAGCGCATGAATTATCTATTCTATTAACTCATTACCCACAATAATTACCAATCCTACGTGTTATCCCATGTTTTTGTTTTTGTTTTTTCTAAATTCTTCATGCATTGAAACAATTACATATTTACCCAATTCATCAATAAAGTCATAAAATCATCATTTGTTTACTCCCAAATTAAATCCTAGGATAAAAAATTACTAGCCACACATAGACATATGAACTAACAATGAACAATCAGAAATAGAATATATCATCCAATGATAAAACCCGAAAAATTATAATGAATCTTCAATTCTTGCTTCCAATCTTCAAGTTTTGTGTCTCTTCAAGTTTTCAAAGTGTAAATATAAACAAAGGAAAGTCTCGGGTCTTTTCTTGAAGCTTTTCAGGGGTATTTATAGGTCAGGGTGTCAAATATAGTCGAGAGCTTGAAAATACTGATAAAAGCCCAAAAATTCGCAAAAATGTTGAGTAAACAAAAGAAACGGCGACCAGATCGGTGACCGGACTCAGAAATCGGCGATCGCCGTTTAGCGGTGTTGTTTTTCACTAGTGCGCGCGACTTTCATATTTCGGCCATATCTCTCTCGTCCGATCTCCGATTTGCGATCTGTTTGCACCCACGAATTCGTATCGAGATGATCTACAACTTTTATTTCAGACCACTCTTTTAAATTTTGCTTCAATATTTCTATAAGTTCTCTCAAACAATAAGGAAATAACAAGTTATTGACGATAAACCAATATTCATTCATATAAACCATCAAACACACAAAATCCTCACAACTAAGCATCAAATATGACATACCAGAAGGAAAAAATGCATGTTTATCATGGATGAAGCAATACCTGAGTTCGAATCCTGAAGTGAGCGAAATTTTTAATTTTTTCGAGTGTAGAAGATGTTTTAATTCGTACCGCAGATGCTATAATTTTAATGGTTCGTCTCAAGTTCTTATGAAAATTGTAGTTCTCATTAGAATCACACCTATATATATATGGATATAAAAATTAGAGAATATGCACTCATATAGTTATATTGGGGATTAGAATCCAATATTTGACCCTCTCATCTTAAAGACACAAAGTTTGGTCATTTTTTGCAATTTCGGACTGTATTGTCCTTAATTTGGGCGGATCGGATCGAGTTGGCGGGTTAGGCGCACAGGTTCGAATGGTACTTTTGGCACTAATGCTAAAGTTTGTGCCAAAAGTGCCAAATTACTTGGTATTTTTTTTTATTTATGTTTGGTAATTTTGACACTATTATTCTCATTTATGCTAAAAGTATCAAATTACTTGGGTTTTTTTTTTGGGTTAATAGCCGGAAAATACACGAACTATTTTGAGATTTGCATATTGCACATGACCTTCAAAATTAGCCCCAGAATACATGACCTTTCAATTTAATCGCAATTTGCACCCGACGAGAGTTCCGGCCACTCTTATGTTTGACCGGCAATGACGTGGAAAATTTTTTAAACTACGTGGCATTACACTTGGCATTTTTTACACAGTGGAATGCCACGCTCGTATAACGACGTCGTTAGGCATTTTAATTAGAAGACATATCTGATTTCCCAATTAAAATGCCCTAAGTGATAAATTAATTTCCCACAGACGGAAGGAATATAGATCGCCATCGACGAGATTCGATTCCGGTAGAACGCCTTAGACAAAAGGAGAGGGATTTAGCCGAACGGAAAGCACAACGTTTGGATAGCACATCTGAGAAGCTGAAGTTGGAAACCACGACTAGATTCAGCGCGGAGACATGGGTGACAAGTAAGTTATTTCAATCGGTTGCTCATTTTGTTCGTCTGATTGCTTTTTTCTTTCAATAATCGTTTTTTTTTTCAGTTGCAATTTCACCCTCTTCATACATCACAGTGGAAGATTTAAGGAAGTACATGGCCTTGATGCCTACTATGGGGGAAAAAAGGAAGTGTTTTCTGACCTAGATGAAGACAAGTTTGGGTTTTTTGATTTGAAAGAATTAGTCGAGGGTTTAGGTTACTCGGAATGGGGTAGGTTACTATATGTAGAGCCTAAGTCATATGTCTTTAAGGTAATCAAAACTGATAAAGAGGTTATGGAGATGTTGAGCTTCCTAAGTAGTTCACACAGGTTTTTAAATGTTTTTGTGGAGGGTGGGATTAGGTCAAATGTTGGGGTAGATGGTGGGATTGGTTCGGGGGCAGGTGATGGTGATGGTGATGGGTTAGAGTCTGGGGCAGATGATGGTGATGGTGTTGGGTTAGAGTCTGGGGCAGATGATGGTGATGGTGTTGGGCCTTCTCTTAAAGAGATACTGGATAGGGCTGATGTACCTATTGGGTGCTTGAAAGGTGGGATGGAACAGTAGACAGTGGTGACTCTGAGACTGAATACAACCCTTCTAATGACGAAGAAACTGATGTGGATGATGATTCACATGGGGAAGGTGTTGATGATGAAGAATATTTGGATGTTAGACAGAAAAAGAAGGAAAGTGGGGAGGGTTCTTGGGTTGGGGAGTTATTGGAGAAGTGTCAGCCTCAAATGGAGGAAGAAAATTTATCAGAGTATGGGGAATCTGATGATGATGATATTGATAGCAGTGAGAGTGAGGGTGAAGGGGAGACGGTTAGAGGAAGGAAGAAAAGGAGTAGGTATGATCCAAAATCTGATGAGAAAGAGCTTGATATCAAGCTTGGGCTAAGATTTGCAAATGGGAAAGAGTGTAAGGAAGCATTAACAAGCTGGGCAATAGCAAATGGGAGGTTTATTCGGTTTAGGAGAGTATCAAAAGACCAGTGTGAGGCTATTTGTAAGCCTCCATGTACTTGGAGAGTTTATGCATCTGTTTGTCAAAAGGATAAGTCTTTCGTTGTGAAGTCTTTCCGTGGGGAGTGTACATGTAAGAGGGCTACAAGGAACAAATTACTTAGTTCCAAATGGATAGCCAAAAGATATCTGCCTGTTTTCAGAGTGAAACCAGATTGGGACATAGGTGAATTGAGGAGGGATATAGCTAACAGGTTTGCTACTGACTGTAGCAGAGACAGGCTCTATAAGGCAAGGAAAATTGCTTTGACAATGGTTAGGGGATCAGTTGAGGATCACTATGCCTCCCTGAGGAGATACATAGCTGAGTTGAAGAGGGTAGATGCAGAGGGCCGATATGAGGTTGTGGTTGACAGTGAGGGTGTCTTCAAATGTCTTTATATAGGCCACAGTGCTTTGAGGAAGGGTTTTAAAGAGAGCTGTAGACCTTTGATTGGGTTGGATGGATGCTTTTTAAAGACCTACTTAGGGGGTATACTTATGTGTGCTGTTGGGAAGGACGGGAACAATCAAACGTTCCCTATAGCATGGGGAGCAGTGAGTGTTGAGAATGAGGTTAACTGGGGTTGGTTTGTGAGGTTGCTTGTGCAAGATTTGGATATAGAAAGTGGAGAAAACTACACATTCATAAGTGATCAACAAAAAGTAAGTTTGTAGTTATTGTTAATTTCACTTTGTGTTTCATTTATGTTAAGGTATGCTAATGAGTTATAATGCTTTTTATATAGGGACTGATGAATGCTGTCAGCACTTATGCTCCGAGGGCCGAGCACAGGAATTGTGCTCGGCACGTATACATGAACTGGAAGAAGGAAAACAAAGGAGCAACACTGAAGAATTTATTCTGGAAGGCTGTGAGATCAACTACGGTGCAGCAATACAGCAAGGTCCTTGAAGAGATGAAGAGTGAAAGTATTGGAGCTTATCAAGATTTCATTGGGAGGGAGGTTGCTAAATTCTGTAAGCCTTTCTTGTCAAGCACACCTAAGTCTGATATGGTAGATAATAATATAACTGAAACTTTCAACGGATGGATACTTAGTGCTAGAGGTAGACATTTGATACATATGATGGAAGAGATTAGGACATCACTGATGGTAAGACAAGTGAAGAAACTACATAATATGGCTGAGTATACTGATAGGATTTGCCCTATGATAAACAAGAAGCTTGAGAAACTAAAGTATGAGGCTAGAAATATGAACACATTACCTGCACTGCATGAGAAATTCGAAGTTGATGATTCTGGGGAGAAGTATGTGGTCAACATGCCTGCAAAGACATGTTCATGTAGGATGTGGGAGCTCACGGGTATACCATGTAAGCATGCTGTTTGTGCCATTAGGTATTTGAAAGAGGAACCAAGCACCTATGTCTGTGATTACTACACAGTTGATAGGTATTTGCAGGCATATAAATATGCTTTGGAGCCTCTGAATGGGGAGATGTTGTGGCCACAGTGTGAGGGTGACATTGTGAAGCCTCCACTTGTGAAAAATATGCCTGGGAGACCCAAGAAGAATAGGGTTAGGGATCCTCTTGAAGTTGATCCCAAAAACCCTAACAGACTGAAAAGGAAAGGACTTGTGATGACTTGTGGGAATTGTGGTGAGAAGGGCCATAACAATAGGAAGTGCAAGAAGGAAAAGGTTGAGAAGACTGCAACTGAAAAGGGGAAAAGAGGAAGACCAAAGAATCCTACTGCTCCAGTAGTTGACAAGGGGAAAAGGCCCATGCTTTCGAAGGCAGAACAGAAGCAACTTGCAGTGGAGAAGGCAATTGCAATGACTGGCTGTGGAGTTTATATCAATGAAGGCAGTGGCAATCACTACTTTCGGGTAAGTGTGACATTCCTGAACTCCACTTGTGTAATTATATTGTTTTACTATAACAAAAACCAGATGAATTCATTCATTATTGCAGGCACCACTTCAAAAGGGTGTTACACCCTTAAATGATGGAGCAGCTGGAATGACAAGGGGCAGAGCTCGGGGTGGTGCACGAGGCAGACCTCGGGGAAGTGCAAGGAGCAAGGCTCGTGGAGGTGGAAGTGGCCAAGGGTCGGGGAGTTCAGTGATAGAAGGGCAGGCAACACAAGAGAGTTGCAACAAATGACTCAAGCAAGAAGAATTTCAAGTTTCTGTTTTTTGAAAGTGATGTAAATGCATGCTAAATACTGTGATTAGCTTCTGGAATTCAAAGTTTTTGTCTTTTGGCAGTGATGTAGATTCAGGGATAAACAAGTTTATAATCCCTCATTTTGTCTTAGCTTTTGCCAATCATAACTGTGTTTATAACTTCTGTATGCTTCCCAAGATCAATGAATGTTATGGTTTTGGCAAATTTGTGCACTCTTACATTTCAATGCAATTCTGAATACAGGAACAAAATGATAAACAAAATGACATACTTCATTGACATCCAAAGAGTAGTCTACAATTTCGAATAAAGGAACAAAATTCCATGGGAATTGACATCCAAAGAGTAGTCTAAAATTTCGAATACAGGAACAAAATGATCACCAAAATCAAAGCAAAAGTAAGAGCCCTAATTCTACTTTCCATTCTTTGCAACTTAACATCAACTGCACCATCTTCATTCTTCACCATGGAAGATTCAACTCCATCACCTGTTGGGCCTTCAAATCCACTGTAATTGTTCAATGCAGCATCCCTTTCGTTTCTCATTTTGTTAAAACACCGCTTGTAATAGGGTGTGAGTTCAGGATCGACCCAATCCCAAAAAGTACAATCATTGACATCTCTCCATCGACATTCAACGTACCTTCTCTCCGGATTCTTCTCAGTGTGAGACGTCTTCATAATCGCAGGGATTTTATGATAACATCTCATTTCCACGCCATTATTCGTCCTTCCCACTGACGACGAGCTTCAAGAATAACTCATGCTTCTTCGTATCAACTCGCTTCAACTCTCTTCACTCTTCCTTTACTCGCCGTGATTTGGCCTTCGATTTCTGGGACAGCCGCGATTTCTATAAAATTTCTGGGACAACCGCGATTTGTGTAAGAACCCTAATTAAAATGGGTGTCCCCAAGGTGATTTCAGAATTTAAGTCGACGAAACGACGTCATTTTTGGTGTTGTAATGTGATTCCAAAACGACGTCGATTCATACACCGGAAAATCGTCCACGTCAACAAAATCCGACGACCACGTCAGCACCGATCCAAGTGTTAGTCAACGCGGGTGCAAATTGCGATTAAATTGAAAGGTCATGTATTCTGGGGCTAATTTTGAAGGTCATGTGCAATATGCAAATCTCAAAATAGTTCGTGTATTTTCCGGCTATTAACCCTTTTTTTTATCTATGTTGATACTTTTGGTACTAATATTCTTATTTGTGTCAAAAGCACCAAATTACTTAATATTTTTTTGTTTTGCTTTCTGTAGGTACTTTTGGCACAAATTATAACATTAGTGCCAAAAAGTACCAACTGAACCCGTGCACCCAACCCGATTCGATCCACCCAAATCAAGGTCAATACAATTCGAAATTACAAAAAATGACTGAAATTTGTGTTCTTAAGATGGAGGACTAAATATTGATTTATATTACTCAATATGGCTATCTCAAAAGTTGGCTCTTAAAATTATACTAGGAGTAATTTATAGTATTAAAGTGAGAACTAAGATCAATTATCATTTAAGTGAAGTGACCCGGGTTCGATCCCTCTTGGGAGCGAATTGGAGATTGGAGATATAAGGTGGATTTTGGTGAATGGAGAGATAAGGTGATTCTTGGAGTGGATGTGGAACTAATTACTAACTTCTAACATGACTTTGCCCGATCAAAAAAAAAAAAAAAGAACTAAGATCAATTATAGACCCTAGATTATTTTAAATTCTGCCGTCATGATTTAATATGTCTTTCCATGTTTTTAGGGTTAAAAAACTATTATACGAAATCTCAATAATTATTCACCTTCTATTTTCAATGTAATCTCAAATTCATGTTCAATAAAAATTTATGTGAATAATTACATTATTGATCGTGAATAAATATCGATTGGTCGTGAATAATCACAATTTCTGTAAATGATTATTTAAATAAGATTTGTCATAATTAAGACCACTATAAATTCCACTTATTAAAGAAGGAACAATTATAATATTATCATCATATTATGAATCCCAAATCTAACGTAGGAATAAGTGGATGTGATGAATTTTAGTTCTCACATGATCATTTCTCCATTTATATTAAATTAAATATCTTAAATCTATCAATTTATAAGTCGACAACTTATATAGTAGATCATTAGATCAGGAGACATCAACACTTTAGCTATGGAGCTAACTATTTTTAGAAAAAAAATTATATACACTACAATATAAAGTAATTTTCCAATCGAACTTTCAACAGGCTACAACATTGGTATCCTTATACTCCATCCGTTTCATTACAAATGTCCCACTTTCTATAATGGAATGTCTCAGTACAAATGTCCCATTCTTTTTTTTGGCAACATATTCTCTCTTTGTACCTAATATTTAAATAATTTTCATCAACTCACTTTATTTACTAATTAAATTTTTTTAATCTTCGTGCCCAAAAACAGGACATTTGTAATAAAACGGATGGAGTAGTATTTAGTAACAAGTAGTGGTGTAATTCTCCCATCCGAGTCGTATTTTGTAAGAATCCAACTCATGTATCATAAAATACAAACACAAAATCTTGAATACACCTGGTGTACCGTACAACCGAGTTGACCCGGCTCTTCAAATCAGGATGCGGGTCAAAGTTTAAGTGAAGGTATAACCCGATTGTACGGTACATCCGAGTGTACCCAAGACCACCTCAAATACAAATAGGACGTAAAATAATTGTACTGATATTCAATTGGCGATAGAGAGATAAATCATGAAATCGATAAATTTCCAAGCAAAATAAATAAATTTTCATTTAAAATAAACGAAACTTAGCTCCAATAGCCTTTCCAATGTTAAAAATATGTTCAAATGACCATAACTTGTCAACAAAAATTATTAAAAACAAACAATCAACGAAAAGTCAACAAATATTCAAATAATTTTTGACCTTTTCATTAATAAGGTAGTATAATGCATGCCAAGTGGCAGCCCCATGCAATGGGAAAATCTAAACTAAAACAAATAATACACCACACTTAGTGTTGTCTTTCTTGTCTAGGCTGCTCCGCCCGTGAGAAGTGAATCAAGACTTGCATGAGAACACTGACGGCTCCCGTAGAAATGACCAAAAACGTGACACCTTTCCATGAGGAGAAGAGAGAGAAACGCTGGATAATTTTCAAAGCCCCCAAGATGAGCAGAATTGCCCCGGAAGTGACAACCTGTTGTTTACAGTATTAGGTTCAGTAGGAATGATGTGTTTTGCTAAAGGAGAAGGAAGTACAGAAGTTATATACCAGAAGGGACTTCACCGGGCGCCCAATGTCTTGTCGTTGCTCACCAAAGGAATTCTTAGCGATATGCATGTCTATTAGCGCATCCTGGTTGGATACATAGGCACAATACATGATTTTTTATTTTATTTTTTTACTGAATACAAAAAAGTATGAAATGAATAGGTAAGTCTCGCACCTTGGCCACAAAGGCATCCTTGCACCATTGAGCAACATCTTCGTCCGTTGTTGGCAGATCGCTCATTAAGTGTCTCTTAAGGTGGACATGCACCTGAACAATATCGAATATGAGCATCTAAATAATTTTAAAGAAAATATAATCAAATCATTCTTATCAGCTTTTCTACTAGTACAATTTTATTTTTGAAAAACCAACAAAAGTTGCATAGCAAATTGGTATTCCTACATCCAATAATATTACACTCCCTCCGTCCCAGAAGAGTATGCTCACTTTCCTTTTTCGTCCGTGCCACAAGAGTATGCACAAATAATTTTTGGACACGACCCCACAACTAACCCCTTATTTTTTATTCTCATTTTCAACAATTATTTTACAACTTCACCAATATAGCCCACCATTATTTCTCCAATCCACTCACAAAAATGGACCATTTTCTTCACTCACAACACACTTACCTAACATTTATTAAAACTCGTACCGAACAAACTAAGCATACTCTTATGGGACAAAGGGAGTAGTATTATGTAATTTAATCTGGAAAAGAAAACCTCTTGCCATTCAGTTTTATAACTTAATTTCCTTGCTTCTGAAAACTTTATTTACTGCCCATCTGGATGGCACAGTGCAATATCTGCAACTATAAGCTACTATTGTATCAGATGCATAAAGTTCTAAGGTTTTCAAGAATTGATACCACAGGGAAGCTGCATGAAGTCTAACCATTAGCATCAAATAAGACATAATTCACGAATCTGATACTGAGTGATGAGATTTTGCAGGCTTACCACAGAGGATTGCCCACTAAATAGTCGTAGTATAGTTGGCGCAGGAGAATTTTGGGGAATAGCAACAGTTGCATCATAAACTGCCGGAACAAATGAACGCATATGACTTACCGAAGCAACAAAACCCTGAAAATAGAAATTGTTCACAAGTGAATACTGCTGAGTATATTTAAAAAAATGTGCCCTTGAGAAACAAACCCACAAGTAAGCTTGACTAGAAATGACAAAGGCCTAAAAATTTCACGTGTGTTCATCACACAGCATAATTCTGACTGAAAATTCCACTGGCGCAGTCACAGTGGTATTTCGATAAAATTGCAAAGTTGAGCGAGCGAGTTGTACTTCAAAAAACCTTAGGAGGTTAGGTCTGATTTTGGCCGTGATGTGGTGGACAAATTATATTTTCTTCCTGTTTTTGAATAAGATCTAACATAGTAACATCTTATAAGATTTTAGGTGCTTATAAACTCTTTTCATATAACTAACAAAAGCATTGAGCTTGATAATGGGCAAGAAATCCTAGAAGCAAGTCAATTTAGAACCTTGGTGCGAGGAATCAAAACATTTCTTGGAACAGGTAGCCCATTTGAGGATGCGTATTCTTGAGCTGCTAAAAGTTTTGCCTGTGTGAAACGAGTACCCTCAACAAAAAGAGCCAGCCAAAATGGTCGAGGGAAATCCCTCAGCCGTTGTAATCCAGACTGAAACAGATAGTAGTTGAATTAGTATTGCATTCACTGGTCAGCCAAATAAGCCAGAAAAAGAAGCAAAAGAATAGTGTATAATTAAGCAAAAAAAAAGTGGGAATGTTAATAAATAATTACTGATGATAAAGAAAAGTTCAAATGATACATACCTTTAACGTGCTTTCATCTGTTGCCCAACTTCTTTCAAGAAAGAGATACTCAGAAAACCACATGGACCATCCTATCACCTTCATATATCAAAGCAATAGTTCACATGACTATCGTGATACTGACATACAGCTTATAAGTGTCATGTACAAAAAAAAAAAAACAAAGGCTCTCAATAACTTTGAGCAGAACCCTTCAAAAAGTTTTCAAGACTCATAAAATTCATTATTTCATCATTAGATTCATTACATCAAAGTTGAAACACAAATTGTACAAAGCGTAGAATACACATTCTGTAAATTAAACATGAACAAGATGGATGTAAGACAAACTTCAGCTTTAATTCCATAACAGTTTCCTATTTGTTACTTACAGGAAGAAACTTTAATGATTTCTTCATAACAGCTAATGAGCTACCGAGGCAACCAGCTCGCTGTCATTAAAAGGTCCAAAAGTCAATTATCTGGTAATAAACTTGAGATTGTGAGGAATGTTTTAGTAATCAAAGCAGAAAGACTCGTAGATAAGCATCAAGTAAGAGACAAACCTGAGCCAAAACCCATCCAACAAGCCAATCAATGTCACTTTTATGATTACATATGAGGAGTGCATGTTCTTTACCTGGAACATACACAGGAATGAAAAAGTATGTATCAAAAATCACAAGCAAGGGCAAAATCAAGGGAAAAGCACATAAGTCTAAAACATGTTGTCCTGCCTTACCCATTAAATTAAAGGTCTCAGAGTCAGTGTACAGTTCAATCTGCAACCAAATTACCAGTGCAGCATGAGACAAATGATTCAGATGAAAATATTGAAATAAAACCAAAGCTTCGACTCCATTTTTATTTCCTCCTACCTCTTCGATAGCGACGAATGATGCAGTAAGACCTGTTTAACTATACTATCCCATGCACACAATAATAATTCACATTCATCTAAATATCCAATCATTACAAAGCTAAAGAGATGCAGCTTAGGATAGAAACAATGATCGAGCTATTCTGTCAGTTCACTTCAGCATCTTGAAAGGTTCTGAACAAACTCACATACATTAAATTAATAACTATTGACTTCAAACTCAGAATCCCATATACAGCACATACAACTGCAGATAGTCCAGCCAGACATATGAGCCATTTAGATATAGGAAATCGATCAATGTAGTGCAACACTAGCTAACAGGTTTTCTAATGCATTGTCACCTGTATAAACATCTATAAAAAATGTTGCCACTACAGTATACTGATGCACTGATTCAATAGTTTCACCTTAACACCAGCCCACCAGTCAACCAGCCACACGAGCTCGAGCCACAGTAGCTCAGCCACCTCCTTATTTATCCTCCTATAAGTGTTCTTCGATAACGGTCTTATTAGCACAAAACATACAGCCTGCAAATATTCCAGAAAGCATCCATTCACATAAATAACACAAAAAACAAAAATTGGACTAAACTAACAGAAGGTAAACAATATGACTAAACTCAATAACTCAAATAGTACAAAACCGCCCAAGTATCAGCACCAGAAAAATCTACCACCCTCAACGAAAATTTGGGTTGATAAATCAAAAAATTGAAAGGAGAAATGATGAAATGCTGTTAAACGACGAAACCTGAATAAAATTGACGATGAAGCCGGAGATGAAGAAGAAAACTCCCAAGGGCACAATCACTATCGCCGGCGCAATCGCCATAGTCAAGTACAACTTCGTAAATAACTAAATATTTCAGAACAAAAATTGGTTAAATTGTTCGTTTCAAGGAGATAGCTGAGATATGAGACGGAACTCCAGCAACATACACGGGGCGAAATTTTCTAGGAAAATGTGCAGAAACAATGTGCGAGATTTCAATTCATGAACAGATGACGAGTGATAACAATGTGAACATATAATTTGTGAAAGAGTTCTATCTTTTTAGGCTATGGGAGCATAATAGGGAACTGCAGCAGCTCTATACTATGCTGAGGCTCATTTAGTGAGTGAGAGAGATAGAAAGAAAGAAGAGAGAGGTGATACTAATGGCGGAAGTTATGAGAAATGGTGAGGAGGAAGGTAATAGAGTTGTACACTTGTACTGTATAAGCATGGATATCAATTTAACTCGAAACTTGTAATCTATAATCCCAAAGGATTAGGGCTAAAAAATTTCTAACCCAATAAAATTAGCTTTCAAATAACCCGTAACTGAATAGTTCGACTGATAAGATTGGTTCGAACAATGTATTCGCTTAATTATATAATTTTTTTTGTTATTTAATTTTCAACAATATTATTTTGCTTTTGAAAATTAATATAATACTCCCTCCGTCCCATTAAAGTTGGCAACATTTCTATTTTGGGTGTCCCACTAAAGTTGGCCACTTTCTAAAAATGGCAAAAGTTTACTTTAATTAAGTCAACAACTACTCACTAATTTGGTCAACAATTGTAGGCCACTTTCTAAAAATGCCAAAATTACTTTAATTAAGTCAACAATTACTCACTAATTTGGTCAACAATTGTAGGCCGCACTCTATTAAAACATATAACACTCAATTTCTTAATCTCCGTGCCGAAACGAATGTTGCCAACTTTAGCGGGACGGAGGGAGTAGTAAAACTTTTTTTTCAACTCTTTTTGAAATATATATTTTAATTTAATATTAAAAATTAAATACTAAAAAGTTATACTCATCATTTCACTTCTCTGTGTTTTTAATTTTATATTTAATATGAAATATTTAGATGTAAAATTTTTTTCAAAAAAAATAATAAAAATGTAAAATTTTTATATCTCTAAATCGATGTTCATTAAATGTCATTTATTTATATGTTTGTTTATTTATTACAAATATAATATTATCAAAAGAAATATATTAATTAATTTATTTTTTAATTCAAAAATAATCCAATAATTTGAATATTTTGGCGTGAAACCCAATGAATTGGCTGAATTATCATCTCTATGTACAAAGTCATCAACAACAAAAAGTGATTTAATAATTTAATAGGTAAATCCAAGTCATAGCTTAGTTTTGTAAAGAATTTGTTGATATAATCCATTTAATGGAATTTTATCTACATTCCCCTAAAATAAAATAAAATCACCATGAAAATACTGTAAATGTATAAAATGAACAGTGAAATTGGATGTTAACGTGGCTTTGATTTTAAATTTGAAATAACATTATGCCTACTTTATATTAATTTCTTATTTTATGTACACGATGTATAAATGTAATTTTTTTTTCCATGAGGAACTTACAAAATGTTATTGTAGGTATTAGTTTTAACGTACATATTCATTCACCGTGTAGAGCGTGATTGTTTATGCAGAGATAAGTTATAGGTACATTTTAGTTTTTCCAATTACTTTTCTCTGTTGTTTTTTCAAAATTACACGCAAGACTCTCTCTCTCACACACACACAAACATACAATCCTCTACAAGAAGTCAAGAACTATTGTTTTATAAGATACTATGACACCAACCTTATAAAGCTATTTGATTGGGGTCTCATTCCATGAAAAAAAAACGTAGATTTCTTTTTTTGATAGTAATAGATTTGGTTTTGGTTTCCCTATGTTGAATCGATTTCAAAATTATCTTCTACATTGTCGGCAGTGATTTATTCAAGGAATGTTCAATTTTACAACCTATACATTACAGAAAAAACCATACAGATTAAATCACATGTGATTATTAAATGCAAAAAAGTGATTGTAAAATTATTAATCAAATTATTCATTGGGCAAGACATTTTTTGCAGTTGAAAGTGATATAAGATGTATTCATTTTTAGATGGGAACAATTGCTACTTGTAATATTGGTGGGAAATAGATAAACCTAATAACCAAAATCCATCTTATTCAATGGAAATTCTATTTAGTGAGGATTTTCCTACCAAGTCACTGTTGACTGGTAACCAACTATGATCTTGTTCATTAATTAGCTTCACCGGCTAACAAACCAAACCTAACAAATAGTACTCCACCTTATTTTCTGCCTCTATTTAATGATTGTGAATGTTGTTAGAACCGGGTACACGATCGAGATATTACAAAATAAATATTTTGAGATATTACAACTCAAAATAATTGAAAATATTACAAAAGAAAATAATTTGAGAAATTACAACTCAAATAATTTTATACAACTGAAATATACTGTATAAATAAATTATACGTATAATAAGTCGAGTCGAGATGAATCTCTTCCCGCAAGAAGATTATCGCCCCGGTAGTGCTCTTCGGTTTAGGCGTATCTTCCCCAAAGGTAAAACGACTTCGTCTCGTCGGATGTAGCACCACAATCCGGCGAGCTCCGGCGAACTGAATAAGGATCGAAAACTGAGCTAGAGGTGGAATGCAGAATGCAGACTATTTTGTGAGTTGTGAGTTGTGAGTTTTCAGAGTGAATTCTAAAGCTCACCACACACCCATATTTATAGGTGTTAAACCGAGTGTGAACGGATCGGCAGTCAACTCCGGCGGCTGCGGTAGGTGGCCGCAATCGTTGAACGCAGAAGTTGAAACAGTCAATTCCGGCGGCTGCGGTAGGTGGCCGCAATCGTTGAACGCAGAAGTTGAAACTGATTTTCCCTCTTCAACATCCAAACTTTGACATACAATATCTCACTCACCGGAAATCGGTTTTGAGACTTCAAGTATATCACGTTGATCTACTCGAGATGTAGATTAACATCCAATTATTATTTTAATTAAATAATAAATATTTAATTAAATAATAATTTTCAGATTTGGCATAAAACCATATTTCCAACAATCCCCCACATGAGTGAGAAATCAGTATGCGTATGTATGCAGACATTTAGCTCAGTCTTCTTAAGAAACAACATTGCTTTTGGAAAGGTAGCTTGTGGCTTTGAACCTGCCATAGTCAATATTATCGAGTATACCGGCGGCCTAGTGGATTGTGTTCCTTGAACTAGTCCTCCTCGGTGTATACTTAGTCAACAATATTGACACAATATTGCTTCAATCCTTATTCGTTCTCACGTTTGTGTCCATTACAGGCCTTGGAACACCTCTTTGGATTCATAAGTGTTTCAATCGAAGCGGCCCCACTTCACACTTACATAGGTGACTCTTAACTCAAGTATCCTGCTATACTTGTCCTCTTCGAGGAGTTCTAGAGTCATTAAAAGTCAAAGACTTAACCTCACCACGTGCAGGTTTCCGAACACTCACTGTTCTACAAGGAATAGGCAATTCGAGTGTTCAACACACGGATTTTCATAACTTAGTTGTCCCATTGAACCAAGTTCTTGGGATCCTCCAGTCATCATGGTTGGGTTGCCACTATGATTATCCTTAATTTGTGGACTTCAAACCCATTCCCCCTAACAGTTTATACATCTGATCTCTATGGATACTTTTTGTCAAAGGATCCGCTATGTTATCAATTGATCTTATATAATCAATTGTGATAACTCCACTAGTGATCAGATGTCTCACGGTATTATGACGTCGACGAATATGTCTCGACTTACCGTTATACAAATGGTTTTGTGCTCGTCCGATAGCAGCTTGACTATCACAATGAATTATTACGGACGACACAGGTTTCGACCAACATGGAATATCCTCGAGGAAATTTTTAAGCCACTCGGCTTCTTCACCAGCTTTATCCAAAGCTATGAATTCTGATTCCATGGTCGATCTAGCAATACATGTTTGCTTCTTGGATTTCCAAGACACAGCACCACCCCCACAGTGAATACATAACCGCTCGTTGAAAACGAGTCTTTGGCATCAGATATCCAATTTGCATCACAGTACCCTTCAAGTACAGAGGGTTCCCTAGTATAATGAATCGCATAGTTTTGAGTATATTTCAAATATCTCAAAACCCTTTCAAGAGCTTTCCAATGTTCATTACTAGGGTTAGCTGTAAAGCTGCCCAACTTGTTGACCGAGCATGCTATATCGGGACGAGTGCAATTTGTTAGATACAACAAGCTCCCAATAATCTTCGCATATTCTATCGCGTCAACAGGTTCTCCCTTGTGTACACTCAAATGCACATTAGGTTCCCATGGTGTCTTAGCTATTGGCTTGTCAAAAGCGTTGAATTTCTTTAACACTTTCTCAACGTAGTGAGATTGTGTTATAGCAATACCATCAGGTCTTCTTAGAATTTTAATTCCAAGGATAACATCAGCTAAGCCCATATCTTTCATACTAAAATTTTTACTTAGCATGCCTTTGGTTTCTTGAATCACTCGGGAATTACTTCCCATGATGAGCATGTCATCTACATAAAGACAAACAATAACATATCCGTTATTAGAATTCTTAATGTAGATACATTTATCGCACTCATTGATTCTGAATCCATTTGACAACATTACACTGTCAAATTTTAAATGCCATTGAAGCGGTGCTTGCTTCAACCCATATAAAGACCTTTGAAGTTTGCATACTTTGTGCTCTTGCCCAGGTACTACAAACCCTTCAGGTTGCTTCATATATATTTCATCTTCCAACTCGCCATACAAGAACGCAGTTTTCACATCCATTTGGTGAATCTCAAGATTGTGCAAGGCAGCAATAGCGAGAAGCATCCGAATAGATGTTAGTCTGGTCACAGGTGAATAGGTATCGAAGAAATCGTATCCTTCTTTCTGCCTGAAACCTTGAACGACAAGTCGGGCTTTGTACTTATCTATAGTACCATCAGATTTGTACTTCTTCTTTAGGATCCATTTGCATCCTAAAGCTTTACTTCCAGGTGGTAGATCCACTAACACCCAAGTATGATTCTGCATAATAGAATCAATCTCAACATCGATGGCTTCTTTCCAGAGAGTTGCATCTGAGCCAGACATAGCTTCTTTAATCGTCACTGGTTCGCCATCTAGCATTAAGACAACATAATCCGGTCCATAGACATTAGCTTTTCTAACTCGTTCCCCACGTCTTGGTTCTACATCCATAGGTTTAGACCTTGGTCTTTTCCTATTAGGTGGTACAGGATTAGAACTTGTGGCATCATCTACTTGAGTAGAATTACTTGCTACTTCCATAGGTTTAGAACCTGTAGCATCACCATCAACTCCATCATTAGAGTTCGATGTACCTTTATCCTTGTGAGGATAGATATTTTCAAAGAATATAGCATTCCTTGATTCTATCGTTGTCCCAACATGTATATCAGGTATCTCCGATCTGTGCACTATAAAACGATAGGGACTGCTATTAAGTGCATGACCAATGAAGATACAATCCACCGTTTTAGGTCCTATTGTAACTTGCTTTGGTAAAGGCACTTCTACCTTGGCTAAACACCCCCACACTTTGAGGTATTTATACGAAGGTTTCCTTCCTTTCCATAGCTCATAGGGAGTTACATCTTTCCCTTTGAGTGGAATCTTGTTCAAGATATAGTTGGCCGTTAAGACAGCTTCCCCCCACATGTTCTGGGGTAATCCTGAACTAATCAACAAGGCATTCATCATCTCCTTAAGAGTTCGATTCTTGCGTTCAGCAACGCCGTTAGATTGTGGTGAATAAGGAGCCGTCGTTTGATGTATTATACCACTTTCGTTGCATAATTCAGCAAACGGAGCTACGTATTCTCCACCTCTATCACTTCGAACCATCTTAATTCGACATCCAAGTTGATTCTCGGCTTCATTTTTGAAGTTTCTAAAAGCTTCAATAGCCTCATCTTTACTTTTCAATAAGTAAAGGTAACAATACTTTGTGCAATCGTCTATAAAGGTGATAAAGTACTTCTTGCCACCTCTAGTTTGCACGAACTTTAAATCACAAACATCGGTGTGAATAAGTTCCAAAGGTTGAGTGCTCCTTTTTACCGATTTAAACGGTAACTTAGCCATCTTGGCTTCAACACAAACTTCACATTTTTCTTGTGAGTTGTATTCATCAACTTTTAGTAAATTCATTTTTACTAATCTCTTTATAGCATTTAGATTAACATGTCCAAGTCTACAATGCCATAAATCAGAACACTCAATCAAGTAAGCAGAAGAGGTTGATGCATCTTTATTGATCTTAGCCTTGGCAGGCTTACAAGCTCTTACACCAAGTTTGAAAAGTCCTTCGGAGGCATAGCCTTTCCCTAGGAACTTTCCCCACTTGCGTATTACAACATAGTCAGATTTGAAAAACAATTCAAAATCCTTATTCGTAAGCCTAAAGCCCGAAATTAAATTCTTTCGGACAGTTGGAACGTGTAATACGTCTTTCAATGTGATCTCCACGCCCGACGTGAGTTGAAGAATCACATCTCCCATGCCAAGGACTTGGGATGTCCGTTCGCTAGCCTCCATTATCGTTTTGTTTTCCACTTCTTTGTAGTTGTGGAACAACTCACGATTTATGCATATATGGACGGTAGCGCCGGTATCCACGAACCAAGCGTTCGGGTTGTCTACATGATTCACCTCGGAGATCATGGCAGCAAAGTCATCGTGGTTCCAATCGTCGAAGTCCTTCTCGACGTTGTTCACGTTGCCATTTGCTTTCTTCCGCTTTGGCTTGCGGCAATCCTTAGCCATGTGACCTTTTTTGTCACAATTATAACATACACCATCAAACTTTGATGGTTGATGTCCGCCTTGCTTCCCTTTACCCTTATTATTAGGGTTAGGGCGACCACGTTTGTTGGAGGGACCGCCTTTCTCGGTGAGATTGGCCTTTGCCTCCATCGGAGCTTTTCCCTTTTGATCACGACTTCTCACGTGATCCTCCATTTGAAGCTTGGATATTAATATCGGCACGGACATCTCCGAGCGCTCATGCTTCAAAAGGTTTTGAAATTTCCTCCAACTAGGAGGTAATTTCTCTATGATGATTGCAACGAGCAATGCATCCGCCAAGGGCATCCCTTCGGCTTGAACCTCATGTGAAAGATTTTGGAACTCTTCCACTTGGTCCATCAATGGTCGGGAGTCAACCATTTTATATTCCAACCATTTGGCAACGACATACTTGGTAGTATTCGCCTTGTCCACTTGATACTTTAGATCAAGGGCCTCCCACAATTGTTTCGCGGTTTCATGAACCTTGAAAACACGATAGAGCCGTTCGTCCAGAGACATGAGAACGGTGTTACGGCACAAGTAGTCGCCGCGGCACCAGTTCAAATATCCGGCACGAATTTCTTGGCTTGTCTCCCCTTCCCCTTCACTCGGGGTTGGAGGTTTATCCTCCATTAAGAATCCGGCAAACCCCACGGTTGTGAGGTAGAATAGCATCTTCTCTTGCCAATATTTGAAGTTCTTGCCTGAGAACGTTGATGGTTTCTCGGCAAGACCAATAGTTCTAGATGTTGACGATGAAGCCCCCATCGAGGAAAACATTGACGACGTGGTTGAAGCAATGGTTGCAGAGGTGGTGGAGCCGTCCATATTGACGTCGGTGTGAGCCATTTCTCGAACGTGTATCAACGGCAGAGAAATAATCTTCTTGCGATTGTTAGAACCGGGTACACGATCGAGATATTACAAAATAAATATTTTGAGATATTACAACTCAAAATAATTGAAAATATTACAAAAGAAAATAATTTGAGAAATTACAACTCAAATAATTTTATACAACTGAAATATACTGTATAAATAAATTATACGTATAATAAGTCGAGTCGAGATGAATCTCTTCCCGCAAGAAGATTATCGCCCCGGTAGTGCTCTTCGGTTTAGGCGTATCTTCCCCAAAGGTAAAACGACTTCGTCTCGTCGGATGTAGCACCACAATCCGGCGAGCTCCGGCGAACTGAATAAGGATCGAAAACTGAGCTAGAGGTGGAATGCAGAATGCAGACTATTTTGTGAGTTGTGAGTTGTGAGTTTTCAGAGTGAATTCTAAAGCTCACCACACACCCATATTTATAGGTGTTAAACCGAGTGTGAACGGATCGGCAGTCAACTCCGGCGGCTGCGGTAGGTGGCCGCAATCGTTGAACGCAGAAGTTGAAACAGTCAATTCCGGCGGCTGCGGTAGGTGGCCGCAATCGTTGAACGCAGAAGTTGAAACTGATTTTCCCTCTTCAACATCCAAACTTTGACATACAATATCTCACTCACCGGAAATCGGTTTTGAGACTTCAAGTATATCACGTTGATCTACTCGAAATGTAGATTAACATCCAATTATTATTTTAATTAAATAATAAATATTTAATTAAATAATAATTTTCAGATTTGGCATAAAACCATATTTCCAACAAATGTAATGTCAGAAAAACAGATAAATTAATAAACCAATGCTTACTCATCCGTCTTCAACAAATGCATTACACATATATATGTAATTGTTAAAATATAATTAGGAAAAAGGTCAATTTCACACGCACACCACTGTAAGTATATTTGCTCATTCTACTACGAACTAAATAAATGAATTCGTCAAGAATCATCCATACGGCATTAAGGTAAACACCATTACTCAAAAAGATAATTGTTGAAAATTTTATCATTTTTACAAATTCGACACGACTTTAGCTGTAGATACACTATCACAATTTATTTCGTAACAAGTGAAACTTTAAGCAACGTGCACAATCAGAGGAATGTTATTTTACTTCTCACCAAAAAACAAAAATGTAATGTTATTACCATAAAAGAAAATGAATCTGGTCCAAGAAAGAGTAGGCCAAGCCCATATAGCAATTGAATATGGGCCGATACAGCCACGCCTACCTATAGTTATGTTTTTTTTCAATCAATTTGAAAGTACAACAATATTCAGCATGTTCAAGTTTCAACTAATGTATGCGGGAGGAATCATACATATGATAAAATAGACAAATGACAATTAGACGTATAGTTGTCTTTAAGGGTGTGCAGCGGGTCGGACCCGGACCGACCTGTCGAACCTGTTGGACCGGAAATTTTGAGAGAACAGACTGATCCGGACCGAACCCGAGCAATGGGTCCGGTTCGGTTCGGCTCCGATCCGCCGAGACCGGATTTTTTTTTTTCTTCCTATTTCACACTTAATTTTCATACATAAAACATAATAAATACGATACCAATACATATCAATACCATAGTTCCACCATTCGCAATCCACAATTCAATCTTTAGGGTTAGAAATCTGAAATTTAAATTTTATTAATGCTATTTTAAATATTAAATATATAAAAAATAATTAATTTATAAATACATGGGTTGATTCGGGTTCGACCGGGTTTCAACCCGAACTGACCCGACAAAAGTTCGGTCCAAGAAAATTGACCCGGACCGGACCAAACATAGGTCTTGGATCGGTTCGGATCGAACCCGTCGGCCCGAGCAAGTTTGGCGGATTCGAGTTGGGTCTGCACACCCCTAGTTGTCTTAGAACAACATGTTGTCGATCATAAATAAATTAAATAACCATACAAATTAAAAAAAAAATCAACAATTCATAAATAAATTAAATCACAAATAAGCTTAAAAAATATTCAACATTGATTTTTTTTTTCAACCGATACTTGATGAGAAGATTTAGATACTTAAGCAGCATTTTCTTGATTGAATTTCTTCACCCAATGAATCAAAACCAAAACCTCCTCTCGCTAAGGAGAAAGCTTCGACGCCATTAATGCTGAGGGAAATCTTATTATAGCTCTCTTTCATAAAAATATAAATTTTATAGTCCTAGTTTATGATAGATAAGTTATATAGTCATTTTAAGTTTAAAAGCTATAATATCCTTTTACTTTTTTGTAGTTTCATTTACTAGATGGTGTACTCGATGTTGCTTGATGGCAACATCGAGTACGGCGGCGGCGACGACGACCCGCCATAGGCAATTTTGATGTAGTGAGAGAATGTGTAGAGAAGAAAATGTTAAATAAAATGTAAAATGTTAAATAAAAATATAATGTAAAATGTTAAATAAAAATACAAAAAAGTCAAAGGGTGTTATATTCTTTTACGCCTAAAATGGTTATATAACTTATCTATTATAAACTATGGTTATAAAACTTATGTTTTTAACAAAAAAGGCTATATGTGATAATCTCACATTTGAATACTTTATCCTTGTAAGTCGTGGAAGTCGCCACCCATCAGTGGCAGAGCCAGGAATTTATATTGGGGGGGAGTGAACTTTAACGGGATTCGGGGGCGGTGGCCCCCGTTTTTTTTTAGGTGTTTCGTACATTTTATGTATTTCTATTAAAAAAAACAAATACAACAATGATAAACAATATTTTCATAAATTATATAGTTCCAATACATTACAAATAAGTTAGGAATAAATACTTGATGAACTAGTTGTTTTTGTTTGAGAAAGCAATGACAATTGACTATGACGTGCACTCATCGATTGAAAACATTGCAATATCTTCTTGTTATCAATTGTTGAGAAAATCTCGTTCTCAATATACATATTCAAACTGTCATTTATCCACTCATCGTTCATACGATTTCACAAATCTCTCTTCACAAACCATGTTTCTCAAACAAATCACTAATATATAGCATCTTTTAGAGAATGTGAACAAGTATCAATAACATGTACAATTCAATAAATCTTTGAATCACACATTCTTCATATATTATTCACATATCTAAAAACTACTTCCATTTGCTCTTTCAATAAAACATCTCGAGCCTCATCAATTCTTTCCAACCTTAAGGATTAAGCTATATATAACAAATTCTAATAAATAATAATAGCCCACAAAAGTTGCAGTAGCCATATCCAAACCATGTGTGCGAAAAATTCTAATAAAAAAAATATATATTTCTTTCAAGAATAGAGCAACCGACTGAACCGAAACACTCCTTAATGAATTTCAATTATTCCAAATCCAAACCTTAAGCTATATACAACAGTTGCAATAGCCACGTTTATGAATTTAAATTTTCAATTTCACTTTTCAATTTCAATAGAGTAGAGGACTAATCAAAATTAAGAGGTGTATTCGTTCATGATTTTAATAAATTTTTAAAATTTAGAGATTTTTAAAATTTACAGATTTTACACAGATTCTTCATGTATTTTGAAATTATAAATAGATTTTGTAGAGATTTTAACAAGAATTTGACGTGATTTTTACTGATTTGAAATTTACCATCTCAACGCTCGTTGAAATTAATTGAGCGCTGAGACAGATCCCAGTAATCACTGGGTTCCAGCGACCGCTGGCTTTGGATGATGTAAATTAATCCATGTGTCTTCTTCATGATTCAAGATCTTGCCCGAACCTCTATTGGATGGAATCAGCCCCACTTTAGCATGCTAACAAAGTAACGAATATAATGAAAATGGACCACCTGCAAAGATCAATGAAGTTTGAGTTTCAAAGTGAACACCAAATCACCAACATCGAATAGTCTATCCCTCAGCTCACAAAAGCATCCAGATCATTACCTTCTAGTCCCAGCGACCGCTGGCTTCTTCGAGCCACGGCTAGGGGTGAGCATTCGGGCGGGTTGGGTTGAAACCGAACCGTTTCACCCAACCCGAACCCAAACCGCCAACTAAAATTTCAAACCGAACCAAACCGTTTTACTTGAAAAAACCGAACCAAACCGAACCGTAAAATTTCGGTTCGGTTCGGTTTGGCCTAAAACCGTTCCAATTTTTTTTTTATTCAAAAACCGAGGTCGCAAGGCAGGGACGACGGGCCGACGGCGACGCAGGCTTGGGCCACGGCGTGGGGCGGCGAGGCTCGGTCGGGCCTAGGCGACGGCGTGGGGCGGCGAGGCTCGGTCAGGCCTAGGCGACGGCGTCGCGGGATGGCTGGGCGACGTCGTGAGTCTCGCGGCTGCTGCCTGCTGGGATCTGGGCGGGGCGACGGGCGTAGCGGCGGGGAACTCTACTGGACGAAGAGGCGGCGCCGGCAGGCAAGGGTCGGCGATTGTTGGTGGGGATGGCAGTCGCCTTCTGCCAGAATGGGGTGGGGTGGCGGTGGCGCTGCGGCGGCCCGACGGGAAGTGGGAGGAGGGAGCCCTAGAAATTGAAACTTGAATAAGAATTGCAATGGGGGGGAAAGGTTAGGGCGGCTAAGGCTGAAAGTGAAATGAGAATAGGGTTGAAAATTCTAATATTATTAATATTAATTATTTATAAAATATATTATAATAAATTATTAAAAATTTCGGTTCGGTTCGGTTTATAAACCGCACCGTTTTTTCCAAACCGAACCCGAACCGAAAACTGGCGGTTTGAAAATTTTCAAACCAAACCGCACCGTTTTCACTACAAAAACCGAACCAAACCGCCCGGTTTGGTTCGGTTCGGTTCGGTTTGGCGGTTCCGGTTTGGTTTTGCTCACCCCTAGCCACGGCCGCTGGAACCCAGCCGGCGCTGAAATATGAAGATTTCCGAAATTTCGTGGTCTGAGGTCGGATTTGTTCCTGTGTATTTTTTGAATGAAATCAATGAAAATCAGTCCACTTTTAAAATCTATAGATTTTTAAATATCTCTAGATTTTCATAGATTTTTAAAAGTCTGAAACGAATACCTATGAATTTTTATAGAATTTTAAAAGTCTTGAACGAATACCTCTAGATTTTCATAGACTTTTAAAAGTTTTGAACTAATACACCCAAATTTTAAAAATATGTAGAAATCTATTAAAATCCTGAACGAATATACCCCTAAGTGTGCGACAGAGATGCGGAGCGGCGCGGTGGTGTGGTGCGGCGCGGTGTGGACTGTGGAGAAGACGCAGGTGTGCCATAATGTATTTGCTACTTCAATTTCAGTCTTTGTATTTTCAGATTTTTACAATTTCTATTTCTATTTATTTCGATATCACCTAATACGCACCATCAAAATTATGAATATTGCGCACAAAAATCAATTATAGCTTTTTCAAGAGCCGCACCACTCTTCCGAATCTACCAATAACCACAATCATATTTACATCTCCCGCAAAATATTTATCAAAATGACGTATGAGAATAAGATTATAGTGTAAGCTCATAGTATGAATTGATTCAAAAAAGAAAACAAACAAAATAAAATCAGATACTTCAAAAATGAATACACGACAAGCTAAATAAGACCAATGAAGTATGTAATAACAATATGAAATTAGATAACAACCAACAATATAAATAAACAAAGCTAATAAAAGTTAAAGTTTTGATTAACAAGAAAAATATTATTATAAATATATTATAAATATGTTTCGAATTTAAGATATTTTTAATTTTAAAACGTATCAATTCGAAAAGTTACAAAAATCTAAAATTTGGACTGAAAGACCTACCTGTCCAAATACACATAAAAACTCTCGCAATTATCATAGTTAGTACCAAGCGAGGTACTGTAACACGGCAAGTAACAAACCTAGTAACAGAAACGAACACACGAAAGTGGTAACCCAATTCGGTAATAGGACACCTACGTTTGGGGGGACTCGCCCAGGGAAAACGTTCCACTATGAGAAGATAAGTTACAATAGGACTTACAAAAAATACTCGACCTTTCTACGCCTCTATAACTTCTCAAACCTTCAACAACAGTGAAATATTGAAAGTTAGATAACGCTAACCTTGTAGATGTGAACCCCGACGAACACACATAATCCCTTACAACTCAATACACCAAAGCACCCAACAAACGTATCTTGCTCAAGCCAACATGGAAAAGCAAAGTACCAGACACACGCTCAGTAACAGTGCAGTAACCAACTAACCGAAGACACAAAATATTATGAAAAAATATAAGAATAAAGTCTGGCTTGATTCACGAAAATATTACGGAGACGTACGAGAATAATGAATGCAATAGCCAATCCACGTTCTTCTATTCGCCTTTATATAGAAGATGTATAAAGGAGTCCAACTTGATGAGAACTCTGCTTGGATAAATTGTTCTTCAAGAATTAAGGTGATGGCTGGTATGCAGGAATGAAATTAGAAATGAATGGAATGATAATGGGAATAGAATGGAATGAAATATAGGATTGCTAGGGCTGGTAATCGGTCCGGTACCGGTTAACTAGAACCGGATAAGCCCCATTGCCGGTAACTGAATCGGTTATTCAGTTAATCGGTGAATAATTCAATTTCTAAATTTCTTCGAATTAATCGGTTAATTCGATTAACCGATAACCTGAATTAACCGGTTAAATTTAAAAAAATTGAATTTTATTGGATGTAATCAATAGCAAATTTGAACTCTTGACCTTTGGAAGAAAGGATGAAGTCTTATGACTCTTATCCACTCCACCAACTCGTGACTTATGATTATTTAGTTTTTTAAAAAGATTTAGAGACTTATAATTTCATAAAATAAAAATAAAAACATTAAAATATAATTTAATTAATTAATTTAATATAAAATAAACCGGTTAATCGGTTTAACCGGTTAAACAGATTAACCGGTTAGTGATGAACACACTAACCGATAACCGAACCGAACCAGTAAAAACCGATTATCGGTTAATTGAAAATCAAATTTTTCGGTTCGGTTACGGTTAAAACCGAATAAGCGGAACCGGTTTACCAGCCCTAAAGATTCCTATGGTTGGTATTTACAAGTAGGGGTAGTAAAACGGTTCCGGTTAATCGGTTTTAACCGTAACCGAACCTGAAAAACCGGTTTTCGGTTAACAGATAATCGGTTTTTACCGGTTCGGTTCGGTTATCGGTTAGTGTGTTCATCACTAATCGGTTAATCGGTTTAACCGGTCGGTTAACCGGTTTATTTTATATTAAATTAATTAATTTATATTTTAATATTTTAATTTAAATAATACATTAATATTTCAAGTATCTATAAATTAAAATTGTTCTAAATTATCATAAGTTATGAATTGGTGCAGTGGATAAGACTTTATTCTTTCTTTCAAAGGTCAAGAGTTCAAATCCTATTGCACACATTCTACATATTTGAATTTTTTTAAATAAAAACCGGTTAATTCGGTTAACCGATTAACCGAATTAACCAGTTAAATTCGGACAAATTGAGAAATCGTGGATTAATCGGTTTGGCCGGTTAACCGGTCTAAAAATCGGTTCGATTACCGATTAGGGAAATGGCCCTTAACCGGTTCCGATTAACCGGTAAACCGATTCGGTTACCGAACCGACCGGTTTACCTGCCCTATTTACAAGGAATGAATGGAATCGAATGAAATAAAATTAACACAATAATAATAATAATATTATTATTATTATTATTATTATTATTGTTACTTTCATTTATTATTTTTAATAATAATAATAATATTTATTTATATATTTTATTGTTATTTATTACTCCCTCCGTCCCAGCTTTTAGTATCTAACTTTCCTTTTTTGGTCGTCCCACATTTTTGTATCCACTTCAATTTTAGTAAAAGTAGGTGGGGCCCTTACTCCACTTTAATTATTTTAACTCTCACATAAAATATGGGACCCATATTCCACTCACAACACATCAATCACTTTATTAAAACTCGTGCCGTTCTCAACTGGATACCAAAAGCCGGGACGGAGGGAGTATCATTGTTTTACTATTATTATCATTTATTATTTTACTATTAATATTATTTATTGATTTATTTATTTATTATTAAAATTATTTTATTACTTTTTACTATTATTATTATTATTATTATTATTAATTTTATTATATTATATTATTACTAAAGTTTTTTTTATTATTATTTTTACAATTATTATTTATTATATTAATAATATTATTTATTTATTATTACTAATATTATTATTTTATTATTTTTGCAATTGTTATTATTTATTATATTGATAATATTTAATTATTATTGTTATTATTATTATTTAGTAAAACAAATAAACTTTTATTATATAGGAATCTATCCGGGGAATACATAATACTATGAGCGATGGGAGGATGAATAATCCTATATGCATGAGAATAGGCATTCCATCGAGAATGGTGATTCCCATTACAAAAACAGTATCAATCATATGATTAGGAATGGACGCAGGAATCACCATTCTATTCCTGCATACCAGCCATGCTCTAAGAGTCCAATCATATGGTACTTGATAAATTCGTGGGTTATCAAATCAATAAGAAGTATATCCATACAATAATTATACTTCAAGTAGGAGTCTTGTGTTTATCCTTTAGAATATCAAATCTGACATATCTGGGTAACAGCTCAGATAACAATCGTCTTTAATGACCAGCCATGCTCTAAGAGTCCAATCATATGATGCTTGATAAATTCGTGGGTTATCAAATCAATAAGAAGTATATCTATACAATAATTATACTTCAAGTAGGAGTCTTGTGTTTATCCTTTAGAATATCAAATCTGACATATCTGGTAACAGCTCAGATAACAATTGTCTTTAATGCTATATAGTACTTATTTGTTACCGTCTATATAATGACAATACAATATAGAGTATTCATACTTTATCATGGACAAAACTTAATCCCATCTAAATCGAAGATCAAAAAATCCAAATCAAATATTTGAATTATCAAATATTTGATTTGGGTTCCCTTAGCCAACAGATTGGGCCAAGTTTTGGGCCCAATTCAAATCATGTTAATTGGATAATCTTTGCCCCTGCCTTTGGGTCTGGGTTCCATAATTCATGATTTGGAAGCATTTATGGACCAGTTAAGTAAATTATTATTATTATTATTACTACTACTCGTAAAAGAGAGAGATGAGGGTTAAAATCCTATACCTTTTTGTAATTCATTTCGTTATAGTTGATTTTTTTTTATTGGATGTGTTACAAATATTGTCTAAGTTAATTACAAGTGTTGATAAATTAAGTAATAAAATACATAATGGTTGAATAAAAATATTTCAGAAGGTACACAATAGTTAATTTCATAAAGTGTTTGCTACAAGAAAAATAGGATATGTACTAGTACGTAATTAACGAAAATAATAAATGAAGATATTTGGATTTGAAATGAATTTAGTAACTCGATTTGAATATTTCGTACTCTAGGTCAATGGTCTGTGAAATTAGCTAAGTTGCTGGTTTAATGGTTGACTTGGAGTTAAAATAAAATTTAAAAGACTGCGAAAATAGGTCGTCGTAGTACATCTTAAGTTGTTAATTACTAGTATTACAAGGAGACAAATATTAAATAATTATTTAACTTAATTGAGCAAAATTAATAATAATCTTAAAAATATTCGCCCAACCAAATCCCATCTCCACGAAGCTCACGTCGCCACCATCGGACGACTGATGTGGCCACATGCATCAAACTTGAAATAAAAATTATAATGAACCGCCAAATCCTTTCAATCTTGTTGCCTCTCTCTGCTACCCAAACGAACTTGCATTCACTTTGTCTCCATGGATCATGAAGATAATTTTGAAGCTAATATTTTTCGGTAAGACGCAAATGACAAGTTGAGTTTTGGGTGATACAAAAGGAGAAGATGGAGGCGAGAGGCAAATTTTCTTTTATTTTTTCATTTTTAATTTTAATTTCATTAAAGGTAAGATAGTCTATTTATACAAAAAATGATTATAATTAATATCTTTTTATGACTATCGTTGACTTTTTGTTAAGTAAATTAGTTATATGGAACTACCGAACTAGTAACACTATTACAAAGATGACTCTATTAACTTAGAACGACTTAAGACGTGAAGTGGCCGAAAAGTTTGACATTAATATTAAACTTTAATTAATTGATTATGATGGGTGCAATGTACACAAATTTTGCAAACATTTTATTTCCTAAAAATAATATTTGCAAAAATTTGTGTACATTGCTCCCGCATAATCAATTAAACTTTAATTAATAATTAATAATTAATCAATTAATTAATATCAATTAAAGTTTAATAATAATTGATTATAATTTATTAATTATAAGTAAAATTTAAGTAAAAAGAATATACTGTGCATTCGGATGCAACAAAGTGCATGTACCTCACATAATGTCAAATTGAACACCAACTATAATGCTTATTTGAAAAATTGTTAAATTTTTATAGATAGCTTATAATATGAAATAGATGTATGAAAATATTGGAGACTGTAAACACAAATTTTTGTATTTCAATTTGATAAAATACAAAACGCGTTACAAAGATAATTTGATAGATTTGAAGATAGATTTATGCGGGTTGCAATCTCTAGTTAATCCTCTGATTCTTCTCTTCCATTTGATTCTTGAACAAGCTCGAAGGTTATTGAAATACTTGATTTGATGACGCCAATCCAAGGGACTTGAGTCGTGATTTTGGATTGAACGTTTGAACTTGATTTGATTTGAGAAGAACGTCCTTAGAATTTGTAAGAACGCCTTGAAGCTTCGAACTTGATTTGATTTGATTTGAAGAACGTCCTTAGAATTTGTAAGAACGCCTTGAAGCTTTGGGACTTGATTTCTTTGGATACTTGAAGATCACTTCAAAGATTTGCAGGAATACTTGAAGATTTTGAAGGATACTTGAAGATTTGAACGCTCAAATACTTGAAGATTCGAAGGATACTTGAAGATTTGAATGCTCAAATACTTGAAGACTCGAAGGATACTTGAATGTTGCCTTGAAGATCTTGAAGATTTGAAGGATACTTGATGAATACTTGAAGACTTGATAGAATTCTTTGAACTCCTCAATCTTCCACTTCAACTTGTGATACTAGAGAGAATTCTTTATGCTCTTCGATCTTCCGCTCCTTCGAGTTGTGATAATGAACACCCCAACACCTCTATTTATAGATTTTAGAGATGGGCTTCATGGGCTTTATGGGTTTTGGGCCTTAATGCATGGGCCTTAGGGCTTTAGGTGTCCATGAGCCCATTAATTCATTTATATTAAATATTAATTATATATCTATTTAATTTAGGAATAAAATCCCATTTAATAAAATAGAAAATATAATTGAATATTTAATTCATGAATTTACACGTGGCACGATTTAATTCGACGACAATTTCATTGTCTACAAATTGCCCCATCGAGACTTGTTTATGGACGAAATGTCTTTGGTAATAGACGAGTCTCGAAATTATTTTGATAGTTTAAACTCTTATCGAGGAGTTCTTGATTTGGATTTGAATTTTATAAATAGTTTATACTCATATTTAGGAGTTCTTGAATTTCTTTGGATTTATAAATAGTTTATACTCGTATTTAGGAGTTCTTCATTTGATTTTGGAATTTTAAATAGTTTATACTCGTATTTAGGAGTTCTTGAATTTCTTTGGATTTATAAATAGTTTATACTCGTATTTAGGAGTTCTTTATTTGATTTTGAAATTTTTAAATAGTTTATACTCGTATTTAGGAGTGCTTCAATTTTTTTTTTTTTATTTAACAACTTGGGCTATATAGCATCCTAGCCCACTAATTAAAGTTTGGGCTTTATACTTGAATCATTCGAGTAAAATTCTTGACTATATATCACATGGAACTCATCAAAGCATGACTTATTGGGCTTAATCAACTTGGCCCATTTTGCATGAGTTTTGTTCAAATCAACTTGAATCATTAGGCCCATTTAGAATAGATTTGCTTTGCAGAATCATGGCTTCTTCTTCTCATCTTCGAGCAGCTACTCAAGCCCTCCGTGCGCCTCCTGCAAATTCCTGCGGCTGAGATGCCTATCCGGCTGTATCTTCGCTGCGTATTTCCCGGCGGAGGACCCGACGAAGTTCGTGAACGTGCACAAGATCTTCGGCGCCAGCAACGTGAGCAAGCTGCTGAACGAGATCCCGCCTCACCAGCGCGAGGACACCGTGAAGTCGCTGGCTTACGAAGCCGAGGCTCGGCTGAAAGATCCCGTCTACGGCTGTGTGTGGGGGCCATCACCATTCTTCAGCGCCAGGTCTTCACCCTTCAGCAGGAGCTTGACGCCGAGCTTCTTCCTCACAGATTTGTGTTTACACGCCCTTTCTCAGAAAAATCAGAAACGCCGAGCTT